>NC_050584.1:69497144-69867144 GCF_013368585.1 Megalops cyprinoides | reverse complement strand
TTCCTAAAATCCACAGCATTCAATGGGTTGCCACACTCCTGGTACACAATAAAAGCATTAACTATGGCCACTTCTTTCACATGGTGGTAGAACCGGTGGTACCACTTCACACTGGGGTGTCCATATTCATAGTAGGTGCAGAACTTGTCTGCTATGTCCACAACACCCATGTAAATATTGTAATCTTCCACACAAAGTGGTTTTCTCACAGTCCTAAAACCAGTGGGCTCCTTACATTTTACTCTTTTTGATATAACTGTAGTGTCATGCTCTATTGACAAAACACTGCCAACTCCTGTGTCACGAAATGACACTGCTAGCAGTGGGCCACTCTCAAAAAAACAGGCAGGTCTGTTGGCTTTAGCTTCAGGGTCTTCAGCTGGGGAGGCATTCCTCTGCGGTTTTGGCGTGCTGTTCCACATGCCCCTATGTTTGCCCTATGAAGGCTCCGAAACAGTTCAGGTGATGAGAAAAAATTGTCCATGTAAACAACATGGCCCTTCTCCAGCAGTCCAGCATTTCTGAGATTGATAACAGCGGAATGGCCTATGCCCACAGCCCTGTGGAACCGATAGGCTCCTCCAGTGTAGATGTCCCACAGGTACGTGTAGTTAGTTTTCGCATCAATGAGGACAAAGATTTTCATTCCAAAATGATGGCGCTTCATTGGAATGTAGATATACAAAAGTGAATAAGTTAGCTAAGTAAATGACAATCAATTTTTTAAAGCACTGTCAGTCGGCAGCCCCGTATACATTTATGTCTGCGTATGTCAAAGAGTTTGAGGTAGATATGTAGGAATTGTATCAGAGCAGGGTCCTGTAAGAAGTGGAGTCCCGCAGGGATCGGTGTTGGGGTCTTTGCTATTCCTTATATACATAAATGATCTTGATGAAGAGGTTAGTAGTAAAATAGTAAAATTTGCAGATGATACAAAACTAGGGGGTCTAGCCAACAGTATAGAATCAACTAAGGTAATACAGGAAGACCTAAACAGCATCCAAAAGTGGGCAGATACCTGGCAGATGACATTCAATTTAGGTAAATGTAGACATAAGTTACTTAACCTATTTAGACTCAGCGAGAGGAGGCTTAGGAGTGATTTAACTGAGGTTTTTAAATTTATAAAAGGACTCAATAAGTTTAACTACAATACATTTTTAGGGCGAGTTCAGTCTGTAGAACAAGAGGAAATAAATGGAAACTAGTTAAGAGTGAGTTTTGCACTGATAAAAGGAAATATTATTTTACATAACGAGTTATCAATACATGGAATAGGTTGCCAGGTCATGTAGTGGACGCAGATACCCTTGCTGTGTTCAAGTCCAGACTTGATGCAATTTTGGATTCTCTTTAATTGAAATGGCGAGCTTAGTTGGGCCGAATGGCCTGTTCACATCATAACATGTTCTTATGTTCTTATATGTTTTGTGAGTTTACACTCCGATATAGTTGTTAACTTAGTTATTTCTGATTGTCTCATACGGACATCGCTAACGCCGACATGAATAATAATTTTAGAGAATTTACTTTTACCTTACCAGCACTTTCAGATTTGCTTCAATGTCGGATGCTCTGGCCCCGGGAATGCAGTTAACTATGGTCGTTGGAGTCTCTAAATTCACGTTTCTCAAAATAGAATCATGAATTATCAGGGCTCTTTTAACAGGTTTCTCAGTAGGTGTGTTACTGAGGGGGGAGAACCTGTTTGAGACGTGAACCGGGGGTTGGTGGTGCACCGAAGGCTTACGTTTTCATCTGTTTTCCCGAACCGTAACCCACTCACATTGCTGCGAAGGCTCTGCCAGGGTTGGGCTAGGGGAAAGGCTAACTGACGCATCCCGTACCGAAAAAGACTCAATAAACTCCTCGCTAGCTTTCATTTCATATAAGATGCAGATGCGTGCCTCTACCTCTGCTATCTTCTCCGTAAACCTAGCATTTAACTCACATTTTGCACAGGTGAAATTAGCGCTACTGGTGGAGAAGGAGTAACTAAACATATTGCACACTGAGCAGGGGAGACAGCGAGAGGAAGGAGAGTTGAGAATATTATAGACAGAAGTATTGGTAGAAGCCATTATTTCAGAGATTACTTATGTTTTTATTTTCTTTTTTTCATAAGTTTGTTAGTTCACGTTGTACATTTCTGTTTTTCTTTTTTTTCTTTCAAAAGAAAGTTTTCTTTCAAAAAGTGTAATTCGCGATACAAATCGAGTTGAAGTTCAGGAAGGCAGCGTTGTAGCGTCTGGCGAACATGAGCGCTCAGGAAGCGGAGATGACAGATTTTTCCCCCCAGAATTGTTCAGTCACATGTATGAAGTTGTTGTATTGTATATTTCTATTAGAGTTAGCTGATAGAGTGCGTTAAACCATTACATTATGGTCTTTTTTATTTGATTTTATAGTTTAGTGTGGACAGTTTTGAGACATGAGAACTTCTTTTAGGGGGTAGTATGTAGTACACACTTGTGGGTTGTAACCTTGGGAAAAGTACTTGACCCACAATTACCTTAGGAAGTTACTTAACCCACAAGGTCGAACCGGCAGCCATTCAGTTGAGTCCTGCTCCTTACCACTATGCTATACCATCATTTTTGTTGTAAATTCCTATTAGAATCATTTACATCTAGCTTTCAATACATTCTGATGTTCTGAGATGGAATGTAGATAGCTGGGGTAGATGGAAAATAATGTAAACATATGAAAAAACAAACTGCAAAGTAGTGCTCCTGTTAATGACAGAGGTAACACTTCTCTCTCCCTCAGACTGTGTCATGGCTCGGTGCTGTCCCCACTGTCCTGGAGGAGTGTGTGCAGTCTGCCTCTGACCCACAGCAGCTTAAGGTCCTACTCCAGCACTACAGATGTGTTGGACACTTGGACAGGAACGGTAGGCCTCTGTTAGAGGACGCATATAGACCACCTTTTACAGCACACTCTTAACTGTGAAGATGCTCCAACATGCCAAAACATGGATATATTTTTGATTGCGGTTTTTATCTTATTTCCAAAGGCGGAAATAGAAACTACAGTACGTTAACATAAATAATGTGTAATCAGCCGAAGTCTTAAGTTGTGAGCCATTTAAGGTCAACTTGAAAAAGCAGTGACAGGAACATTTAAAACGATTCCTTTTCCTTTTTTCTGTGGATCTGTTCTTCTCTCACTTAATGAGACAAGATCCATCTGTTCATTCTTGCTTGCTCTCTCTCTCAGTGACTCCTCCCTCCATAGACAACTGTATCCTGTCCTCACTTTCCCTCCCACCATTTGGAAAAGTTGATGATTCGGCTGAACTGATTGAATGTGATAACCAATCAGAACCTGCATATGGCTCCAAAAAGTTAAGCACCCCCTCTTCAGGTGAAGACATGACAGAATGTGTGATGGACAGCAGAGATTACACAGGGGTGGAGCTGAGATCAGGTCTGAACAGAAGTGAAGACATAGAGGAGAGGATGGAGAGGAAGACTGGATATGGGATGAGCAGGGAGGAGATAGACATTCTATCCAACATAAAGGAGGAGGAAGAGGAAGGTGGGGAGAGGCAGAGTGATGAGATGGAGAAGGAGGATGATGTGAAAGACGAAGAGGACAAGGGACTTTGGAGGGAGGGCCAAAAAGAGAGAGATGAACAGAGGGAGAGAGATGAAAGTGATCCAGCTATCCAAACTGACAGAGAGCTGAAGAATGAAGGAAAATCAGACTGTAGCCAACAGGAAGGGGAGGGCCTTTCACCTCAGGTCACATCCTGTCTTCTCAAACAGCCTAGAGTGCTGATTCGCCGACTTGAGGTCACAGAGATGTCAGTTCCTGTATCATCACTTTCTCATCTGGTGGTCAGTTATGGGAACCAGGGAGTGAGATCTCCATGGAAACAGGATGAGTTGATGCCAGTGATGGAAGAGGGCTCACTGAGGCAGAACGGACAGGTCGTGATCCAGAAGAGGGAGATGATTAGCAGCTCCAAGATCCCACTGAAACAGCCCCCAGATTCATCAGAGCCAGAGTAAGAGTGAAGACAGACATGAACTGATTTTAAAAATTCTTCTCTGTCATTGCAATCAGCCTTAAATAAATAATGAGCCTTTTTGCTTTTTACAGGATCTTTACTGGAGACCCCTTTGGATCCTCTGTCATCTCTCTGAAAAAGGGAGAAACAGGTGACAGGAATATGTGATTAATTTTTCACTCAGTGTTGCTGATGTAAAGCAGTGTCCAGTCTGATGTGCAGTGCTGTTCTGAAGAGCTCCATGCATTCCCTAATGCCTCAGACAGACAGCAGCTCTCTGCATTTTGACTCTCCTAATATTTGCCTTCACATATATTTCTTTCTTTCTGATGCACATATTTGTATGTTCTCTCACTGTTTCTTGTATACACCAAATCAGCTGGGCATCTGTGTATCCCCTGTCTTCTCTCTCTTCAGGACAGACAGCTGAGGTGGCGTCTCAGGTCTTTGCCTGCTCCCAGTGCCCATTCACTCACATGGAAGAAGTGAACCTTCAGCAGCACATTGAGAAGGTTCACCCAGAGGAGTACAGCAGGATTCTGGGATCTGAAGGAAATGGAGCAGAGAACCCACTGCCTCCCAGCAGCACCCCTCAGCACCCCACACCCCCTAAGACACTCCCCACCCCGACACAGTCCCACACAGGCATCCCAGGGGCCCACACATGTCCCCAGTGTGGGAAGAGTTTCAGATACATATCACACCTTACAGCACACCAGCAAATTCATACAGGAAAGCGGCCATACCACTGCTCCCAGTGTGGAAAGTGTTTCAACTACTTATCACATCTGATAACACACCAAAGAACCCATACAGGAGAGCGGCCATACCACTGCTCCCAGTGTGGAAAGAGCTTCAGTCGGTCAATTACTCTAATACGGCACCAGCGAACTCATACAGGAGAGCGCCCATACCACTGCTCCCAGTGTGGGAAGAGTTTCGGTAATTCAGGTAATCTGAGACGACACCAGAAAAGTCATACAGGAGAGCGCCCATACCAACGCTCCCAGTGTGGGAAGAGTTTATGTAATTTGGAGTATCTGAGAACACACCAGCGAACTCACACAGAAGAGCCACCATACCCCTGCTCCCAGTGTGGGAAGAGTTTCCGTCATTTAGGTAGTGTGAGACGACACCAGCGAACTCATACAGGAGAACGCCCATACCAATGCTCCCAGTGTGAGATGAGCTTCAGATATCGATGCGAACTGACAATTCACCAGCGAACTCATACAGGGGAGCGCCCATTTCACTGCTCTCAGTGTGGGAAGCAGTTCAATCGGCTGTGTAATCTGAGACGACACCAGCTAGGTCATACAGGGGAGCGACCATACCACTGCTCCCAGTGTGGGAAGAGCTTCAGGCAGTCAATTACTCTAAAACAGCACCAGCGAACTCATACAGGGGAGCGGCCATACCCCTGCTCCCAGTGTGGGAAGAGTTTCTGTCAATTAGGTAGTCTGAGACAACACCAGCGAACTCATACAGGAGAGTGCCCTGACCTGCTCTTGGGAAGCAGTTTGGACGTAATGCAAACATGACTCAACACCAGTGAACCCGAATAAGGGAGCCCCCTAACCGCTGTTCCTAATGTGGCACAGTAAGAGGCACAGTATTATTTCTGAGAAAGCAGGGTTTAATATGGAGGCAGGGGCATCTGCTGACAGCTTCATTACAGCCATCCACAAACTCACTGACCCCTTAGAGAAGAAATCACTGGTGATCATCTGCAAACTCACTGACCCCTTAGAGAAGAAATCACTGGTGATCATCCACAAACTCTCTGAACATTCTTTATTTACCCAATGACTGTATTTGATATATATAACCTTAGATCAGATAGATAGATCTGTTTCACTACACCGACCTTGTGCTCAGCTTCAGCACTATCTGCATTGTATGACCTGCACACATCTTGCCCTTGTGACTGTTGTTTGCCTACTATATGCACTTTTGTATGCCGCTTTGGATAAAAGTGTGTGCTAAATGAATAAATGTAAATGTAACATTCAGTTGTGGACCTCTTAGAGAAGAAATGACTGGTGATCAGAGAGAATAGAGAAAAATCTGAGAGAATAAGAGAGATTTCCCTTTTCCTGCAGTTAGACCTAGGGTTAACATTGTCTAAGGCTGTTATTACGTCAGACAGAGTGAGACAAGAAATAGACTTTTCCGAATGTGTTTACAGGTCTAGGAACACAAACAAATACTTGAGTGGAGCAAACACACTCAAGTGCATGCAGACTGTTCCTCAGTCTCTCAAAGGAATGAGCCCCAAGCCCCTCTCACTGGAGAATAACAGCTGCTGAACACAAGTATTAAAGCAGCAACATGCTGAAATGCAGTCGAAAGGTGCAGTATAGTCTGGGCAGAGGAATAAATACAGTACACCAAATTAAAAACCTCACCATTCAAATATCTTGGGGAGAAATGACTGACATTTTTAAATGACACTTCAGTTGAGTTTCTTGGAGCTGGAAGGAAACACATGTAAGAACTTAGCACAAGCAGCACAAAGCCAGTCTGATCTGCTGACACTCGGGGTTTGGGTCCTGTTGCCTTGATTCACCCAGTAGTTGACGCTGTGGCTCAGATACACAACTAACACAAAAACTGAAACAGAAAACAGCAAAACGGAAACTGATGGAGCATTTTACAAATGTAACAGATGGGTAAAATAAACCAGGCTTTAAACAAGACATTTACTTGTGTTTGTGTGGATTATTTCTAATGAGGAATTAAGCTGATGGGAGTGGATGTGGAGTAGATGTGTTTGCATGTGTATGAACTGGGAAATGTGATCCATGCTTTGGACATGCACCCCCAAAACCAGCACACTTAAAGGGGGGTATAATTAAATATAACTGAAAACAAAATGAATATGCATTGTTTTCACTGAGTGCCAGAGAGGCCTCTGCTCTCACCATCCCTCACTATGTCCCAATTCTGTTCATGGACAGGAAGAGCTGGAAAGAACACAGGAGAGGAGGGGTCACTGCTGGTGCTCCTTAAATCCAGTGGTAAAACAGGGATTTGTGTTGATCTTACCAAAGTGGCTGAGGCAGCCTGCAGAGGAAGACCTATATTACCTTCAGTGGAAGAGTCACAAGGTCCTCTGAAGGGTACACAGCTCTTTGCAAAGCTAGAGGTATGTTCTGGTTTTTGGCAGATACTCCTAGCATGTGAGTGCAGAGAGCTCACTACATTTGGCATGCCTTTTTGGGCAGTTTTATTTCAGTGTCTTACCTTTTGACCTGGGACCAGAGCTCTTCCAGGGGCGCATGTCTTAGCTGGAGGGCGGACTGAGTGGGGTGATACCCCTCACAGATGATATCCTGACATGTGGGGAAAACGGGGCAGCTTGACGTGACTCAGCATGGCGTGACTCAGCTTGACGTGACTCAGCATGGCGTGACTCAGCGGTGCTGCTGTGACTCCAGCAGGCCAGCGTAACACTGAATGGAGAGTGTTCCTTCACTCAGCCAGAGGTCCTGCCTGCGAGTCAGCGCAGCCAGAATACAGCCCGAGTCATCACAGACATGCCCAGCCCACAGAAAACAGCCAATGTTAGGTGAAAATTAGGCTTGATTGGGAGCCTGGAGAGTGTTAGAGGAGTTAGAATTGCTGTGATCGGTGCCTTCCCTGCGACCTTCACCATTCTGCAGAGTGTCCTCAGTCCTCAGCACTGTGGAGCCCTTGGAGGCAAGTCCCACTTCTGTCCCAAAGATGACCTGCAGTCTCTATGTGGTAAGTCTCTCCTGTAAATCGCAGGCTAATCAAGCACAAACTCAGCTGCTAACAAGTACATGTTACAGCCTCTGTCTCCCCCTGGCAAGGTCTCTGTTCCATTTCAGATAGGCTTCCCGAGATGGAGGCCAGAGTGCCATTCCATAGGACTGGCCCTGGCCCAAAAGATGATGCATCAGCTAAACTCTTTCTTTGGCTTGAGGCCTGTACTTGGCCCACATTCTCTGTGAGGTGAGGTTACCCTCGAATTCATCAAATGTCTCCTGATGCTCATGAACCCTTGAAAACTCATCATCTTTTGCTAGGAGATTCTGGGACTTGGTGGTGTCAGCAAATTGAGGGAGGAATTTTCGCCAAACATTGGCTCTTTTCTGTGGGCTGGGCATGTCTGTGATGACTCGGGCTGTATTCTGGCTGCGCTGACTCGCAGGCAGGACCTCTGGCTGAGTGAAGGAGCACTCTCCATTCAGCGTTACGCTGGCCTGCTGGAGTCACAGCAGCACTGCTGAGTCACGCCATGCTGAGTCACGTCATGCTGAGTCACGTCAAGCTGAGTCACGCCATGCTGAGTCCCGTCAAGCTGCCCCGTTTTCCCCACATGTCAGGACATCATCTGTGAGGGGTATCACCCCACTCAGTCCGCCCTCCAGCTAAGACATGCACCCCTGGAAGAGCTCTGGTCCCAGGTCAAAAGGTAAGACACTGAAATAAAACTGCCCAAAAAGGCATGCCAAATGTAGTGAGCTCTCTGCACTCACATGCTAGGAGTATCTGCCAAAAACCAGAACACACCTCTAGCTTTGCAAAGAGCTGTGTACCCTTCAGAGGACCTTGTGACTCTTCCACTGAAGGTAATATAGGTCTTCCTCTGCAGGCTGCCTCAGCCACTTTGGTAAGATCAACACAAATCCGTTTTACCACTGGATTTAAGGAGCACCAGCAGTGACCCCTCCTCTCCTGTGTTCTTTCCAGCTCTTCCTGTCCATGAACAGAATTGGGACACAGGGAGGGATGGTGAGAGCAGAGGCCTCTGTCCCTGGCCTCAGTGACACTCAGTGAACACAGTGCACATTTTGTTTTCAGTTATATTTAATTAACCCCCCACCCACCCCCAAGTGTGCTGGTATTGGGGGTGCATGTCCAAAGCATGGATCACATTTCCCAATTCATACACACACAAACAAATCCACTCCCATCAGCTTAATCCTTCATGAGAAATAATCCACACAAACACAAGTAAATGTCTTGTGTAAAGCCTGGTTTATTTTACTCATTACATTACATTACATGCATTTCAAAAGCTCTTCTCCATGATCTAACAAACCTTGGAAGACAAATTCATAATACAACACAAAAAATTAATTTCAAATGCAAGTAGCAGCAGGTGTTGGGGGTGGGGATAGAAGTGGAACTGAGATACAGTCTGTAGAGGTGGGTCTTTCGTCTGCATCAGAAGATGGCCAGTGATCCTGCTGTCCTGACCCCTGTGGGTAGTTCATTCCACCAAGGAGGGACCAGTACAGACAGGGCTCCTGTTCAGACATGTACTCATCCATTTCATTTGCACAATCCTCCAGCAGTTTCTGTTTTCTGTCTCAGTTTTTGTGTTAGTTGTGTATCTGAGCCACAGTGTCAACTTCTGGGTGAATCAAGGCAACAGGACCCAAACCCCGAGTGTCAGCAGATCAGACTGGCTTTGTGCTGCTTGTGCTAAGTTCCTACAAGTGTTTCCCTCCAGCCCCAAGAAGCTCAAATGACGTAACATTTAAAAATGTCACTACTTTCTCCCCACGATATCTGAATGGTGAGGTTCAGCACTGTAAGTATGGCTACATTACCAATCACAAACACAGCGAGTTGCATTCTCTGCTCTCTGGTTTGCTCATCTGTCCAACTACTGGGCAGTGCTTCCTGCTGTGAGAAGGGGCTGTCCCACATTTGTAGAAAACAGATGAGATTGCAGGCGGAGTCCATCTGATGTCATTTTCTTTTTTCCCCTCTCACCTCACTAGGACCAGACTTTCTCAAAAATAATACTGTGCCTCCTACCACATTAGGAACAGTGGTTAGGGGGCTCCCTTGTATGGGTTTGCTGGTGTTGTGTCATGTATGCTTTACATCCAAACTGCTTCCCACACTAAGAGCAATCATAGGAGCTATCTCCTGTATGAGTTTGCTGGTGCTGTATTAGAAGGATTTCCTGAACGAAACTCTTCCCACACTGGGAGCAGGGGTATGGACGCTCTCCTGTATGAGTTCGTTGGTGGTGTCGTCTCATATTACCTAAATGACGAAAAAACTTCCCACACTGGGAGCACTGGTATGGACGCTCTCCTGTATGAGTTCGTTGGTGGTGTCGTCTCATATTACCTAAATGACGAAAACTCTTCCCACACTGGGAGCACTGGTATGGGTGCTCTCCTGTATGAATTTTCTGATGTTGTGTCAGATTACCTGAATTACGAAAACTCTTCCCACACTGGGAGCAGAGGTATGGGCGCTCCCCTGTATGAGTTCGCTGGTGCTGTATTAGAGTAAATGACTGACTGAAGCTCTTCCCACACTGCGAGCAGCGGTATGGCCGCTCCCCTGTATGAGTTCGCTGGTGCCGTATTAGACCATCTGACTGAATGAAGCTCTTCCCACACTGGGAGCAGTGGTATGGGCGCTCTCCTGTATGAATTCTCTGGTGTTGTCTCAGATTACCTGAAATACAGAAACTCTTCCCACACTGGGAGCATTGGTATGGTCGCTCCCCTGTATGAGTTCTCTGATGAATTTTCAAGTCTGTTGCAGTTCTAAATCTCTTTGAACACTGGGAACACTCGTATGGGCGCTCTTCTGTATCAATTTGCTGGTGTTTTTTCAGAAGACTTGATTGAGTGAAACTTTTTCCATACTGGGAGCAGTGGTATGCATATTCCCCTGTATGGGTTCTTTGGTGTCGTCTCAGGGCTGATTGATATCTGAAACTCCTCCCACACTGGGGGCATGTGTGGGCCCCTGGGGTGCCTGTGTGGGACTGTGTCGGGGTGGGGAGTGTCTTACGGGGTGTGGGGTTCTGTGGGGTGCTGCTGGGAGGCAGTGGGTTCTCTGCTCCATTTCCTCCAGATCCCAGAATCCTGCTGTACTCCTCTGGGTGAACCTTCTCAATGTGCTGCTGAAGGTTCACTTCTTCCATGTGAGTGAATGGGCACTGAGAGCAGGCAAAGACCTGAGACGCCACCTCAGCTGTCTGCCCTGAAGAGACAGAAGACAGGGGATACACAGATGCCCAGATGATTTGGTGTATACAAGAAACAGTGAGAGAACATACAAATGCATGCATCAGAAAGAAATAAATATATGTGAAGGCAGGTATTAGGAGAGTCAAAATGCAGAGAGCTGCTGTCTGCCTGAGGCATTAGGGAATGCATGGAGCTCTTCAGAACAGCACTGCACATCAGACTGGAAACTGCTTTACATCATCAACACTGAGTGAAAAATTAATCACGTATTCTTGTCACCTGTTTCTCCTTTCCTGGGAGAGATGACAGAGGATCTAAAGGGGTTTCCAGCAAAGATCCTGTAAAAGGCAAAACGGCTCATTATTTATTTAAGACTGATTGCAATGAAGGAGAAGAATTTTTAAAATCAGTTCATGTCTGTTGTCACTCTTACTCTGGCTCTGATGAATCTGGGGGCTGTTTCAGTGGGATCTTGGAGCTGCCAATCATCTCCCTCTTCTGGATCATGAACTGTCCGTTCTGCCTCAGTGAGCCCTCTTCCATCACTGGCATAAACTCATCCCGTTTCCATGGAGATCTCACTCCCTGGTCCCCATTAAAGGCCACAGGATGAGAAAGTGATGATACAGGAACTGACATCTCTGTGATCTCAAGTCGGCGAATCAGTACTCTTGGCTGTTTGAGAAGACAGGAAGTGACCTGAGGTGAAAGGCCCTCCCCTTCCTGTTGGCTGCAGTCTGATTTTCCTTCATTCTTCAGCTCTCTGTCAGTTTGGAGGGCTGGATCACTTTCATCTCTCTCCCTCTGTTCATCTCTCTCCCTCTGTTCATCTCTCTCTTTTTCCCATTCTCTCCAAAGACTCTTGTCCTCTTCATCTTTCACACCATCCTCCTTCTCCATCTCCTTACTGTCCCCACCTTCTTCCTCTTCCTCCTCCTTTATGTTGGATAGCATGTCTATCTCCTCCCTGCTCATCCCATATCCAGTCTTCCTCTTCATCCTCTCCTCTATGTCTTCACTTCTGTTTAGACCTGATCCCAGCTCCACTACTGTGTAATCTCTGCTGTCCATCACAGATTCTGTCATCTCTTCACCTGAAGAGGTGGTTCTTAACTTTTTGGAGCCATATGCAGGTTCTGATTGGTTATCACATAAAATCAGTTCAGCTGAATCATCAATTTTTCCAAAAGGTGGGAGGGAAAGTGAGGACAGGATACAGTTGTCTATGGAGGGAGGAGTCACTGAGAGAGAGAGCAAGCAAGAATGAATAGATAGATCTTGTTTAGATAGATTAAGTGAGAGAAGAACAGATCCAGAAATAAAATGAAAAGGAATCGTTTTAAATAATCCTGTCACTGCTTTTCAAGTTGACCTTAAATTGCTCACAACTTAAATAATATGTAATCATCCAACATAGTTCTTATTTCTGCCTTCAGAAATAAGATAAAAACCACAATCAAACATATATTCATGCTTTGGCGTGTTGTAGCATCTTCACAGTTAAGAGTGTGCTGTAAAAGGTGGTTTATATGCATCCTCTAACAGAGGCCTACCATTCCTGTCCAAGTGTCCAACACATCTGTAGTGCTGGAGTAGGACCTTAAGCTGCTGTGGGTCAGAGGCAGACTGCACACACTCCTCCAGGACAGTGGGGGCAGCAATGAGCCAGGACACAGTCTGAGGGAGAGAGAAGTGTTACCTCTGTCATTAACAGGAGCACTACTTTGCAGTTTGTTTTTTCATATGTTTACATTATTTTCCATCTACCCCAGCTATCTACATACCATCTCAGAACATCAGAATGTATTGAAAGCTAGATGTAAATGATTCTAATAGGAATTTACAACAGAAATGATGGTATAGCATAGTGGTAAGGAGCAGGACTCAACTGAATGGCTGCCGGTTCGACCTTGTGGGTTAAGTAACTTCCTAAGGTAATTGTGGGTCAAGTACTTTTCCCAAGGTTACAACCCACAAGTGTGTACTACATACTACCCCCTAAAAGAAGTTCTCATGTCTCAAAACTGTCCACACTAAACTATAAAATCAAATAAAAAAGACCATAATGTAATGGTTTAACGCACTCTATCAGCTAGATTGTACCCTGCGTGGCTAACCACTGAAACCTGGTCACCAAGTGCTTCTAATATTGTTGATTCACTATGGTTTGTTCTTGTGTTGTACTCTACCTCACTTGTAAGTCACGATTGATAAAAGCATCTGCCAAATGAGTAAATGTAAGTGTAGGTGTAAATTGCAGGACTTATCGACTACAGGCCTGTTGCACTCACCTCTGTAGACATGAAGTCATTTGAGAGGTTGGTGCTGGCCCACCTGAAAGACATCACAGACCTCCTGCTGGACCT
Source organism: Megalops cyprinoides (assembly GCF_013368585.1). Taxonomy (NCBI): domain Eukaryota; kingdom Metazoa; phylum Chordata; class Actinopteri; order Elopiformes; family Megalopidae; genus Megalops; species Megalops cyprinoides. The sequence continues at coordinate 69,853,789 of NC_050584.1, read as the reverse complement.
CCTACAATTTGCATACCGGCCAAACAGGCCTGTAGATGATGCAGTCAAGATGGCATTAAACCACATTCTCCAACACATTCTCTACCCAGCGACCTACGCAAGGATCTTGTTCGTGGACTTGGGCTGGGTGTTCAACACCACCATACCAGAACTACTCCAATCAAAACTTTCCCAACTCACTGTGCCTGCCCCCACCTGTAAGTGGACTACCAACTTCCTCACAGACAGGAAGCAGCAAGTGAGGGTGGGGAAATTCACATCCATCACCCAGACAATCAGCACTGGTGCCCCACAGGGTTGTGTGCTGTCCCCACTGCTCTTCTCCCTTTACACTAACGACTGCACCTCCAGGGACCCCTTGGTCAAACTCTTCAAGAACAGTCATCTGTCTCATCCAAGACGGTGATGAGTCTGCATACAGGAGGCTGGCCCTCTGGTGCAGCCATAACAATTTAGAGCTGAATATGCTCAAGACAGTGGAGATGATGGTGGACTTCAGGAGAAGCCCCCATATGAAGACTTTCCTGGGAACTATAATCTCCAAAGACCTAAAGTGGAAGACCAACACTGCCTCCAAAAAAAGACCCATCAGAGGATATTCTTCCTTCACCAGCTGAAGAAGCTCAGCCTGCCAAAGGACTTGCTGGTTCAGTTCTACACAGCAATCATCATGTCCGTCCTCACCACCTGTGTAATGATCTGCTTTGGCTTTGCCACCAAACAAGACATTAAACTACAGCACACCATCAGGACTTCAGAAAAGATCGTTGGAGTTAACCTGCCCACACGGAGATCTTTTCAGTACCAGAGGCAGGAAACAGGCAGGCAAAATTATTGCTGTCCCCTCACATGCTGGCCATCACATATTCGAACTCGGCGCTTCAGATCACTACCCACCAAAACAAGCCGACACTGTAACAGCTTCTTACACGTCATCACACTCGAACTGTTAAACTAGCGATGTGTCAACAGTACCTCTCTTTCTGTGTCTTCACAGCACAATAGTTGCATAACTAACAGTTGTACAGATACACACCCTGCACTCATGTACATTTTAACTCATGACATTGTGCAGAAGCTGTTCACTTGATATACCTTGAACTTGATCCTTCCTTATTCCATGTATGTAGTTGTTAGTTGCATCACTACTCTTCATTGGTGTTGATGTTTTTATCCCTGAGAAAGGTACTGCTTTGTTTTCTCCCAATCCCTGGACCAGCCACAACCAAGATTTGCTGAACTCATATATATCTATAATTGAAAATCATACTCTACAACAGCGGTCCCCAACCACTGGGCCGCGGACCGGTACCGAGCCACAGCACATTCACTACCGGGCTGCACAGAAAGGATAAATATATATATATATTTTTTTAATTGGTGAAATAAAATAATAGCCTAATAATATTAAAATAATTAAAATAATAATAAAATAATAATTATATACAATTATAGGATATTCGTGCAGTAATTACATTGAACCTGGTGCAGTCTGTTGGTCCTTTTCTCACCACTGTAATATCTCGGTCATGCACCCACAACAGTTTACAGATTTTGAACTTGAATAATGCTCATGCCGCGAGTTCATCACTTACTACGGTCTGCGTGAGCTGTGTTGCCCGCAAACTCTGTACTAGCTAGCCAGCTAACATGAATAAAAAAATTAAAATCAAGGCTGAAAATCCTGAGAGCCACAAAAGCACTGAAAACATCCATTTCCAACATCCTGTTTCCGCAATGACAGCAACAAAAACGAAATTACGGAGTAGACTGGACATAAGGAACACAGTTTGGGTGTCTCTGTCTCCCATCACACCTTGTATATGGAAACAAGCTCAGGCTACTGATTCAATGACATGGTGAATTGCAATGTTTTTATTATATGTTCAGCAGAGAAAAATATGCACTTTTTGTTTTATAATATCATCACGTTAGACTTACTTAAACTAAATTGTTATGAAAAAGCAGCTATACTAAACTGACAGGCCTAATCGATATTCCGGTCATCTCGTCGCTGCTCTACAATAATCTCTAGAATTCAGTCCTCTTTTCCTTCCAAACGCTCCCTTCTGGTTGCACTCTGACTTTTATCACATCCTCCTTGGCTAAACAAACAAAATCATGATGGCGAAACTGGACATTTGGGCTGCAACTTGGAGGCGGCCATGAAATGGAGCTCTCCCTCAATGACTGAGTAATTTACTGAATTTTACCATTAGAGGACAAAGAGTAAAGTATGTTACAAGCTTAGTCAGGATCAGTGGACCCATGGAGAGGTGAGCTGGCATCTCCAGCAGGTCCAGGTGTGATGCAGTGGGGTTTTGTCTCCTTACCTGTTTGAGGTCTGGTACTGGAAGCAGCTGCTCCAGTCTGGAGAGGAACTCCCACACCAGCATCTGCAGAGCTGAGTCATAACTGGGACCCAGCTGCAAGGAGAGAGGGAGAGAGAGAGAGATAGAGAGAGAGAGACAGAGGGAGAGGGAGAGGGAGAGGGAGAAAGAATGACCCTTTAATAATGAGATAATGTTTACTACCAGAACTCTGCAGTGAAACCTGCCCCACTTTACATGGACTTGAGTGTCAGACCTGGAGGAAGTGCTCTCTCTCAGCTGGGTCTTTCAGCAGGGTTTGGACCAGCTCCACAAAATCAGCTTCTGACACCTCCACCTTCACATCAGAGCTCTGCAACATAGCACAGCGGTCACACACATAGCTAACACACTGTACAGTGTAGGGGTCCTTCTGGGTCATCAGCCTGCCAGTTACATATTCTGGATTTCCCACAGTATCAGTCTCGGTTCCAGAGACACTGATAATGGGCCAGTAACACCTCCCCTTCCTCCCATTCCTGCCCCTGTAGTGGTCAGGCTGTGTGCTGGAGGAACCATCGATGGCTACCAACTCTGTGTCAACATACTGGACCATTGGCTCATTCCATCTCAAATCAACCAATGCCAATGCTCTTTGCTCTCAGATTTACTACAAAAAGTAGTACAATATTATTCGTACATCAATCATATGAACACACCCGAAGTTTAGGTTGTGGATTACAACTGTTGTTTGAGATTTTACCATTTTAAATTTATTGCTAAAAACACAATAGATTCTATAATAGAACCTATAATAAGGTTCTCTCTAAAATATCGTGTCCTGGAGAGAGGCAACTAACTCATTGTTGTATATTACAAAGGTGGTTTGTTACTGGTATTGAAAAAAATAACAAGCTCTGAAGTTGGGATGTTGACTATCTTTACAAAAGGCAACAAAGTGCATGAAAATGCTGAACGCTATAAATAGTGGGGTTAATTACTTCATATTTTGGAGCATAATTATGTGTTTATCACCAGCCTTTTTGTATTCTATGTATTTTTATATTGCACTACAGGACCCTCTTGAAAACGAGATGCCGCATCTTAAGGGTCTTTATCCTTTTAATTTATAATAATACTATCTCTATCTATCTATAGAAATACTTTCTATATTTTCAGATCCTGATATCCGGTATGTTCAAATGGGGTGTGAGATAACAGCCCCTGCCCTGACTGTAACCTGGGGGGCAGCAGCACCGCTGTTATGCTAAACGCCTCTGACCCCTCCAGAATGCATCATTCTGTCTCATCACTGCCATTATTTAAACGTGCACTTTTCACACCTTAAATTACAAAGTGCTTCAGCCCCCTTCTCTCACCCTCGCTCGCAGGGCCAGAATCAGGTAGCTGCTCTGTCTGTAACTCAGCAGCTCTGGGACTGCCTCTGTCACCAAAGTCACAAACTCCTCCAGTTTCCCATAATGCATCATGTCTCGCTGCTGCACCACTTGCCACATGGCTGCAGAGAACAGTCGTAGAGGGGGAACCAAAAGGCGCAGGGAGGAGAGAGGAAGAGAGGGATCTGCAACAGAGAGAACATAAGGAATCTACACACAAACAGGAGCACCTCTGACACATCTAAAGCAGCACTGACTTCAGTTACCAGCATTTGGTCCTGGTTCCACAGTCTACTGTTTACCAAGGTTTTGTTAAGTTTGGCCTTCAAGGGGTTTGGTCCATATTGCAACAAACTGCAGGTACATGAATTCTTGTTTTTAACATTTCGTGTTGTTTTGTTTACCCATAACCTGAGATAAAACTCCAAACTGCTTTAAACCAAGATGAATCAATATCAATCGATTAATAAAATGGTATAGTACTACAGAGTTTTACACTCTTCCTCTGCTGCAGACTGAACGCACAAAACTTTCAGCTAAAATGCGTTTGCTACACAGTTACACGGCAAATGGCTTGCAGACAAATACGTCTTCTGCCTTATTTCATAGAGACTGCACTCCCCGTATGCAGAGGGGAATGCTGCGAGTGTGTTAAAGCGCATTAATGCTAAAGCTATGCTAAGGCAGCGGCTGGATGAATTAGGCAGAGGTTTTTAAATCTCCCTCCCACAAGATCACGCAGGATGCGGTGATGATGCCGGTCTGACAAAGCCCTTCCAACGACGATAAAATGTACCCCTGTTTCCCTTCCCTGGTGAACTTCGTCTTTCCATCGCTACAGCTCCTCCAACAGCTTAATTACAGACCGGTAGACCAGCTATATTTTCAGAGCAACTGCTGTAACATTGGCTGCCAACGCGTATAAACACCATAAACTCGTACACTTTAAAACTAAAACCTGTATCTAAACCACCGTCAGAAACCGCTTCAGCGAGAAGGCAGTGACGTGTTACCGGTTCCCGATTCATTCACTCAGATTTACTTCCGGGTCACGATCGTTTGAGAAACATGTCAAAATGAAAGTTTTAATATAGTTATTCATTTAAGTTTAAAATTCTTATCACAAAACGTATCATAAATTTAACGTACTTGTAGTACTCATGTATATGCCAAAAAGATATTACATTGCGTCATTTAGCAAACGCATTTACCCAGAGCGATTCCAAATGAGTACTATGAATATACGTTGTGTCTGTGTGTGTAAGTGAAACTGAGACATTGAGAGCTCTTCAGAAAATATCTCTGTCTTACTGGAACACAAGGATGTGAATTCACAATGTGAATGAAACACATATTTTGAGAAAAAAAGAACCCTACACTGGGGTAATCCTGGCTGAAGTTTGAATTAATGCGAATATATATCTCTGTGTGTCTCTGTCTTATCAGAATCAGACTTTATTGGCCAAACATGTTTTTGCATATGCAAGGAATTTGACTCTGGCTAGTAGTCCGCTTACAGGTGGGACAGGCACAGTGAGCTGGGAAAGTTTGGAGTGCAGTAGTTCTGGTATGATGGTGTTGAATGCCGAGCCCAATGCAAACTGCATATGCACAGTATGAAACCAGATGGGCTGCAGTAAAATCTCAGCAACACTTTGTAAGACAAAACTGTCAGCTTAAAGCCATTAGTTATACATACGGTGTACTCACACCCTCACCACTAAACTCAGACAGCTTCACTGATGGAAGGAGAAGGCCTACAGGAGTGGGGACAGGACTTTGCAGGCAAGGAACACACTAGCAAAGGAAATCAGGGTGGCCAAAAGGGCAGACTCTGAAAAGGCTGAAAACAGAGTATTAGCCAACAACCCCGCATCACTATGGAAAGGACATTCCCAGAATCTTTCAGCATCAAAAGATCAGGAACGCAGCAGAACCCAGATGGAGTTTCACCCTCCTGACCTACTGGCTCCTGTCTTCTCCAAGATCTGGGCCGCAGTGTAGCATAGTGCTAAGGACTCGGACTTGTAAACGAAAGGTTGCCGGTTCGGCCTTATCGGTTAAGTAGCTTCCTGAGGTAATTGTGGGTTTAGTACCTTGCTCAAGGGTACAACCCTCAAGTGTCTACTAAACCACCTGAAACACTAACCCCTCAAGGAAGTTCTCATGTCTCAAAGCTGTCACCACTACACTATAACATCAAATAAAAAAGACTCTGATATAATGGTTTAAAGCACTCTACCAGCTAGATTGTACCTTGCCTGGCTAACCATTGAAACCTGGTCATTCAGCGCTTCTAATATCATTGACTCACTATGGTTTGTTCTTGAGTTGTACTCTACCTCACTTGTAAGTCGTGACTGATAAAAGCATCGCCCAAAAGAGTAAATGTAAGTGTATTTGTAATTTAATGACAGTTCACGGGAATTTGTAGGCGGCACAGACAACTGCCGGGAACTGCCAGGAATTGACGTGTGATTTGAATTTTTGGCAGTTTTAGAAGCTTGAAAAGCTTGGAAGTTGACCCCCATCCCCCAGGTCTAGGAGAGGCTTTCACATGTAAATGAAATGCTGTGAGCTATCCAAATCAGGGTAGTAGGGGGATTTTTACTCTGGAGGTGACAGCTTTTTACTAAAAGGTACTAACTCCATTTTAAGAAAATCTCTGGTATAAATAGATCAGGCTTAGTATAATTATAGACTCTTAAATTGTAGCTTGAATAGATCAATAGTCTTGTGTAAGCAAGTATGCTATGATGAATTACCTTGTATGCCACTAGCAATGGTCAATGTTATAAAAAGATACACAGAACAGTACAATTTATTTTAATCAGGGTTTGTACAGTTTTTCAAGAGTAAAATTCAAGCACTTTCAAGGTACCTAAACCAGAAATGTGCAGACTCTCAAAGCCTTTATCATCACTTCTACATTGCTACTATAAATGCAATTGTGAAAAATACAGTTTACAGAATTCATGTATACCCACAGCAATCAATGTATATTGATACATTGTTTATTTTACCAGCTGTTCATATTAACTTTGATGGTATGGTTTGATCATGATTATTTAATGCTTGCTAATTTCCAGAGTAAGGGATCAACAGAGGACTTAATGAATGACGAGTGAATGAGTGAACACAAGTAAAGAACTTTCCTTTTTTGAATCTTTAATGGTGTCAAAGAACAGACAGCCTTTAAATCATTTTTCATGTCTTCTCTGCTTGAATTATTTCAAGAATGGCTGGACCGCGTCTCACCTTCAACACCCCAGAAACTCATGAACATGGGCCGCCTCGCGGTCGTCCCCTTTCAGCCGGTCCCGCAACAGACAAGAAGAAGCTGCTGACTGCTGTGTTGTCAGAGTTGAATTGTTCAGCGGCTCTGCAGTGCTTACCCAGCGCCAGACCTAAACCAATGCTGGCGTCTCGAAAGAACAAACACACACCAGCATCGCTCCGACTGAAATCAACCCAGAATAAGAGTGTGTTTATTAACACATGCACACTGTTTTATACACACAGGTCACATGTTAAACTCAGCGCAACTCATTGGCTGTTATCATTTGTCCATCATACAGTACCTGCATTTACTCATTAAGTTTGCCTATGTGATAATACAAAAATAAATATTTGCTTTTACAGTTGAGAGCACACTTATTTTATATATGTCATCCTGCTATCAGTGGGCTGTCTCACCAGCTCACACAGTTTGCTACCGATGTGAATCAGCAATCAGTGAACACCATATTGCTGCCCATAGAGGAGAGGGTGGCTGCTTTGGAATCGCACTGCTGCCCAAGTGTGGAGGAGACTATGAGGGAAAGACAGCTACAATCCCAAAATTGCGGTGAGAATATATTCGGAGGCTGCTAAAATAAAAGTAACTAGCAGATCTGAATAGCGTGTAAACAACTGGGCGAGAAAGTCGCTACAGCTATGAGTGCTTGAGCAGAACCAGTGTAAGTTTGTTCACAAAAGTGACTTTTTTGTGTTGTTGTATTTTATAGGAAGCAGTACGTCGTCTTCACACCTCGGAAGCAAATTGCAGGCGCTATGAACCGGAGCAAGGGTAAGATTTGATAAATAGGCTACATGCATTCTGCTGTATAAAAGTAAATAAATACGTTCTCTGATCTGTTTATTGTTTGTTTTCACAGTCAGTCAGAGGCAGTCTTATTTGGTCGGAGCTCTAGATTTGCAGTGTGGATAATGACGCCATTCTATGTAAGTAACTTTTACTGCATTTTTTTCCTTTTTACTGTGGCTATTTCTGTTTTTTTATTTATAACATACTCATTAAATTGTTTTCCAGCGGCCCTGTAAGACCTACTATGAGACAGTACGCAGGAACCTCCAGTAGACTACAGCCAACCAGACCTTGCGTCTCAGGTGGCAGCAGGAGTTCAACCCGGAGACGACAGAGAAAGAAGAGGTTTGTTAAATAGGATTCACTGCTTTGGTGAGCACACTATCTCCCTATAGGGTGTACTAATCAGTTCCGATCATAGATGGCAACGATCATAGATGAACTCATCCTGGAGGTCTCCCTCCAGAAATCCAATCATCCGGCAACTCTCGCACAGTTTTGGCCACATTTTTCTCCCCTAACTGAACACGCTTTCTCTAAATAAAGATTTACTGCCGAGGCCGGCTAAAAAAGTGCTAAAAGCACCGAGGTGGCTCAGAACAGTCAAAAGGCAGAAATCAAGCGCAAGAAATGCCACTTAGTCTAGATACAATAAAACAATGCTTACAGCTCAGCAAAAGCAGACACGCTAACACAACCAGAATCAGGATATCCTAAAAGGAAATGCAGAAGAACAGTAAAAACAAAGTAAACAAGTGAACAGGCTGGCCAGCGTAACTACCCAACTAGCTAAGTACTTAAAGATTTAAAGACTTGCTCCTGAGAGGGTGAAAAACCACAAAAAACCTCTTGTCACCTAGAATATGTGTCAAATTAGCTGTGTTTTTTAATGAGCTAACTCGTTGGCCAACACTTTGGCAGAGAAAAAAAGTGGAAATTCCCTCTCTGTCCCCTAATGGCAACAAAAGATTCAACTTTAGTAGCAGATTAGACCTTAATTAATCAGATCTTATTTAACAGCTAAGCGAATAGCCCCAATTTTTATTTTCATCCGGATGTAGGAGCACAGAGACCACTCTACAAGCACAGCAAAAACTCGTTTCTAGAGCAATTGCGCAATCGAGCAGAGCAATCAAGCCTGCTCTGGCTACATTCTGGAGTAGCTGCAGTTAGTTGGCCATGCAATCAGAACAATCAGCACATAATGTATTGCAGTAGTCTAGTATTGAGATATCAAGAGCATGGGCATGAAACTATTCAGCATAAGATGACTAATATGGATAATTTTTCTGATGTACAACAGAAGCTACCATGAGCTACTTTGTGGTTGCTTCCATATAAACATTAAACAAAAGATCATCTCTTAAAATATTCTGGAGAATTACAGTGAGTGAATGCGTATGAGTATGTCTGTTACAAATGTATTATCAAGACAAATACATGTTAAATTACACAGTAATTTGACAGAAATGTCAGTATGTCATTCAATGTAATGAAATACTGTCACTGTAACACTAATATTTCATATTAACATACAAAAACTCTGTTTCATTGACTTGTTAATAAGAGAAAACCCATCTGATGAAATGAAAAACATTCCCTTGGAGGCAGGCCATGAGGTGTGCAAGATGTGAGTACATTAACTTTAATGTAAATAATATAGGGCTGATGTGAGTACATTAACTTTAATGTAAATAATATAGGGCTGATGCGAGTACATTAACTTTAATGTAAATAATATAGGGCTGATGCGAGTATATTAACTTTAATGTAAATAATATAGGGCTGATGCGAGTACATTAACTTTAATGTAAATAATATAGGGCTGATGCGAGTACATTAACTTTAATGTAAATAATATAGGGCTGATGTGAGTACATTAATTTTAATGTAAATAATATAGGGCTGATGTGAGTACATTAACTTTAATGTAAATAATATAGGGCTGATGCGAGTATATTAACTTTAATGTAAATAATATAGGGCTGATGCGAGTACATTAACTTTAATGTAAATAATATACTAACTTTAATGTAAATAATATAGGGCTGATGTGAGCCAACACAATTCCTCGAAGAAATCCAGCAGCCATGTTGATGTTTTCTGTGTGAATTCAAAGAGTAACGCTGGATTTAACCAGAGCTGGAGCGGGTGGAGTCCATCAGGGGTCAGTGCTGGGACCTCTGCTGCTTCTATTTATTTAAATGACCTTGACAGCAAATAACATTGACAGCAAAATATTTAAAATAGGTGAGGTGAAGCTAGCAGTTTGCTGCAAAAATAATTCAAGAAGATTTATTAAACGATATCTAGAACTGGGCAGCCAACTGGCAAATTAAGTTTAACATTGCCAAATGTAAAGATGGGCACATTTACATTTACATTTATTTATTTAGCAGACAGTTTTATCCAAAGTGACTTACAAAAGTGCATACAGTAAGTATAGCGACACTACGGGGACAGGATGTGTACAGTTCCACAATGAGACAGTTCTCAGCTGAGAGCAAGGTCTGTTTGAGGACACAGTACTATCAGATTTGTACACCTACAGCGTATAGGGCAACTAAAACGATACACATAACAGGGTTATATATGGAAAGTGGAAAACTTGAGTATATGTGACCTGAAAAGGACTTGGCTGTAATAGTTGGCATGTCTTTCATCAGAAAGTTGTAAAAATGTCAAAACATAACATGAAGATAAGCAGCAAAAATACTGATTGCGAATCTCTGGCCTCCTGCACAGTAGGTGGCGATAGGCAGGTCTGAATCTGTGACAATCCGCACTGTTAATTCACCGAAGAAGCAGGAGACGCAGACGGTGCAAATCTGCGAGAACCAATGCAGAGGCAACCACAACAGAATTTCTTACTTAAATGCACTTTTACAAACGGATGGCGTTTGTAAGCGCAGGCAGCGAAACGCACAGACGTAACCGGCCTCTCGGAGAATCAGGCCGGTACATCAGCCCGTAGGTGCTGCGAACCAGTTGCAGATTTGATCGCCAATTCGCTCTCACGCTGCGTTTTTAGCGACTGTTCGAGGAATCGTTGCGATGGAAACAGAGGTTTCATCAAGAAAGGAAATCAGAGGTTTGTATGTCTTTGTCGTCATTAGAGAGGCATCGTCAGAATGACATAATCAGGACAGGGCAACCTACACATACGTGTTGACGGACGTAAAAACCGTTTCTGTCACCCTCCCCAGCCACGGGCGAGGCCTGCTGTGTCCCCTTCTCACAAATAGCGCACACTGCATTCGGTGCGAAAGTATTGCGATCCGTCACCTGGAGAGGTGGATCTGCGGCCGAATGATCGCGGTTTGTGCCGGAAAGCATCTCAGCCTGCAGCATCTCGGAATGCTGCGAATGCTTCTCTAATGAAAGAAGCAGTCATTCAAAACCAGATTGCAACACCTATTAAATAAAGCCAACGTACAATATCAAATTGTCCTGTAATAAATAATAAAATAGATTGAATTTTACTTCAATTAATGTCATTGAGACGTCGTAAAACGAGTCTGGGAGTGACAACAGCGTGCTTGTATAGAGTAGGTTTAAATGAGTGCAATAAACGGTTGTAACATACGCACATTAGGGCGCTGATGGTTAGATGTGTAATCAGACCAGTTGTTAAACTAAAACGCTGACATCTGATTTTTGGTTGGTATATTGAGATGTTTCTGTCGGTTTACTCTGGCCCTTCGCTGACTGAGCCGGTGAATCTCCCGCTGCTTCTGAATGCGCAGCATTTTGTGCGGACTTTATCCTGATTTAGCGGAGGGTTTTCCCTGGAGGTACAGACACAGCAAAGTGAAAAAACCGTGCGACTGTTGAATCTTGAAATGTAGCTGGTGTTTCACCCATTTTAATGTTTCCACAGATCCACAGGCTGGCTCTTTACAATCCATATAACTTACACAATTAAATGTTAAAAACAAGAATTCATATAGCTGTTATTCTTTGCAACATGGACCAGACACCTTGAAGGCAATATTGAGTATGTAACTAAAGCTGGCAGCTGGGGGCAAACAAGCTGTGGAACCAGGACCAAGTGCTGGTACCTGAAGCCAGTGCTGCTTTAGATGTGTCAGAGGTGCTCCTGTTTGTGTGTATATTCCTTATGTTCTCTCTCTGTTGCAGATCCCTCTCTTCCTCTCTCCTCCCTGCGCCTTTTGGTTCCCCCTCTACGACTGTTCTCTGCAGCCATGTGGCAAGTGGTGCAGCAGCGAGACATAATGCATTATGGGAAACTGGAGGAGTTTGTGACTTTGGTGACAGAGGCAGTCCCAGAGCTGCTGAGTTACAAACAGAGGAACCAGCTGATTCTGGCCCTGCGAGCGAGGGTGAGAGAAGGGGGCTGATAATGAAAAGTGATTTTTGTTTTTCCATTCAGGAGAACTACATGGAAAACAGAATTTATGTTAAATGATACGTTTCAGTTCATCCTGCAAATACTGGGTAAAAGTGTCACACAGTGAAAGTATAAGTGGTTTCCTAGCAGAGATGACAGCAAGTGGTGGCAGAAATTTGGAAGATATTTTCATTGTATTTTGTTTTGTTTTCCAGGTGAAGTAATTTCATATGTGATGGTCAGTTAGGCACGCAGTAATAAAATACCTTTGACATGAAAATCGGTATGGTTTGCATTGCAAGATGCAGGTATTATACCCATGTTTTCTTTTGCTCTAACTGAAAATGATGTTTTATTTTAGGTTGAACTGTAAATAGATTCTTCAGGTATAGCAGCATATCAGTGTCTGTATTTACTGTCACCGTGATTTCAGCCCTCTGTGTATATTGTTCCCTCAGATCTGGAAATATTAAAATTTGAGTTACATTTATAGCAAAAGAATCTCAAAAAAGGTTTGGTATACATAATCAAAACTTCAGATATATCCATGTGAATGACAGAAATGAAGGAATATTTTGTCACAGTTTGTAGTAAATCTGAGAGCAAAGAGCATTGGCATTGGTTGATTTGAGATGGAATGAGCCAATGGTCCAGTACACAGAGTTGGTAGCCAGTGCTGGTTCCTCCAGCACACAGCCTGACCACTACAGGGGCAGGAATGGGAGGAAGGGGAAGTGTTACTGGCCCATTATCAGTGTCTCTGGAACCGAGACTGATACTGTGGGAAATGCAGAATATGTAACTGGCAGGCTGATGAATCAAAAAGACCCCTACACTGTACAGTGTGTTAGCTGTGTGTGTGACCGCTGTGCTGTGTTGCAGGGCTCTGATGTGAAGGTGGAGGTGTCAGAAGCTGATTTTGTGGAGCTGGTCCAAACCCTGCTGAAAGACCCAGCTGAGAGAGAGCACTTCCTCCAGGTCTGACAAAGAAGTCCATGTAAAGTGGGGCAGGTTTACCATGGTGGTAAACGTTATCTCATTATTAAAGGGCCATTCATTCATTCTTTCTCTCTCTTTGTCTCTTTTTCTCTCTCTCTCTCTCTCTCCTTGCAGCTGGGTCCCAGTTATGACTCAGCTCTGCAGATGCTGGTTTCGGAGTTCCTCTCCAGACTGGAGCAGCTGCTGCCAGTACCAGACCTCAAACAGGTAAGGAGACGAAACCCCACTGCATCACACCTGGACCTGCTGGGGATGCCAGCTCACCTCTCCATGTGTCCACTGACCCTGACTAAGCTTGTAACATACTGTACTGTCTGCCCTCTACTGGTAGAATTGTCAGTTACTGAGTCATTGAGGGAGAATGCCATTTCAAGTCTTGCATCAAGTATCAGTATACAGACGGCCGTTCCAAAATATAACTGCATAAGGAGGGCGTGGGGGGGCATTTTAAAAAGGCTAGAAAACTGGAAAAAGAATTTATCAGAGTTGTGGCCCTGTAAATGAAATATCTAACACTCCTCTCTCCCTCAGACTGTATCATGGCTCGGTGCTGCCCCCTCTGTCCTGGAGGAGTGTGTGCAGTCTGCCTCTCACCCACAGCAGCTTAAGACCCTACTCCAGCACCACAGATGTGTTGGACACTGGGATAGGAATGGTAGGCCTCTGTTAGAGGATGCATATAAACCACTCCAGTTCCAGACCTGGCTCTGTGATGCACAAACAGTTTAATGTGTGGAAGCAGGAAAGTGCTCACTTACAGCCTGAGCCACAGCTTTGTGTGACTTAAAGGACTCCTTCCCTGCTTTTACAACATAGTCTTAACTGTGAAGATGCAGATCCAGATAATTTAAAGTACTGAAAGTGCAATTGTTTGTTATGTCAGCTAACTGATATCTAGGCTATTACATCAGTTTTTAATCACATTGAAAATACACAAAGTCAGTAGAATTGTAGAAGTAGAAGAACAATAACACTAGCTTATTAAAGACTAAAAAGTAGTTAAATACTAAAGATGAGTTTAAGACTAAAATGAATGACTTAAAAGAGCGTTAAGACACTGAAGATCTGCTCTCAGCACTTATCAGTCTTGATTTGATACTTTTACTTTAGACTACAGGCCAGTAACAAGCAAACACTTGGTGAATGGAGTATTTCCATTTTTATTCTTAGTTCTTATGTTCCTACAAATCCTGAGACATTCTTATTTTTAAGAATTTAATATCAGCACGCTGTTTGGCTTCATCTTTGCCTGTACGTCACTCCCCTCGCATTGATTTACTCATTTAGTAGTGTCCTGATCAGCAGAAAGAGGGCAGAACATGTGAGTGAACAGGAGAGCTGCTGTGGCTCTACGGCTGGATGCTGTGTAATGGCGCCTCCTGCTGGTTGTGGAGTGGAAGCTTTGGTACTGTCTCTGCTCTTTGCCTAACCTTTTTCACTTTTGTAAGTTGCTTTGGATAAGAGAATCCGCTACATGATGCAATCATAAATGCTTCCATGTGACACAGCATACTTCTCAGTTCCATGTAGCTGAATTCTAAGTACTTTTCAAGTCCTGCCTCTGCAGATGAAGAGATGACAGATACCTTGATGGATAGCAGAGATTACACGGTTGTGGAGCTTGGATCAGGTCTGAACAGAAGTGAAGACATAGAGGAGAGCATGGAGAGGAAGCCTGGATATGGGATGAGCAGGGAGGAGATAGACATACTATCCAACATAAAAGAGGAGGAAGAGGAAGGTGGGGAGAAGCAGAGTGAGGAGATGGAGAAGGAGGATGGTGTGACAGATGAAGAGGACAAAGGACTTTGGAGGGAAGGGGAAAAAGAGAGAGATGAACAGAGGGAGAGAGATGAAAGTGATCCAGCCCTCCAAATTGACAGAGAGCTGAAGAATGAAGGAAAATCAGACTGTAGCCAACAGGAAGGGGAGGGCCTTTCACCTCAGGTCACTTCCTGTCTTCTGAAACAGCCTAGAGTGCTGATTCACCAACTTGAGGTCACAGAGATGACAGTTCCTGTATCATCACTTCCTCAACTTGTGGTCAGTAATGGGAACCAGGGAATGAGATCTCCATGGAAACAGGATGAGTTTACTCCAGTGATGGAAGAGGGCGCACTGAGGCAGAAGGAACAGGTCATGACCCAAAAAGAGGAGATGATTGACAGCTTGGAGAACCCCCTGAAAGAGCCTCCAGATTCATCAGAGCCAGAGTAAGAGTGAAGGGGGAGATGAAGTCAGTGTCTCTTCCTCCTCATTGTGATCGGTGTTGTCACAGTAATGTGCCTTTATTCATGTTTTGCAGGATCTGTGCTGAACCCTCCTTTGAATCTTCTGTCATCCCCCTCAGTAAAGGAAACACAGGTGAGAACAGCTTCCCAGCAGTTTTCTCCATTAATAATCACTTATTTCTTATAGCACTTTTCATTCAATGGAATCATGTGCTTCTTCCTGCAGTTGCACACTGGCCTGTGTTCTGCTGAACTGATGGTGGATGTCACAGCAATGGAATAGCCCTACAAATATAACTGCATTTCAAAATGTGATAAAAAATAAAAAATGTTTATGCAGTTAGAATAAAATGTCTGTATTTCAGATGGACTCACACACATCTGTAATTCAGTGTGCTGTCAGTGGTTTAAAGAAAAACATACACAATGGTGCAGTGGTGCATGGGCTGTGTTAAGTGTTTCACTTTGTTTAACTCACTCTGGATAAGAGTGTCTGCTCAATGTCTACATGTAAATGTACTGTGTTAAATGTAGTTAGCAGTGCCTTTCTTGTTTCCTGTCTCAGCTGTGGCTGTCCTTGTAATGTCCCTCCCCAGGACATCCAGGAAATGTACTGTGAACATAGTGGGAACTGGGAATGTTCTGCCAACCAAAAGTTGTTAGCTGTGTGCAGACCCGCAGTTCTCGAAGGCCCAGAGTGAAAGCTACATAATGTTGTGGGAGCAAGCTCCTTAACTGTGTCCTGTGACTGAGTGCAATGCAAAGTAATCCAATGAGGACTGCTTTGTAGTGCTACTATCATTTCACGGCTGGACGAGAAGCAAATTCATAAACCGCATTTACATCACTATACTTTTACTCACGTAAGAAAGCCAAGCCATATTTGCAGGCCCAACTCATGTCCATTTATGACCACATCATACTGTTGCCCTAAGCTACATTACACATAGAACAGATCTACTGAATGCAAAGTAACATCTCATCACGGTACTGCTTCTCCTGTCTCTGCAGGGGGAAAGTGATGCTTTGGGCATCACTCATCCGCCTCACCCGCTGGTTCTGTTCCGGATTGGCTGCCCTGACTTTGACCCCCGCTCGTCCTGCTTACTACAATTGCTGTGTTTCAAGCCCTTCGATAAATACCTTGGCATACGTATTTTGGTCTGCGATTGAGTCCTTCCTCTGCCGCCCTGACAACGCCACCCTTGGGATTTTGCCCAGGGAAATATGAACTGGGGGTCAACACCAATCCAACCAACCCGTTGAAGACATATCAGACACACAGGTTTGTTCACTCAAAGAGGACAGAGACGTTGTTTCCAAGTTACAAAAATAGAATTTTAGTAGTTGTTCTTACTGCAATCCAGACTGACATATTTATTTTATTAAAATCATACATTAAAATGCCAATGTGGAGAGGGCTTCAGTCAGCCACGGGGAGGCAGACTACAGTAATGCGTGTCCAAAGTGGAATACTCACACAAGTGCTTGGTGAAGAGAACAAAGATGTATTTCAGTGAACTCCAGTGCAACCTACAAACAAAACATGCAGTGATGGGACCTCACCACCGAGTGTCTAGCCTCCCCGCAGGAGAACCTCAGCACCTACTCAAAGACAAAACAAACAAAACACTCAGGGCAATCAGCTCACAACTCTGTGTTGGAGGAGGTTGCCATTACATAGACTCATGAATATTGTTGGGGCGTACACGCTAAGTAGGACCCAGCTAGCCGAAGCGATACTCGTTACCGCTTAAGTAAGCCTACCGACAATTGCAATCGCCGGCACCTAAATAATAGTTGTGCCCATGGAAGAGTCCCCCCCACACTACAGCACGGAGATGACCTGACGAAGAAAACACACAAGCCCAGTTGGGCCTAACCAGTACAAACAAAATCAAAGCACAAGCAACCCGGCAGGCACGTATGCAGAAATCAAAGAAATAACACAAACAAACAAGGAAAACAAAAGTAAACCAACCAAACCGCAAAAGGCAATCGGTTTAAAAGACGAACGGTTTAATAGCAATGAACATAAAACCAAGGAAGAATTCAGGGCATACAACTAACAAAAGGCAAAGCAGCATCGGTGGTCTCCTGTTAGGGCAACGACAACAATATTATTTACAAAATGGGTAACGCCGGACAACTCATCGTACTTCTGGTATCACAACTGCATGTTAAAATGCCTCAAGCTGACATACAGTTATATAATTTTACCTGCCCAGTGGGCTTGGCTGCTCCTGTGTAGTGAGGCAGTGGACCAGGAGGAGAGGAAAAACAGCCACCTATGTGCGTGTTACAAACACGCTATGTTGTATATCCGTAATGTTTAACCATACAAATACACACTACATTTGGTGATAATGTCATGAGACATGGAGTGTCACACGGTGCCTTTTGCCGAAGCTAGATTCCGAGAAAGGCACATGCAAAAGCACATTTAATCTTTAGTAAAAAGACAGTCTGTATCAGTGGGTGTGTCCAGGACAGTACAGGTATGTATAAGAGCAGGTACACTTCTAACACAGGTCTTAGCTAACTCTGAGACACAGACACAGACGAGATACTCACCTGCTCAGTCTACACGTCTCTCTGATCTACACTCTACGAAGCAAACAGGTCACGAGCACAGAAAAAGGTGAGTTTCCATACTAATTTACCATCATACAAATACTGATTTTTGTTATTACAAAATATTATACTCAAAGCAAAGCAAAAACAAAATGAAGACAGTCATAATAATATCATTAAACTTAAATAATTCCATAAACCTTAAGTTTACCTGTAATTCATTGATAAAATCCAGGGTAAAGGAGAAAGACCACTGGTGGTTTGGCTAATGAACCCATAGTCATGTTCCTATAGCACGTGACTGATGGGTTGTTAGCAGTTTTGTTCTTTTGTGAAGACATGCTAAAAAATGGCCTCATAAGTGAATTTCCAAATGTAGAAAACTGCCCAGGGAAAAGTGAGGAGCAGATGTGGAATGTGGTTTAGCACTGAAGAGCTTGAGTTACAGCTTGTTGAAAGGAATAATCACACTTAAATATGAAGATATATTTACATATCATGTACATATACAGCAGTGGTTCTCAGACTCCTGTGAATGCTGTTTTCTGTTACAGTCAGTCTCTTCATTGCTTAAGGTTGTTTAAATGTTTTATATTCTTGCAAACGTTTGTCATTACATACATTGTACACATTGTAGGTTTTGCTCAGTGCCATTTGCTCTGTTGTTGATGTCTTCATTTTGCAGAAATGGTTTAGTTTCACTGACGAGGTGTCCACATTTTTAGCATGTATGGCCTCACTGATTTCACCTGTGAGTCTATAATCTAACCACTTGTTACAAATTTCAACTCTACCCACATATCCCATTACAGAAAATGAAAGTTTTAGTTGATCTAACTGATTAAAAATGTTTGGAATAATGTGGCCTAGAAAAGATAAAACATAATTTTTTATGGCACAGACAAATGTGTAGTTTCACTATGAAACTCTAGCATACCTGAGCAGGAAATGGATTATCTATGTTAAAATTAACATAACAGCATTGAACAAAACACGCAAAGATTGCCTAACAGCACGATTGTTGAGAACCGTCTTTGGTTTTTGTTTTGTTTTTAGTACTGTTTTTTTTAATCCTTGAGCTTGATATTTTGATACAGCAACTTCCGAGTATGTGAACAGTGCATGGTCAAATGAATAACTTAATATTTTATTTACTGTGTAGATGAACAATGAACCAGTTATGCCCATCTTACAACTGTTTTATTTTCCACTATGTAGACAAATAGTGGATTCTTACGTTTATTATGAATGTGTTGTACACTATGTAGATAAACAGTGTGAACCAACTTAGTTATGTTTTGTTCACTGTGTAGATAAACAGTGAACCGGTTTACCCAAGTTTAATTTTTTTAACATTTTATTTTCCACTATGTAGGTAAATAGTGGATGCCAAGCTGAAACACATTTGTTGTTCACTGTGTAGATAAACAGTGAACCAGTTTAACCAAGTTTCATTTTTGTTTTTTGATGATTTTATTTTCCACTATGTAAATAAATAGTGGATGCCAAGCTGAAACATGTTTGTTGTTCACTGTGTAGATAAACAGTGAACCACATTCACACTTCATTCACTTTTCTAACTCTTATCCTAACCTTTATATTATTTTACAAGATAAACACCCCCTATTTCTCCATTTGCATAAAATTAGGGGTTACATGAGGCCTGCACAGAGCCCTGACCTTAACCCCATTGAACACCTTTGGGATGAATTGGAACACCGATTGCGAGCCAGGCCTTCTCGTCCAACATCAGTACCTGGCATCACAAATGCACTTTTGGCTGCAAATTCTCCAAACTCCACTCCAAATTCTTGTGGAAAGCCTTCCCAGAAGAGTGGAGGCTGTTATAGCCGCAAAGGGGGGGGGGGGGACTCCATATTAATGCCCATGGTTTTGGAATGGGATGTCCTACAAGCTCATTTGGGTGTGATGGTCAGGTGTCCACATATTTTTGGCTATATAGTGTATGTGTGCATCTGCATGTGTAGTGTGTGAGTTTGAGTAAGGAAGTGGGTGAGAGCTGGAAAAGGGAGAGAGTTCCAGAAGAGCAAGCTGACATTACAAGACAATTTTCCAGTACTGACAGAATAATGGAGAAAATGAAAGTGCACTTGCAGAGCTGCCTCCTCTGAACACAGAGGAAAGTGTTTACTTGCGAGAAATTAAACCAACATTCCATCAAAGTGCTAGCTATAAATGTTGATTCTAAAGTATAAATGTCTGTGGTAAGTGAAGAGCAGTCTGCACACAGAAGAACCAAATGGTACATGAAATGTATTTACCCCAAACCATCACATACTTAGATCTGTAACAAGATGATGTCAACTCTTTGACAAGGAGTAATCTGTGTGAATCATGCATGTCAAACTGTGCTCAACTCAGCTGAAGCTAGTAGTCAGTAGCTCAATGTCAGTTTGGTGTGATAGGGAAATGACTAATTTAGCTTCTGTCCTTTCAGATCAGCAGCCATGACCTCAGGGAACGTTGACATTCCAGCCCTCGGACGTCCTGTACACATTGGCATGCTGTACAACATTTGCACTGATAAATTCCTCTCAGGTAAACCCCAATACCCTCAGTTCAGGTACTGTACCTGTTACAAATGAATACTTCCATTCCAGGTACTGCACCTGTTACACAATAACACCTTCATCCCAGATACTGTACCTGTTACACCCTAACACCCTCAGTCCTGGTACCGTACCTGTAAAACAATAACACCTTCATTCCAGATACTGTACCTGTTTTGCGTTTCCGTTATATACATTTTGCAGCAGCGGCCCGCCGCTTCAAAATTATTGCCGCCGCTGCTTCAGAATTTTATGAAATATCATGAAGTCACAATTACATGACTCTGCAGAGGGCTTTTAATTTGAAACAACGGATACAGGAAGAGAGAAAGGTAGATTTAACTAGCTAACGTTAAGTTAGATTTTACAGCTTAAATAAACATTTGCAATGCATTCCCATGTTCATGGCCAACTAATTATTATTAGCCTAATATTAATAATATGTCGTAATAAATAATGGTCCAGCTAACATTAGCTAGGTAACGTTAATGTTTGCGAACTCAGTGAATCATAATACCGGTAACGTTACTTCAATAAAATAAAATAAAAGTAAAATATTGCCAACGATGTTTATAAAAGCTATGTATTAAAATATTGCTGATTGAATTTTCAGATGAGTTAAAATATTAATCCAAGAAGAGAAAGATATCTGATGTCGATGAGGAAGATAGGGAGGGGCTCAAGGTTCTCAGCTATGCCCTGAAGTTTTGAAGGGAAACAAATGCCCTCTGGTTATAAAATATGTAATGTTAGTGGTGGCTACTACAATATTTTAATTTTCTTACTGGTTGCATGATCAAACGTTTCTGATGTGAGAGAATTATCTAACGTTACTCATTCTCAAATGTAACCTTAGTAGGGCTTGGTGGTATATCGACTTTTTAAGGTAGATTACATATAGATATAGGATGAGACAATACCGTTTATATCAATATAGTTTGATGTTGCGTTACATAACCCGTTTCTTATGTTTCCTCTCTAATTTGTGTACAGCGCAGTCCACTGTCATTTTATGCTGCAATTCAACTGCCTTTAGCAGCAGTATCCATTTAGATAGCGATCTCCATCGCACGAGTTAAGGCCTTCCCTGTTAGAAGCCACTTCTGTATGCTCCCGTTATGCAACCTGCAGACCAGCCGATCTCTAAGTGAATCTGTCAAATTCAGACCAAATTCACAATGCTCCACGAGCCTTCTGAGCTCTGCCATGTAATCCGATATTATCTCGTTCTTTTGTTGATTAAGCTTATGGAAGCGAAAACATTCGGCAATGACCAGAGGCTTTGGATTCAAATGGTTTTGTAACACATCGACAAGTTCATTGAACGTCATGCCGTCAAACTACGTAACAAGTTGTAGGTTTTACCCCCCCATTAAGCTAAGCAACAAAGCAACGTTTTTTTTGTCTCTGATGTCATTAGCCATGCAATACTGTTCAAGTCTCACAATATATGTAGCCCAATCCTCCACTGAGCTGTCAAAACTGTCCATTTGTCCAACACATCCAGCCATTTCCAATGAGTTTTCCGTTCATTTGTTCAATTATTTCAATAAGTCTCTTTCATTTCTTGTACTCACGTCCCTTTTTGTTAGCAGCTAGCATGGATTCTCCTCTCGCTTATTCAATCCTTTTTCTCAGACGAAAGTCCACTTTTCTCTCCTGCTTGGTGAAACGATGCACACTAGGGTTATTTCCTACTATCGTCACCAGTTGTTGTGTTTGTCATTCCAACACCTTTAACTCTTCTAATGTTTGACCTTGAGGACACAAGAATCAGGCTATTTATTTTAGCCAATATAATTTTTCATTTACATGTTTTGCAGCTGTATATTTTCAAACAGGAAAGGAAACCCTGTCTTTTTTTTATACAATGTTTTTATTAACAAAACACACAAAAGAAAAAACAAATAAAAAGTAATAATAACAAATCAAATGTCTTGATGAGAAAGCATGTGTCTCATCTCATATAACTTGCCAGCAAAGCCTTGACTCTCAGTGCACTTTGTTCCCACAACTCTATTGTTGAAAGTTTAGCATTATGAATTCTAGCAGTCGAAAGTTCCATCATAACAACATCTTGAAAGTATAACAACCATTTTCTAATTGGTAGTTTGTGTGGGGGTAACCACCTCTGCACAATCAGTTTCTTCGCTGCTGTTAAACTTGCAAGCCAGACTTTATGCTGTTTTTCAGTAAACTTTGTCTGCGAGTCATCATTATTAGAAATATCCATTTCTAATAAACCAGACAGTATAACAATTACATCTTTACAAAATGACTTGACCTCTTGACAGTCCCAAACCATGTGCTTAAATGTACCTGGAAGCCCTTTGTCACATAAATCACAATTCAAGCTGGTTGCTTGCTTAGCATGATATCTATCAATTGGTGTCCAATATGCCCTATGACATAATTTAAATTGTATCAATTGGTGGTTTGGGTTTTTTGATGCATTAAAAATATTCTCCCATATCCCTTCTCAATCTAACAATCCTGTTGCTATAGCTAAATCTTTCTCCCATTTCCTCTGTACGCTAAGACAAGAATAAGTTCCCTCCGAAAGCCAGTGATATAAAATGGTGACAAATCCTCTACAGGAAGGATTCAGTAACCTCTTAACAACTGGATGAATTTGTAATTCCAACCCCCAGGGTACCCCATAAGCCTGTAATGCTGATCAGAGTTGTAAATATAGAAAAAATGTCGACTTTGGAATATCAAACAGATGACTGGGTTCTTGAAAACTAAGAAGCCCGCTTGACTCATATATACATTTACATTTACATTTATTTATTTAGCAGACGCTTTTATCCAAAGCGACTTACAAAAGTGCATACAGCAAGTATAGCGACAGTACGGGGACAGGATGTGTACAGTTCCACAATGAGACAGTTCTCAGCTGAGAGCAGCGTCTGCTTGAGGACATAGTACTATTAGATTTGTACAATTACAGCCTATAGGGCAGCTAATACGATACACTTTCAAACGGCGGACTTCGACAACTTCAAACGGCGCAATGAGCGTCAGGGTAAAGGCGGCAACAAGAGACAAATTTAAAAGCACAATTTAAAAAGCACAGCAATTTACGACAGCACTGATGGGCGGGGGGGGGGGGGGGGCAGCAATTGTGTGCTGGGTCAGTCCAGGTAGAGTCTGAAGAGGTGCGTCTTCAGGCCCCGTCTGAAGGACTGGGGTGAAGAAGCTGTCCGTAGCGAGACCGGGAGTTCGTTCCACCACTGGGGAGCGATGTAGGTGAAACGCCGATGTCCGGCAGAACGAGCTCCTCCTGCCTTGACCATGCAAGGAGCGAGGCGTCCAGTTGCTGCTGACCGCAGGGGTCGGGCTGGTGTGTAGGGCTGGATGAGTTCTTGGAGGTAGGCAGGGGCTGTCCTGTTGACTGCAGAGAAGGCGAGGGTCAGGGTCTTGAATCTGATCCTGGCAGCGACAGGAAGCCAGTGGAGGGATTTCAGCAGGGGAGTAACATGGGAGAATTTGGGGAGGTTGAAGATCAGTCGGGCAGCTGCATTCTGGATGAGCTGGAGAGGCTGGGTGGTGCATGCTGGGAGGCCTGCAAGGAGAGCGTTGCAGTAGTCCAGTCGAGGGAGAACTGTGGCCTGGATAAGGAGCTGCGTCGCGTATGTTGTCAGGAATGGACGAATCCTCCTGATGTTGTGGAGGAGGAATTGGCAGGCCCGTGACGTGCGAGCAATGTACTCCTTGAAGTCCAGGTTACTGTCGAGGGTGATGCCCAAGCTCTTTGCTGACTGAGAGGATGGTATTGTGGTACCATCGACGGTGATGGAGAGATCATGCAGGGGGGAAGGGCCGGCTGGGATGAAGAGGAGTTCCGTTTTACTGAGGTTCAGCTTCAGGTGGTGGGATGTCATCCATTTGGAGATGTCAGCCAGGCATGCAGAGATTCTTTCGTTGACCTGGGGGGTAGAGGGTGGGAAAGGGAAAAAGAGTTGGATGTCGTCAGCATAGCAGTGATAGGAGAAGCCATGCGATTTGATAACTGAGCCAAGAGAGTTAATATAAATTGAGAAGAGTAGGGGTCCCAGTACTGAACCCTGTGGAACTCCTGTAGCGAGGGGGTGGGTGCATAGGTGGAGCCTTTCCAGTTGATCTGGGAGGATCTACCAGTCAGGTAGGACGTGAACCAGGAGAGGGCAGTTCCAGAGATGGCCATCTCAGACAGCTTTGATAATAGTGTCTGGTGGTTGACTGTGTCGAAAGCAGCAGAGAGGTCGAGGAGGATGAGGACAGATGACAAGCCGGAGGCTCTAGCAGTGTGGAGAGCCTCTGTCACGGCCAGGAGTGCAGTTTCTGTTGAGTGTCCAGCTCTGAAACCTGACTGATGGGGGTCCAAGAGGTTGTTCCTGAGAAGAAAAGGGGAGAGTTGGTTAAGTACTGCACGTTCCAAGGTTTTAGATAGAAATGAGAGAAGAGATACCGGTCGGTAGTTTGTAACGTCGGATGGGTCGGTGGATGGTTTCTTGAGTGGTGTGACCAGAGCTTTCTTGAAGTCTGTGGGGACAGTGCCAGAGGTTAGTGAGGAGTTGATAAATGAGGAAAGAAATGGGGCAATCTCACCAGATATGGATTGGAGCAGGGTAGAGAGGATGGGGTCCAGAGGGCAGGTTGTGGCATGGTGGTCTGTGATGAGTTGGAGCACTTCCAAGTCTTTGAGCGGCATGAAGGAAGACAGCTGGTTGATGCAGTTGCCCGTGGTGGTCAAGAGTGTTGTTGAGGGAGAGAAGGAGTCTGGAGGAGGGAGATTATGCTGGCCATTGCAGAGGTTGCAGATGGAATATTGAAGTCTCCCAGTAGAGTCAGTGGGGTGTCATCAGGGAGGGAGCTCAGAAGAGTGTCGAGCTCATCAATGAAGAAGCCGAGGGGACCTGGGGGGCGATAAACAACAACAATCATGAGGTTTAGAGGATGAGACACAGATATGGCATGGAATTCAAATGAGTTAATAGAGAGAGTATGGAGGGGCAGAGGAGAGTATCTCCAGGATGGGGAGATAAGCAACCCTGTGCCACCTCCTCTGCCTGAGACCCGTGGAGTGTGAGTGAAGGAGTATGAGGACGATAGGGCAGCGGGGGTGGCGGTGTTGTCCGGGGAAATCCAGGTCTCGGTGAGTGCCAGGAATTGGAGCGACATGGTCTCAGCGTAAGCTGTGATGAATTCAGCCTTCTGAACCGATGACCGGCAGTTCCATAGTCCACCCACCACTGAGAGCACCTCGGAGGAGGACAGAGGGGGATAAACCAGGTTAGTCAGGTTGCGTTTGCGGAAGTTGTATCTCCTGGAATGAGAGGAAGAGTGGATGAGGATAGGAATGCGGCACATGACTGAGGGGTCTGGTGATGGAGAGGAGAGGAGATCAGAAAAAACGCTGGAAGAACTGCTGGCAAAATTGGTGAGGAAATGGCGAGGAAACGCCGTACCGGCAGCCTTTGTGTTAGCTAAATACCTGTGATGCTAATTAGCTTGATCAAACGAACAAAGTACAAACAGCTGGTTACAGCTGAGCACAGGTGATACTAATCGATGATTACCACCACAATAGAACGAAACGAAATATATATCTCCCCGTGCATGAATACCCTTGGAGGCCCATAACTGGGACTGAAATGGTTTGTTCTTGGACATCAGACCTTGATTATTCCACAGTGGAGTGTGAGTGTGCACTTTCATGCTACAATTGACTTGTTTTTCTACTGTCCTAAAATTGTCTATTGTATAACTTATTATGGGACCAAAGTTAGCCAAACACTTCTTATTAGACATAATAGAAAATACTACCTCTTGAAGCCTAATGGGGTGAATTTGGGCTTCTTCAATCCCCTTCCAAGAAGTTAGCGACGAGGAATCCAATTATGTTTTTAATGGACGTAACTGAAAGGCTTGGTGATACAATCTGAAATTTGGCAATGAGACTCCCCCATCAGATTTGAAACGCTTTAAAGTAGAAAAACGTATTTTGGGGTGTTTCCCATCCCAGATAAAATTGCGGAGGAGCCTATCAACCCTTTTCCAATAAGCTACCCGTGGTGGCAGTGGGAGCATCATGCTAATAAAATTAATTCGAGGCAGGACATTCATTTTTATTACAGAAATGCTTGTCTGTAATGAACCTGACATTTTGCTCCAATTAGCCAAATCTCAGTCAACATCATTATATATCCTTTTGTAGTTATATTTTACCATCCCATGAAGCAAGGTCTTAATATGGATATCTAAATCAATTAATTCTGATCTAACATGAATTACTGTGGGAACTGGAACCTCTCTGGCCTTGTTATTAAGTGGCATTAATGCAGACTTACCCCAATTAATTTTATAACCGGATATAACACTGAATTTTTTAAACACTGGCAGAAGAGCTGTGATCGATCTCTTGAGATCCAATATGTATAAGATAACATCATCTGCATAAAAGGATATAACATGCCTTGATCCCTTAATTTGGACAGGGGTTATAACATGATGTTGTCTAAAATACTGTGCTAATGGTTCAATAGAAAGAAGAAATAAAGCAGGAGACAAAGGCGAGCCCTGACGGGTTCCTCAAAAAACTGTAAATGAATCAGAATGCAAACCATTTGTGCAAACTACTGCAGAGGGAGTCCTATACAAAACTCTATCCATATCAATAAAGCTCTTTCCCAAGCCAAATTTGCCCAAAACCTCCCACAAATATTCCCATTCAATTCTATCAAAAGCTTTTTCAGCATCCAATGATAAGGCCGCACACAGGGAGTCTACCTGCTGTGCTACATGTATAATATGCAGCAAACGGCAGACATTGTCAGCTGCTAACCGTCCCTTCATAAATCCCACCTGATCCGAATGAATTAACTTCCCCATGTAATTTTCAAGTCTTGAAGCAAGTACTTTGGAGTATAATTTAATATCGGAGTTCATCAAGGAAATGGGTCTAAAATTGGCACATTCAGTAGGATCTTTACCTTTCTTGGGCAACAAAGATATCAATGCAGTGTTCATATGGTTATGAAAAAAGCCTTGATTAACTGCAGCATGTTTCCAACAACACTGGGCCAAGAATCTCCCAAAAGTGTAATATCAATTCAGGAGGACTGCCATCTGGTCCAGGTGCTTTACCTCTGGTTAGACTTTTCAAGGCTACATGTAATTCTTCCAAAGAAATAGGATTACCTAATTCTTCAGCTTCTGTTTGGGAAGGTCAAGTGTATCCAAAAACTGACTACATTCTTCCATTTCAAAAGTTCCAGTAGATGAATATAAGTCTTGATAAAAGGATTTAAACGTATGGTTAATTTCCTTTGGATCAAAAACTAACCCCTTCGAAGGTGAACTGATAGAATTTATAGAAGAATATTTTTCACATTGTTTTAATTTAAGCGCAAGTAACTTACTAGGCCTACTTCCATTAAAATAGTACCTCTGCCTAACTCTATGGATAATGAACTCTGCCTTTCTTCTTAATAAGTCATTCAGCTCTGATTTAACTGCCATGAGATTATGCTCCACTGTCTGCTTGTAATTCTTTTTGAGTTACAGTTCCAATAATTGGCATTGTTGTTCCAACGTATTTATTTAAGTCTTATTATAAGTCTAGTTTTGTTCAAATGTGAGGCGAAGGAGAGAGAAAAATTCCTAAGGAAGCCTTTGGTTGCCATCCATACTAAAATAAGATTGCCAATGGAACCTTTATTAATAGACAAGAATTCAGTTAACCTTTCTTTGAACTCAGTCAGGGACCTTCCATTTTGTAAAAGTGTATTATTAAATCTCCATCTGGGTGATTTTCTGACTTTAAGTCCTACATCGATTCCCACTTGTACCGGATTATGGTCTGATATTGACATAGGAAGAATAGAGCAAGATTCAACTGTTGTACTATGAGTACCTGAGAGTAAAATGTGGTCGATTCTGGAAAAAGTTTTATGGCTCGAGGAAAAGAAGGTGTAATCCCTAACATCTGGGTTTTGTGATCGCCACGCATCAAAAAGATTCAAACTGGTCAAAAACGTATTGAGATCATTGGATGTTTGTTGCTGCGAGGGAGATGCCTCCCGCATGGACCGATCGATACTCGTATCAAGAACCGCATTCATATCACCAGCAATAATCAATTCATAATTCATACTCTGAAAGTCCTAAGAGTTCTGTTAACAACCATGCAAAGAACGAGGCGTCGTATACTGCAGGTGCGTATACCAAAACAAAAGCTATTTTCTTCACTTGAATCGATGTGCAAAGAAAAGATAAATGTCCCAACCCATTTTGACACGTGTTTGTTTTTCCGATCACTAAATTTAATTTTCGTTTTACCAGGATCATTGTTCCCTTAGTTTTGGATCTATCACTTGATGAAGCTGCAACTTTATATGTCTTATCTTGCATACGAGAAACATCCTCCGCCTTTAAATGAGATTCTGTAATACATGCTATGTCGACATTAATCCTTTGTGTAAACTCAAGACATTTCACACGCTTTATCTTTGTATTCAATCCCTTGACATTCCAACACAAAACCGATATTTTAACCATTATCATCAAATAATATTAATCTTGTACTCGCAACAAATTTGAGAAAGTTTGAGTTCAGTGAACAATCATTTACAACCCCTTCAGTGTTCCATCTGAGGTTACCTACTCCCTCCCAACCCCTAAATCCCTCTACCCCATCCCCCTCCCTAAGTGTATCACAGACGTGTGTTATCCACATAACGCAGTCAAAATTCTAAAACTCTTGTTCCCCTTAAGCAAAAAAGCCTTGTTTGAACATCGGGCCCTATAACAAATCAATGTGCCCATATGGCCTATATTAAAAACAAAACGAGATAGCATGTTGAATATCAACCAACCAGCTAATTACCAAGGTAGATAGCTAGTTACCTAAGCTAATTACCCTAACCACGCTGCCTCCAACAAATCTGACATACCGAAGGAAAATGTAGCCTAACTTGACAAAGGGCACTAGGCATTAAAAAAAAGAAATAAACCTTTACTTACTCCTTTCTCCTTAACAAACTAAATGAACTAAACTTGTAGCTAGTGTTTAAAGATGAGTGTTAACATCTACCTAGAAGCTAGCTACCTAAACATCCAAATCAGCTGACATTAATTGGCCACAGGGGCTAATGTTATATCGTCACATAGCCTCAGAGCTTGCATTTAAATAGTATAACTTACTGACCATCGTGTTCATGTCCACTTGTACAGCCACCATAGAAAGACAAAAAAAAAAACACCAAAGTCATTGTGTCCTTACTGAAGTTAGCCGTATTTCGGCTGTGCTCGCCAATTAAGTCAGCTACACATCGAATGGCTTCATCCCAATCTCAGTCCATAACCTCCACACTTTCGCCAGCATCATCCCCCTCTGCATCGAAAGGTAGTTTTCTCCTTGATGAGCTGGTCGCTCCAATCGCTCCAGTGTCTAGTAGTTGATTCTTGAAGTTCTCGGCTTCTTTTACCATTTCGAATGACAGCTGTCGGCCTTGATATGTCACCCGTATCATGAAAGTAGAAAACCCTTTTGCCCACAGTTCCTTACGCACGTTTTTGAACGCCTTCCTCTTTTAGTTGGTGTGTGCGCTGTAGTCAGCAAAGAATAGTAGCTTCTGTTCTCCGTCTATGATAGGAGTGTTGTTTTTCTTAGCCCTAGCCCCTTGCAGAATGGCCTGTCGATCTTGATAATTAAGAACTTTAAATATCAGAGTTTGTGGACTGACTTCTTTGATGTGGGATGGTAGATTCTGTGTGGTCTTTCAATTGGTACTGGTTTATGTCTGAGGGAAGGAATCCATTTGGGCAACGACTTCTGCAGAAAACTGATAGCATCCCCTCCTTCTGGGTTTGGTGCCAAATTCACTAACCTCACGTTGTTTCACCTTCCACCGTCCTCTAATGCCGCCATTTTCTCCCGTAGAACGTCCACATCAGACATCACAACACCCAGATCTCCTTTCAGTCCCCTTGTTTCTGATTGCATACGGTCCACTTTGTCACCAAGGCTTTTGACTGCTGACATATGCTCCGCCAAATCTTTCTATAAGGCATTTACTGAATCCTTCACGCCCATCAAAGCTGTGCAAACCACGCTCTCCACTATCGCCTCAAGTCGTTCATGCTGTAGCTCAAGTGCTTGTAAAATAGCGTCGGACATGCTAGCCTCCGAAGCAGATTTCAAACGCTTTCCAGAGGGAGAAGCAGTCGGAAATGAGAACTGTTTTTTACTCTTTGACATCTTTTAGACTTTCCTATTTATAAATTCGACCAACTCTGAGTGTAAAAAGCTCGTAAAAATAACAAAATTAGGGGATTTATGAAGAGCCTAGAATTCTCTGACCATTGCGCTTACAGGTCCCACGTGACCCCGAAACCCTGTCTTTGCTTTTTATTTTGATCACAGTCTGTTTTAATTAATGTGCTTGTGATATCTCACATGTGGATTTGACTTACAACTGAACATTTAGCCCACTTCGTAGAAAATACCGAGATATATATTGTGTATCGCTATTCAGCCTAAAAATGCCGAGATATGATTTTTGGTCCATATCGCCCAGCCCTACTTACTAGACAAGTAGATATGCAGGAGTAGTGGAGTCGAGTGCAGCATGAGAGCAGAGTGAAGCAGTAGAGAGGGCAGAAAGAGAGGAGAGTGGAGGAGAGGAGAGAAAAAGAAGACTAAGCACAGGCTATCAGGCTGGGACCCTAAATGGGTAGACAAGAGCATCAACGGGCCACCTCTGGGTGAGTTTCCCTATGACAGAGCCTTAGAGCTCTTCTTTAAAAAACCAAGAAAAATTAAGTGCTCATAGCCAGGCTGCAAACTTTGCCAGTGAGGCTGATATATAGTGCCTTCTGTAAGAAGTGGGTCAAAAAGGCATTGTGTATGATTAAATAGATGTCAATAAATATGTTCTAAAGTTTGCTTTGCAGCCACTTTATTTAATACTTTTTAATTAACTATTGATATTCACTCCGACTACCGGTGTACTACGTGCGCGCACCACCCAGATATAACAAAACCCTTTCCCCCGCTGCTGAAAAAAAAACACTGCTGTTACACCCTAACACCCTCAGTCCTGGTACTGTACCTGTAAAACAATAGTACCTTCATCCCTGGTCCTTATGCTCCCATGGCTTCCATACCACCTTGCTGAGTCATTGATTTCCAGGCTCACAGCACCTCATCATGTCTGATGGTTCTCTGGCAGCACTTTGTTTTGTCTTGACAAGTTCTGTATTTTAGCCTGGGATCACTCATCAATTCAGTCATTGAAACCATCTTTATTAGCCAGAATGCAAACTACATAGCCTGCTCTTCACTGAATTAAAAAAAAATAAAAAAATAAAACCATAATGACAAACAAGATATGGCAATGAGAAGTAAAATAAAAATTCAGACAGTCAAGTTTATGAGTGTAGGTTCATAAATTACTAAAAAGAAGATTTTAAACCAACCATTCAATTGAAATTACCATGAGAAAGAGAAGTGAATGATCATGGATTCCTTTAAATTCTGTCCTTTTCGGTAACAGACAGATGGTTCCAGGGTCTCACAAGTAAAAATAAAATGGTCACAGTTGTGAACATACTGTCCAGTATTAGTGTATTCACAGTAGTTTTATTGCTCCATAAATGTGTTATAAAACATCTGTGGGTATTCTACGATGAGACAGTTACTTATAATAGGTCTTTGATTTTTTTTATGTATGACTGCTGATTTTCATGATTATGATAATGAATAAAATAAATAAAATTCTTTCTCTTGTTAGGAGTCTCACTGTGGGATGATGCTGCTATTGATAAACACATACATGTGGACAGAAAGCCCAGCACAAGAATTAAGTTCACTGCAGAGGACTCCTTCAGTGGGAAGACCAACATGCTAGACATGAGCGTCTCCATGAAGGCCAGCTACCTGGGGGGGCTGATAGAGGTGGAGGGGTCAGCCAGTTACCTGAAGAACAGAGTGTCCTCCACAAAGCAATGCAGGATGACAATGAAGTATGAAGCGGAAACTGAGTACAAGCATGTGCATATTAATGAGCTGGGACCAGTGACGTACCCCCAGGTGTTTGAACAGCAGGGCGCCACACACATGGTCATAGGAGTGACATATGGAGCCAAGGCCTTCATGGTCTTTGATCGGATGACTTCAGATGAGGAAGAAAAACAAGAAATTCAGGCACAACTGAATGTGATGATTAAGAAGATCCCTAAAATGGAGATCAGTGGTGAAGGAAAAGTGTCCCTGGCAGATGAGGAGAAGAAGAAAGTGGAGGGGTTCAGCTGCACATTCTATGGAGATTTCATGCTGAAATACAACCCCTCCACTTATGAGGAAGCTGTGCAGGTGTACAAAGAGCTCCCGAAGCTGGTGGGGGAGAAGGGGGGGAACGCAGTGCCTGTGAAAGTGCATCTGTATCCTCTGACGAACCTGAACCCCAAAGCAGCCAAGCTGGTGAGAGAGATCAGAGTGACGCTGGTGTCAGATGCGGAGAATGTGTTGCAGGAACTTCTTGAGGCCAAAATTAGAGCTAATGACCTGATTGTTCAGTTGACTACCATCAAAGTTGACTACATAGAGGAAAAACTGACAAAATTCCAGGACGAATTGGATGATTACACCACCACACTCAGGCAGAATCTGGGCAAGATTCTGTCAGCCATCCGAGCAGGTACGGAGGAGGAGCAGACGCTTCTCAAAATCCTGAAATTCCATGAAGAGTCGTTCTTCAGCCAGAGAGAGATGAAAAAATGGCTGGATGAGAAAGATACTGAAATACAAGTGCTGACAACCCACATCAATCCTCTTTGCAAAAGACCTGAAGTTTCCATTCAACCTCCAGGCCCTAAGCTCGACACTTTCATCTTAAATTCACGAATTGATTGGCTGTATGTGCTGAACTTCACCTCACTGAAGTATGAGGAGCCCTACCTCTCCACCCTGTCTGAGTGCCTGTCCATGGCAGAGTTCAGGAATATGGAGAACATCTCTGTAGCTCATCACCACAGCATCAAAGAGGAGGGCCTACCGTGGTACAAAGACCCCAGGTTCACTGAGAGAATTAGAAGCGTCTTGGATGAGTTTGAGTCTTACATAGGGTCCTACAAACACATCATCAGCTACAAGCCAGACCCCGAGTACCAAGGAGCCTGTTTTTATCTGTACAATTACGGGAAATTGTACAGTTGTAAGTGATCATCACCCACAGCACCACATCTGTCAGGCATTGCTTTCCCTTGAGCTGAGCTTCAGTCTGTCATCTGCTCTTATTGCTCTTATACATTAACTTTAGAATTTGGCATCATATGGATTGAAAATTGCTAATCAAAGATTGAACATATTTGAATTGAAAGTATATTTTAAATGAATATATTGGGATATACATATTATGATTTTAAGTGTCCTTCGCTATATGTCAAATAGGCACACACAGGCCTGATAAAAAGACAAGATTCATTTAAAATCACCTTAAATGCCATGTCTTAGAATAGCTGAATGTGAACATTACAGATAGATTTCAATATCAATCTTTACAAAAAATACTTTTGAATTTCCTGAATCTATTTCCTAGTGAGACATGTATCTTAAATATGACCTAATCAAAGGTATTTCTTAAATCTTATGCATGGGTTCCATTTACCCACAATAGACCATTATTTAAAGAATTTTAGATGCTTTAACGGAATAAAATAAAAATCGTGTCCTTTTGATGGACAGGAAAAAGAATTTGTGACCAATGTAAAGATTACACATTGAGTGTATTCAGAAACTGCTAATTGGCTAATCATGATCATTTCTATTGTAAGTGACTCACAATAGTTTGTGGCAGATGAAATTAATTACATTTTGTATCATTCCCTGTATCATTCAAAGATTTGGATAGTGTTCCTATTTGAATACTATTCAGTGTTTGAATCCATAAGTGAATTATTATTGACTTATATGCTCAGAGATCATATAGCATTCTTCAAACTCTCCTCGCTCCCCTCCTCATTTTCTTGTGACCTGTCCAGAATTACTAAAGAAGAGGAAGTGAGGTAAGGAAAGGAGGAAATTGCATAAATTGAGGAACATGATGGGCTTCTTATTTCTGTCTCTTTCTTATTTTATTTGGCAAGATGTTTCCCTTGTTGCACTAATAGTTTTAACATTTTCTTTAATTAGATGTAATGTAGCTGCTTGAAACTTGCAAGATGGCCTCTCTCAGAGATGATACATGTACGAGCAGGCATAGAGTCCCACTTGTCCCTACTAGTCAGAGCTGGAAATCATTAGAAAGAGAAGAGAAGAAAAGAGAGAAGACTGATTACAGGGACCTTCTTTTTTAGACTTTCAAATATTTAAGATATTAAGATATTATTAAGTAAGATACTATAATAATAGTTGCTTTTTAAAACATCTATCCTTTTCTTTCATTGCTTGTAATTTCATTGTGATCTTTGGTTTTAAATAAAATCTGCAAACATTTATTACAGTGTGCCCTGGTCTTTGTGTTGTTAGAGAAGATCTAAACAACAAGATCTGAACAACTTTCTATCACTTAAGGAGCCATTAATTCTGCTCTCTATCTATCATAACTAACTACAGGAGCCATATGTTTTTATCCTGTATTAGGGTTTGGTTGAAGATCTGATATTCAGTGCGAAAAATATGGAAAAATGAAAAAAATCAGATGGTGTCAAAGTTCACAGTACTGTATGCAGTATGTGGCATTTCTGTTCCTTAGGGCACAAGGAATGGAGGTGATCCACTTCATGGCTGTGCATTGGTTGATATAGGCTGCTTACCTTTTCACACAGGGGCATTGGCTGTTGCATACCATAATCACACTCACTCAGACAGACCAGCAGATGCAAACAGACTTGCTACTGGTCTTCAGACATAATAGGAGTTTTAAATCTTTCTGAGGATCTTGAAGACCTGACCCTGAGGACCCTGTGAAATCAGTTGACAATAAAGGTGAACCAGCATCAAACCATCCCCCTACCACCATGCCCTCCAACCCACCACCACCAAGCCCTCCAACCCTCCTTCAGATTCATCAGATTTTGCAGAGCCTATACCCAAGATCACAGAAACACCATTAACGGGCTATGAGGGGTGTACCCCAATTACAAGTTCGCCTTGCACTAAGTCCAAATCAAGCACATCAGAACACTGCTCCCAGTACTCAGTTATGTCCGTTTTATCACTTTAACAGTTTAACAATAACAGAGCTGTGTGCCCTCTCATTAGACAGCTGGATAAT
Organism: Megalops cyprinoides; assembly: GCF_013368585.1. Lineage (NCBI taxonomy): Eukaryota > Metazoa > Chordata > Actinopteri > Elopiformes > Megalopidae > Megalops > Megalops cyprinoides. The sequence goes on along the minus strand of NC_050584.1, from coordinate 69,818,008 downwards.
TGTTACATTGTAGCAACATGTCAGAGGCAGAAGCAGCCAATTGCTGCCTCTATGAGTACCCAGCACAGATACTGGCAGAAGAAAACTGAAGCAGAAAGAGCAGAGAGAAAACCCAGAGACTTTGGTTGCTGACCTCACAAACAACCTGCTCTTTTACACATACCAAACCAATGCATGGCACTGAGCAGTATGCACACATTATGAGCATATATCAAAGAGAGGTATCCTCAAAGGATTCAAAATCTTAATTCTTGAGGATAAACAGGAGGACCCTGAAAATAGACTCCTGACAATTATTTTTACCAAAACGGAACCATGCTCCAGGGATGTGAAGCTGCCCTCAACTCCTTCCTAAGGGATTTTAACATTCTTAAACAACTGACAGAGACCCCCTCAGAGACACACTCACCTGAAATCAATGAGGCAGAATCAAAGCACAAACGAAAGCATGAGGCAGCAAAGGATATACAGCTCTTCCCAGAAGCCCCTGAGCCAAGCCAAGTATGTCATGAGAAAAGAACAAGCAGACATCAAGGAGGAGCTGAACAGAGCACTGTCAGCAGCGAGGGAGTGTTCCCAAACCCATCACACTCCCAAATCCACACCTTCCATTACACCCACATCTGCCCCATCACACCCTAAACTAAAAGAATCACAGAGTGCACCAACATCCACACATTTCCCCATACCCACACCCATACTCCACTCATACTAAAAATACCCACTACAAAACTACTAAATACCCACTACAAAATCCACTACCCCAGACAAAAAGTGAAATATAGTGCCATAAAACTACTGATGCACTGAAATTCCTTCTGAACCTGATTCTGGCACACCAGGTCACATTATCATTTAGACAGGCACAAATGACCTGAGGGCTGAACAAGAGATGGTGGAAGGGCTTCTCAAAAGAGTGGCAGAGAAAGCCTCAGAGGCCTTCCCTAACTCTAAAATCACTCTCTCTACCCTCTTGCTCTGCAAAGACTTCCATCCCCTCACTATGGTGACAGTCAACGCAAACATTTCCAAAGGATGTGCAGCTCTACCCAATGTACATATTGCCCACCATCAGGTCCATGACCTCAACCACCATGTCCCCCTAAATAAATACGCAGTCAGTGAGTTAGCCAAAGCTCTGAAGGACGTGGCACTTGGAGGAAATCCAAACAATGCACCAAGGGACAGCAGAGGCATACCTTAGCCAGCCCCTATTGGCCCCTATCCTCAGCAAATTATCCAACACCAACAGGGCCCCCAACCCCATTACCCGTCTGCTAAGCAAGACAAGCACAGCTATGCTGAGTCACTCAGAAGGAAAATGGACAGAGATGGGTGAAATGCGCGTCTGCTGAACTGTAAACATAGTTTTATTGAATTAGGCTAAGTGGCATTTCTTGCGCTTGATTTCTGCCTTTTGACTGCTCTGAGACACCTCAGTGCTTTTAGCACTTTTTTTAGCTGGTAATTCTGTCTCGGCAGTAAATCGTTATTTAGGGAAAGCGTTTTCAGTTAGGGGAAAAAATGTGGCCGGGAGACCTCCAGAATGAGTTCATCTGCGACCGTTGCCGACTTGTTGAGCACTTGGAGAACAAGATTCTTGATCTCGAGGCCTAGCTGGACTCCACAGTAATCGTGAATTGTTAGAGTTCCAGGAACTGATTAGTACGCCCTATAGAGAGATAGTGTGCTCACCCAAGCCGGGTAGGGGGGAAGATACAGACCAGATAGGGCGAGAGAGCTGGGTTACAGTAGGACGTAGGCGTAGAAAGGGGCAGAAAATTCCAAGAGGGGCAGCATCTCCAGAGATCGCGGTGACCAACCGTTTCGCGCCACTGCAGGACGAGTTGGCCCACGATCCTGAGAGTGGGAGGACTGAAGAGCCCCAGGGCACCCAGGTGGCCTCATCCTCCAAGAAAAGGGAGTTGGTGATAGTGGGGGATTCAGTCATTAGAGGGGTAGATAGCATAGTGTGTTTGCGCGACAAGGAGTCTCGCATGGTCTGTTGCCTGCCTGGTGCCCAGGTTGGAGACCTCCTGGAGAGCGTGGACAAGCTCCTGGCCAGAGCGGGGGAGGATCTGGTGGTCATGGTCCATGTTGGAGCCAATGACATAGGAAAGGGTAGGTTCGGGGTTCTGCAAGAAAAATTTATTCAGCTAGCGGGGAAGATTAGGAGCAGAACCTGCACGGTAGCCTTCTCTGGAATTCTACCAGTACCACGTGCAAGCAAAGGGAAGCAAGCCTTTATATGGAGGTTTAACACGTGGCTACAAACCTGGTATAGGAAAGAGGGGTACAGGTTTATGGGGCACTGGGACTCCTTTTGGAACAGGGGTGACCTGTACAAGCGGGACGGGTTGCACCTGAACCGGAGGGGTACAGCTGCACTGGGCCAGCGTATGCTTAGGGTAGCAGAGGGTTATTTAAACTAGGGTCTGGGGGGGCAGGGAGTTTATACAGTCAGATGGGTAGGGATAGACAGACTGCCGGAATAGAACACACCATGGCTAAATATCCTATTAGTAGAGAGGAAACGATGCTTGTAAATCAGTCAGAGCAGCACTGTAATAGAGGTGGTTCTGGGCAGTTGAGGGTGGGGGTGGAGGGCAGGAGAGGCACACGTTGTACCCTGAAATTCCTCTGTTTAAATGCTAGAAGCATAAAAAATAAAATTCTCAATCTGGAAACCGTTATGAGTAATAGTAACTTTGATGTTGTTGGGATTACAGAGACGTGGCTTGGTGCAGGGGATGGGGATGAGTACAACGTAGAGGGATACAAGCTGCTAAGAAAAGATCTATAGAAGAGGAGGAGGCGTAGCTCTCTATGTAAAGGATAATCTTAATACTCAGGAAATACCAGGAATGGAGCCCCTTGGTGTTAGTGAAGACATATGGATTAAGATATTGGGGGAAAATGAAAAAGGCCTGAATGTTGGAGTATGCTATAAGCCACCAGCCTCAGACAGCAATGTCAGTAGTGTGCTCTTTGATAACATTAAACTAGCATGTCAGGAGGGTGAGACAATAGTAATGGGGGACTTCAATTACCCTTCAATTAATTGGGAAGCTGTGTGAGGTCAAGGTAAATGTTTTTGGATGTTGTAAATGACTGTTTTTTGATACAGTCTGTTACTCAACCCACGAGAGAGAACACAGTCCTAGATCTGGTTCTGTGTAATAATCCTGATAGAATCGGCAGTATTGAGGTAGGGGAACCACTCAGTACAAGTGACCATAGTTCAATTACATTTGAAGTTTTTTGACAAGTTAAGGCTGCATTCTCCAATGCTAGAGTATTCAACTTTAGGCAAGCTGACTTTATTAAGATGCGTGATTATACAAGGAATATGAACTGGGTACCTCTTCTAGATGGTAAAACTCAAAGAAATGTGGTGCATATTTAAAACGATTATTCTGGAGCTGTAAGTCCACTTCCTAGAGTGCTCACTGGGTGCTCTTCTCCTTTACTGTCTGGCTGTCTCTGTCTCACTGCCATCCTGCATCTCCCTCTCCACACCACTCTCCCTTCTCTCATTACTTGGCTTCTTACTACACTGACCGAAGGAGGAAGTTATCTTTCTCATCATTTTGCCTGACAGGTACAAAATCAAAACAAAAGCCTTAACATTATGGGAAGTACTAGCAAAGTTATCCATTTGCATTACTGTGCATATTAGCATTTGGCTGCCAACTCTCGAGAAATGAGTGTGAGACTCACGCATTTGAGCCCCATCTCGCGCAAGCATGAATGCGTGGAAAAGGAAATTCTATTGACTTCTATGCATCTCTCGCCAAAAATGTGATAAAGACAAAGACCAAAACTGAAAGTTGGCGGCCTTGCAAGTTGAAATGGTCGCCGTTTTACAACCGTATTGGAGCTGCTACATGCTTATTGAAACCGATTCTTTCACCTTCCAGGAACCTGACACAGCGAGGCGATGTCTTAAATACCGGTAGTAAACTTTACGAGATCACATCTCATTCAACTCGTGTATCCCAGCCACAAGACACACACACTAAACAAGAAACATTTAAAACAACAGAATTTCTTCTGTGTGAAACCTAAATAGCTACGTCAAAGCAAGACAGGCATTCTCTGAGCTAGTACAAACTTAAGCACTGCGTCTGAATTTCGGGTGAGATTCAACGATGGTACTGTTTTTCGCTTCGTTGCGGTTACAATTCCAGGGAAAGCCCTCCGCGTAATCAGTCCGCACAAAATGCTGCGCAATCAGTAGCAGCGTGAGATTCACCGGCTCAATCGGCGCGGAGACCAGACACAGTAAACCGACACGAAGCTTCTCCTGCCAGGAGCTCCTGAAAACACTGACCTAAAACTGACTGTCAACGCCTTTGTGTGACTTCTTTAAGGGTACTACTGACTAGTACACGCATTTATAGAATTTTTTCAGTGTCTTCACACGACATTCATTGGCGAATGCGGGTACAGCTCTTTTCGCATTGAGCGCAGCACCCTCATTCTGCGCGCATTTCAATGCTATATATATATATATATATATTTTTTTTTTGATATCTTTTTTTTTATCTAAAGGCTGGTGTACCAGCTACATTTTCTGAGCAACTCCGTAAAATTGGCTGCCGTCATTTGGCCAGTATGAGATAAGTTAGAGGGCAGAGGGAGCTCAGGGAACACAGCGCCTCCTCTGGAATCAGTAGGTTAGACTGGTGTTTCACACTATTGTAGGTTGAGTGAGCTGTATCTGCTTGTGTCCGTATGCATATGCCCTAAGAAATGGTTGGTCGTCGACTTAATTTCTGTCTCTGGCTATATTTCTGACTCTCCTTATTTATTGAAGCTGCTGGGGTGAAGTTTCTCCTTGTCATATCCAGAAGATTTAACTCAGGGTATGTGTTAGCGTTGTGTTCAGAATGGCATTGTGCTGCACTGACATGCCCATCAGGGCACACACTTGTGATCTCAGAACTATATTTACCACAGATGAAGGGTCGTATGTCCATACTGGTGTCCTGTTTGTACACATTTTCATGCAGCTTCATTAGATGAACTTTGGAAGTCACACTGGATGAGAGCATCTGCTAAATGACAATAATGTAAAGTAAAAGACTGGCTAGAGGTTTTAGTACCCACTACCCAGAGGTAGATTTGGTTTCCAGTAAAGAGTCCAAATTCATGTACACACATGTAGTAACAGACAGACACTTGTCATACATCATTCATCTTCACACTTGCTCTACAGGCAACAAAGACCATAACACATAAAACATAACATAAAAGTTCTCAGGGGTCCATTCTTTCCTAAGACATTTAAAAGTGTGCTAAAAGACAATAAAATAGTCAATAAAAGAGTTCAATCAATTAAAATAAATAAATAAAATAAAACTGAATTTTTTAAAACATTTATACTATGATTTATTCTTCTGTGTGATGGCTGCTGGAACAAAACTGTTTTTGTATCGTTTTGTTCTACAACTTGGAACTAAAAACCTGAGACCAGAAGGAAGGAGCTGAAACTCTGTGTGTAGGGGCTGGGAGGCGTCACTTAAAACTGAGTTTGTTATTCGCTTTAGATGCCTGATATACAGGACCTCCAAACTAGCTTGTGACTCACCAGTCAGCCTGCTAGACCACTTAACTATTTGATTTGAGTTTTTGTTTTTTATGGAAAGGTTTCCAAACCATGACACCAGAGAAAAAGATAAAACTGATTCAATGAAAGCATGATAAAATAAGGTCATCATGAATTTGTCAATATGGAAACGATTCAATTTTCTCAGACAGACACTGCTTCACAATTCACTTCAAAGGTCAGTTTAGAGTCAATAATTGTGCCTAGACATTTATAAGATTGCACACATTCAACAGTCTGACCTTTAATGGATGTGATCTCCTGTGCGTGGGCATTTTTCCTAAAATCAATGATCATGTCTTTTGTCTTAGATATGTTCAACTGAAGGTAAGACTCCTCACACCACTTGACAAAGTCATCGCAGACTGGACCATGGCCAGTTTCATTGTCATGAAGCTGACTGACAATGACTGAGTCATCGGCGTACTTAATGATGGTCCTATTCTCCCACCTGCTCTGACACATATTTGTGTAGAGGATGCATAGTAGCGTTGAGATTAGATGAATTTTGTAAGTCACACTGGATAAGCGCATCTGCTAAATGACATTAATGTAAAGTAAAAGATAGACTGGTTAGAGGTTTTATTTTTTTTTTTTAAGGAATCGCTCCAATGTAGGTCAGAGATATTTACATTTGTTGAGACTATCACCTGTCAAGTTAAATTACATTACACTTTTGCATTATGGTCATTTAGCAGAATGAGGCCACACAGAGATGTCATCTCCACAGAAACTGAACCATCAGGATCGTGAAGTTAAAACTGTAATATGTTTTCTGAGGGTATTGAAATGCTGTTTCTTTCACGCAATGCAATTCAGTTTAATAACTTTCTAGCAAGGGTATGGGCTGCCAATGTGAGATTCATGCTGTACTCTGGCTTCTTCTTATATAACTATGACTATAACCAGGAAAGAGAAAAAATATTCATTGTTGTAAGCTGCGGTATGTACCGATAACAACAGGTTTCCTGGACCTGTACGAACTTCACCTTGCCAGCCTAGAAAGCCAAAGATATGCTGGCTGCAGAGGAAATTGCCTAACATGCATGCCTGGTGTGCATGAATGAAAAAATAAACAAAATAGAAGGAAAATGGGACATATTACATTACAGAACTCAACTGTTGTAACTGTAAGTGGTAAGTCATTGGTAAGAACTCCAAAAGGAACATTTCAAACTGGTGAAGCATCAATGTTTATTTAATTGGCTGGATTCTCCTTCCATTGTTTTAAAAAAGGAAACACACAGTAAGTGTATCAGTACTGTATCTCAATTATTATCCTGTTTTCCAACTGGACCAAATATATTTGAGCCCATACTGATGCTGGCCTTCATCGGGCACCTGTCTGCAATCCTAAGATGACATCCACTGAGCACAGACATTCTCTCCACCAAAGTTTATGGCAACCATTCCCAACCAGTGGGCCTCAGAGCGCCATCTAGTGGGCCGTGGAGGCAGTGGTACTGCCAAATGGTTAGATTAAAATTAAAACACACAGCTCAGTTTTCTTCTTATTTATTTGGGAAGGTGGTCCTCGGAATTTTTTTAACAATCAAAAGTGGGTCTTAAGTTACAAAAGGCTGAGAGCCGCTGATTTATGTATGGAGTATTACCATGTAGGACTGTTAGTGTTGTGTCAAATCTCTCAGTCTAATAAATGGCTTCCCTCCCTGGGAGCAGTGGACTGGACGCTCACCTGTGTGAATTCGCTGATGACGTTTTAGGTCAGACTGGTATCTGAAGCTCTTCCCACACTGGGAGCAGGTGTAGGGATTCTCCCCTGTATGAATTCGCTGGTGTCGCATCATGTCTGATTGATATCTGAAACTCTTCCCACATTGAGGGCAGTGGGGGATGCTCCCCTGTATGAATTCGCTGGTGCTCCCTCAAATTGCTCAAATGAATTAAGCTCTTCTCACATTGGGAGCAGTGGAATGGGCGTTCCCCTGTGTGAATTCGCTGGTAATCGAGTGAAATTCTTCCCGCACTGAGAACAGTGGTATGGCCACTCTCCTGTATGGGTTCGCTGATGTTTCTTCAAAGTAGTTGATCTAGTGAAGCTCTTTCCACACTGGGAGCAGTGGTATGGGCACTCCCCTGTGTGAATTCTCATGTGATCTGTCAGATTATTTGATTGACTGAAGGTTTTCCCACACTGGGAGCACTGATGGGGACGCTCTCCTGTGTGGATTCGCTGATGTTGTTTTAGGTCAGACTGGTATCTGAAACCCTTCCCACACTGGGAGCAGTGGTATGGGCGCTCTCCTGTATGGGTTCGCTGGTGTAGCGTCAAAGTACCTGAGTGACTGAAACTCATTCCACACTCGGAGCAGAGATATGGTCGCTCCCCTGTATGAGTTCTCTGATGTGCAGTCAGGTGTGTTGCAGCTTTGAACCTCTTCCCACACTGGGAACACTGGTATGGACGCTCCCCTGTATGAATTCGCTGGTGTTTTTTCAGGTCAGATGAAGATCTGAAATTCTTCCCACACTGAGAGCAAGAGAATCTTCGTTCCTGTGTATGAGTTCTCTTATGCGTTGTCAGGTGTGTTGCACATGTGAAGCTCTTCCCGCACTGGGAGCAGTGGAATGGGCGCTCTCCTGTATGAATTCGCTGGTGTGCCATCAGTTTTGATGCAGATCTACAGCCCTCTCCCCCACAGTGAGAACAATGGTATGGATGCTGTTCTTTGTGGGTTTGCTGGTGTATTGTCAGATGTGATGTGGACCTGAAGCTCTTTCCACACTGGGAGCAGTGGTATGGACGCTCCCCTGTATGGGTTCGCTGGTGTCATGTCAGATATGACAAATATTTGAAAGTCTTGCCACACTGGGTGTAAGGACTCAGGCAGGGACTCAGTCGCAGACCAAGAGAGCTTCAGGTTGCAGGCGGGGTTATTAATGACGGCAGGAACGTAGCGAAACCAAAAGCAGGCAGGGTCGAAAACCGGAAGGCAGTCCGTGGACAAAAACAGGGTCAATAACAGAAGCAGGCAGGATCAGGAACCGGGCAGGCAAACGATCAGGCAAAGGGACAAAACGGCAGGCAGAAAACGAAGACGAAGGGCAGGCAGAGTCAGGCACGGAGAATACAGAAATCCAAAAAAACTGCGGGAACGAAACAGGTACGAAAACGCTGAGACGAACTGGCAAACAAGACAGGAACAAGCAGGGTAGAAATAGGGCTGGGCTGATGAGGAGATGGGATGCAGGTGGGCAGGCAGGCAGGTGAAGGTAATGGGCTTTGGCGTATTGCAGCATCTTCACTGTAAAAGCAGGGAAGGAGTCCTTTAAGTCACACAAAGCTGTGGCTCAGGCTGTAAGTGAGCACTTTCCTGCTTCCACACATTAAACTGTGCATCACAGAGCCAGGTCTGGAACTGGAGTGGTTTATATGCATCCTCTAACAGAGGCCTACCATTCCTATCCCAGTGTCCAACACATCTGTGGTGCTGGAGTAGGGTCTTAAGCTGCTGTGGGTCAGAGACAGACTGCACACACTCCTCCAGGACAGAGGGGGCAGCACCGAGCCATGACACAGTCTGAGGGAGAGAGGAGTGTTAGATATTTCATTTACAGGGCCACAACTTTGACAATTTTTTTTGAGTTTTTCACCATTTTTAAAATGCCCCCCCTCCTTATGCAGCTATATTTTGGAACGGCTATCTGTATACCAGGCTTGCCTCACCACAGCTAATTGGCACTTGTGCTTGGTTGTGAGACCAATGTCATTCTCCATCACTCACACATGCAGCCTGTGGCTGTTTTTCAGCACACCACAGTGCAGTGAAAGCTCGCTGGGAGACAGACTCTGCTGCCCTGACGACCCCAGCAAATCGCAGACACCTGACGAATCGCAGAGTGCCTCACTCAAAGCGGTGACAGGAGGGGACCCTGGCTAACCGACCCACCCCTATTCCTGCCGGAACAGAGCCAGTATGTCCTGTGGGCACCTGGTCATCGTCAGCCGACGCGGCTGGCATCACACCCAGGGCACAGAGCTCAGCTTGCGCTCAAGGTGAGCACTCTCACAAATGAGCTACCTGGGAGCCTCATTTTACATCTGTAATCATTTTTTCCATCTAAGAATATTCACATTGACTTAAATAAGGTAAAAAAAAAAACACTGATTGCAAAGCTCCACCCTCTTTGGATACTGTTGCTAATTCAGGTGAGTTTACTGAATAGCCAAATGCTGTAACTGAATGAGTTAATTGAGTAGTAAAAATCTGACACTCAAAATTGACAGAATTCAAGAAGACTGCAATTAAAATGCTGTTAGGGTACATTCAACATGATCATTTTCAGAGGAAACCCCTACAAAACAAAACTAGAGGTAAAAGCTTACCACTAACAGCATAAACAGCAAAATCATCATCAGGTGTCAGCAGAGACAGGGAATATAAATGGCTAGGCAGACACAAAGGGATTGTGAGATATCCAGTGAGAATAAGAAAGTCTTATGATTTGGTTGGCTGCCTTGTTACACTTATTGCTGTTGAGGACCAAAGTGTACTCAAAGTTTGAAGTCTTGCGTTTTCACTTGCATGTAGTATCTGTGTTTTCCACAGGATTAGGTGTGACCCATCCTCATAGCACTCAATTCCTTTCCAAAACCTGAAATTCCATTTCCATATGGCAGTTCTGTAATTCCACTGAAATGACCTTCTAACAGGATGCTTGAACGCTACCTTAACTTCCTTGCAGCTTGTTCATAATGTTACCTCAAGAATCTTGCCAAGCACAAGCCTAGATTACTTCTGCTGCTAAGCCTAGGCTGACTTGCTTGTGGATGCAAAAATATAAAAAAATAAATCTGGTGGTAGAGCTTTTTAACAGAGCCTCTCTATTATGGAACAGCCAACCTAATTATGTAACGGAATCAGGCACAATCTCAGTGTTTGGTCTAGATTAACAGGTTACCTTTACATTAATTTTCACAGTTACATTGGGTGCTGAGGAGGGAGGTGGCCTGTGGCTGTAGAACATTTTTGATGGTATAAACTTTTCCAGTTTTGCTTTTAGCTTGTTCCCGCTATGAATGGGGCAGGACAGATCACCTTCATGGCCATGTGTCCTAACCTTTCTGCTAACCCCCTCTTTGTGTACTGCCATGGTTGTTCTCTGCTAAGGCTACCTGAGCAGTGTATGCTACCTGCCAAGCTAATGGAGGGGATCGCTCAATTAATGGCCTACATCCACACCCTACATGAAAGCCAAAACAAGCCAAAACAGTGAGATGGTTTTAGAGTCTGTTTTGGTACCGGATGCATCAGCTAGTCTTTGTCCTGATATAACAGCAAGGCGAGTGTACCACTGTTTGGGATCGTAGCTGGAAATGTAAGTCCCTGGTGCACCACCAACCCCCCATTCACCTTTCCAACAGGTGCCCCCCCCCCAATTCACCTTTCCAACAGGTTCTCCCCCCCATTCACCTTTCCAACAGGTTCTCCCCCCTCACCAACACACCTGTTGAGAAGCCTGTTGCAGAGCTCTGGAAACTGCAGTAAAACATATTCCTGGGACCAGAGCAACTGATGGCCAAGTTAATCAAAACTGCTCTGGAATGATTATCCACGTTGCCACTAACAATGTCCCAATGAGGCAATGGGAGCTCACAAAAGATAACTTTAAATCGGTGTGTGCTGGCAAAACAGATGTCAGAGTTAGTAATATGCTCTGCTCCCCACACCCACACAGCAAGATGGTGAAATCTACAGCAGACTGATGCCACTTAACAGTTGGCTGTCTGCGCCGTGCCCCTCTAACAGAGTGGGTTTTATAGATAAATGGTATTGCCTCTGGGGGCAAGATTCAGAAGATCTTGGACATAACGAGAGACATCCGCCCGACAGAACTGATTGAGAGCATGCTGGAAAACAGGATGTTCTTTGTTGAGTTAGGTGGTAAGAAGAGCAGATGGTCTACCTCAAGGGAGTGTCCTGCCACCCCGCTTATTCAACATCTACACAAATGACCAGCCAAGAAGTGATGACACAGTAAGGTTCATCTATGCAGATGACCTAGGTATTGCTGCGCAAGATAAGGAGTTTGAAGTGGTGGAGCAACACCTCACCAATGCTCTCAATAAGCTGACTCCATACTATGAGGCCAACCATCTATGTGCTAACCCTGCCAAGACCCAAGTCAGTGCATTTCACCTAAGGAACCGTGAGGCTAAACGGCAGTTGAAAGTGAGCTGGAATGGAGTTTCTTTAGAGTCCTGTGAGTTCCCTGTGTATCTCGGTGTCACCCTGGATAGAACTCTGTCCTTCAAGATGCACATTGAGAAACCAAGTCTAAAGTGCCAGGCTTTCAGGTAGAAGGACCCAGGCGCAGACCAGGATGACAAACCAGGTGTTTATTTGAGGAAGATCCAAAAATCAGAAGTAACAAACAGTCCAAACAAGTCAAAACTGAAGAATCCACGATCAGAAAATCCAAAACACAAAACAGGCAGAAGTCAAAAAACCAGAGCGGGCAAAAGACAAACAAGCGGGAACAAAACGGACTGGAACACTGTGACGAACTGGCAGAGAAACAGAGCAGATGGAGAGGTACAGTATATACACACAGGCTGGTGATGAGAGAACAGGGAACAGGTGTGCAGGATGGGCTACAGGTGGTGGGCATGGCAGTAGGGCAGATAATTCAATTCAATTCAATTCAATTCATTTACAACACAAGTTGTCACAAAGCAGTTTTACATTGTTCCCAGGCCTGAGGCCCCCTGAGAGCAAGCCTAAGGCAACAGTGGCAAGGAAAAACTCCCTATCAGGAAGAAACCTTGAGCAGAACCGGGCTCATGGGGGGGGGCCCATCTGCTTCTGGCCGGCACTGGGCAGATAGAGTTAGAGACAAAATTATGCAATGTACTTCAAGACATTTGCGATTGACAAACGATAGTAGTTAACAGTAGAGTGATTATAAGAATGTCTCCTAGGATGTCTGGGTCTTGGAATGCAGTTGGCTTTGATGGGCAGGGCAGCGAGGTAGCAGGACTGGAAAACGGGATGAGGCGCTTGGGCTACAGCTCCGGACAGGAGCCCGGAGCAGGGATAGGAAGCAAACAGAAAACAGTGGTTAGTGGATGATAAGAATGGCAGGGATGTAGAACAGAGAGGCAGGAGAGGAGGGGCAGAGAAAAAGGTGTGCAACAAGGAAAGACCCCGGCAGGCTAACATTATGGCAGCATACCTAGGGGACGGGAGGCAAGGGACCGGCATAGTCATGAGGGCGACCCTAAAACAGTCAACACCAGATCACGGCACAGGGTCCATGAAAGCAATGACCACTTAGTCCACCAGAGACTCTATGATCCATGCCAGCACCAGGCCATGTCCCTCAGCTGAAGGATTTACTATATAGATATGTTTTGAGCCTAGACTTAAAGGTGGAGAGAGAGTCTGTTCCCCGAATCTCAGAGGGTAAACTGTTCCACAGGAGAGGGGCTTGATAGGAAAAGGCTCTACCGCCTACAGTAGTTTTGCCCACTCTTGGCATGGTGAGAAGCCCGGCATTTTGGGAGCGAAGGGCTCTCTGCGGAAGATATGGATGAAGAAGGTCCTTAAGATAGGGGGGGGCAAGCCCATTTAAATGTGAGTAAGAGTATTTTAAAAGTGATCTGGTATTTAATAGGTAGCCAATGGAGAGAGGCCAGAACTGGGGTGATGTGCTCAAAGCGTTTAGTTTTAGTTAAGATTCGAGCAGCTGCATTTTGCACCAGCTGAAGGGGTTTTAATGAGACGTTTGCACATCCTGACAAGAGGGCATTACAGTAGTCTAATCTGGATGTTACAAAGGCATGGATTCGTTTTTCAGCGTCGTTAATTGATACGATTTTCCTGATTTTAGCAATATTTCTCAGATGGAAGAAGGCAGTCCTAGAGGTGTTATTTATGTGAGTTTCAAAGGAGAGCTCGGGATCAATAACAACACCAAGGTCTTTGATGGCTGCACTCGGGGCAAGGGAGACACCATCAAGGTCCAGTGCTCGTTCCCCGCACTTCCTGTTGCTCGTTCCCCGAACGCCAGACGCAAGACGCCGATCGGTTTGGACCCAGCCAGGACCCAAACCCGGAGTACTCGCCGACACTACTTTTCGACACCCTCGCAAAAACTACGTAAGTAGCCACTAGTTACGTACGATGGCTTCTCGCAGCTCTGTTTCTCCAATCCTTAGCTCTCCTCCCTCTCGCTGTCTCCCCTGCTCTGTGTGTAACATGTTTAGTTATTCCTTCTCCGCCATTACGACCAACTTCACCTGTGTTAAATGCGAGCTTAACGCTAGGTTGACGGAGAAGGTAGCAGAATTAGAAGCACGCATCCGCACCTTATACGAGATTAAAGCTAGTGAAAAGTTTATCGAATCCTTTTCAGTACCGGATGCGTCAATTAGCCTTTCCCCTAGCTCAACCCCGGCAGAGCCTTCACAGCAAGGCGAGTGGGTTACGGTTCGGGAAAATAGACGCAAGCGCAAGCCCCCGGTGCACCACCAACCCTCGGTTCACGTTTCCAACAGGTTCTCCCCCCTCAGTAACACACCTGCTGAGAAACCTGTTAAAAGAGCCCTGATTATTGGCGATTCTATTCTTAGAAACGTGAACGTAGAGACACCAACGACCATAGTCAATTGCATTCCTGGAGCCAGAGCTTCCGACATTGAAGCCAATTTGAAAGTGCTGGCTAAAGCTAAAGGTAAAAGTAAAACTAAATACTCTAAAATTGTTATTCACGTCGGCGCTAACGATGTTCGCATGAGGCAATCGGAAGTAACAAAGTTAACTATTAAGTCGGTGTGCAGGATTGCCAAACAAATGTCGGATTCAGTAATTTTCTCTGGCCCCATCCCCATGCGGCGCGGTGACGAGATCTATAGCAGATTAACGTCACTTAATCGTTGGTTGTCTGAATGGTGCCCCTCTAACAACGTGGGTTTTATAGATAATTGGCACAAGTTTTGGGGGAGGCCTGGTCTTTTAAAACGAGATGGCATCCACCCCTCGAGGGAGGGTGCAGCTATCATCTCTAGTAACATAGATCATAGTCTGAATTCCACTAAACCTTGACTTATCAGGGCCAAGGCCAGGCAGCAGACTTTCTGTCCTACACAGTTGTCTGCTTTTTCCCTGGAACCACCACTTAAAAATCCCATAGAGACAGTGTCTGTTCCACGACCCTCCGTCCCAAACTTCTTAAAAACATCCAGTAGGGGCATTTGTGCTGATAATTTGATAAAAATTAAGTCTGCCAAACCTGAAAGTACTACCTGTAGACAAATGGTCCTTAAGATTGGGTTAATAAATATCAGATCGCTACAACCTAAAGCTTTATTAATAAACGAATTGATTACTGATCACCAATTTGATATCTTATGCCTGACTGAAACATGGCTTAAACCTAATGACTTTGTTGCTCTCAACGAATCAACTCCTCCCAGTTATTGTAATCACCAGGTCCCTCGACCTACTGGTAGAGGTGGCGGCGTTGCTGCTGTACACAGCTCCAAACTCTGTGCCACCCTTAAACCTGGCTATAACTTCCATTCATTTGAACTATTAGTACTTAGCTTTGCACATCCTGACAAGACTGCATTTCAGCTATTTACCCTTGTTATAGTTTACAGGCCACCTGGCCCTTACAGTGTTTTCTTATCGGAATTTGCCAATTTTCTATCTGACCTGGTTGTCAATATAGAAAAAGCTGTAATAGTAGGCGACTTTAATGTCCACATGGATAATGAACATGACCCGTTCAGAACAGCATTTTTGTCCATCATCGAATCCATTGGACTCTATCAAGCTGTGGACAAACCCACACATTACCGCAACCATACTCTTGATTTGGTCCTCACATATGGAGCAGACATTAACCAGGTGGAAATCATGCCACACAATCCTGTGTTATCCGACCACTATCTCATCTCTTTCAATTTACCACTAACGTGCTTCACATACTCGGAGCCTAGATTTTCTTCCAGGCGCACGTTTTGCTCTCTTACAGCAAATGCCTTTATCGACGAGCTCCCTACATCATACTACCTGCACAACGAAATCTCCTCTAGTTTATGTTCAAACCCCAGCTCAACTGAAATTAATCTACTCGCGGACAGAATCGACTCTACTTTGCGTAAAACTCTAGATGCCGTTGCTCCCCTCAAAAGGAAGAAAATCACAGACAAGAAGCTAGCACCTTGGTATAACGACCATACTCGTGCTCTCAAACAAGCCACACGAAAACTTGAAAGAAAATGGCGCTCCACCAAACTACAGGTTTTTCTCCTGGCGTGGAAGGAAAGTCTCCTAAATTACAAGCATGCCCTCACAGCTACCAGATCCAAATATTTCTCTACTCTTATTGAGAGAAACAAGGACAATCCTAGGTACCTGTTTAGCACTATCGCCAGATTAACCAAGAGCCCTGCATCAGTTAACCCTACCATACCAGCAATTTATAGTAGCAGTGACTTCATGAACTTCTTTGACAGTAAAATCTTAAAGATAAGAGACACAATACAAAAATTCTCATCAACTTCTGGTTCCTGCCTGGCCAGTCCCGTTCCAGATTATGTAGACATGTCTATTAGGCCCGCCTCGCGCTTTGACTCTTTTATACCCATTGAATTTGGCGACTTTTCTTCTCTTCTCAATTCATCTAATAACTCTACCAGCCAACTTGACCCCATACCAACTGGCTTCCTAAAACAGCTATTGCCTGCAATTGGCACACCACTATTAAATCTTATCAATGCCTCTCTTATGTCTGGACACGTACCTCAGCCCTTCAAAGTAGCAGTTATCAAGCCTATTCTGAAAAAGCCTAATCTTGATCCCAATGACCTGTCAAACTATAGGCCCATCTCGAACCTTCCATTCCTCTCAAAAATTCTGGAAAAAGCGGTATCAAAGCAACTCTGTGCCTTTTTACACTCTAACAACATTTTGGAAGTTTTTCAGTCCGGATTTAGACCTCACCACAGTACGGAAACCGCTCTCCTGAAAGTGCTCAACGACCTTCTACTCTCCTGTGACAATGGCTGTATCTCTCTTCTTGTGCTACTAGACCTAAGTGCAGCCTTTGATACCATCGATCATTGTATCCTCCTTGACCGCCTCGAAAACCTGGTTGGCATAAGTGGACATGCCCTATCTTGGTTTAGATCTTATCTATCAGAACGATATCAGTTTGTCTCCATCAACAACGAATCCTCCGCTCGTTCCAGAGTAAAATATGGTATACCTCAAGGATCTGTGCTTGGACCTCTGCTCTTCTCGTTATACATGTTGCCTCTTGGCGATATCATCCGTAAACATGACATTAATTTCCACTGTTACGCGGATGACACTCAGTTATACATATCAGTCAAACCCGATGTCCCTCTGAATATTTCAAACATGGAGGCCTGCCTAACCGATGTAAAGAATTGGATGGCCCGAAACTTTCTCCTCCTCAACCCGGACAAAACCGAAATATTGGTCATAGGCCAAAATTCAATCAGGAGCAAACTCACTCATTTTACATTGGACCTTGATGGTGTCTCCCTTGCCCCGAGTGCAGCCATCAAAGACCTTGGTGTTGTTATTGATCCCGAGCTCTCCTTTGAAACTCACATAACTAACACCTCTAGGACTGCCTTCTTCCATCTGAGAAATATTGCTAAAATCAGGAAAATCGTATCAATTAACGACGCTGAAAAACGAATCCATGCCTTTGTAACATCCAGATTAGACTACTGTAATGCCCTCTTGTCAGGATGTGCAAACGTCTCATTAAAACCCCTTCAGCTGGTGCAAAATGCAGCTGCTCGAATCTTAACTAAAACTAAACGCTTTGAGCACATCACCCCAGTTCTGGCCTCTCTCCATTGGCTACCTATTAAATACCGGATCATTTTTAAAATACTCTTACTCACATTTAAGGCTTTAAATGGGCTTGCCCCCCCCATCTTAAGGACCTTCTTCATCCATATCTTCCGCAGAGAGCCCTTCGCTCCCAAAATGCCGGGCTTCTCACCATTCCAAGAGTGGGCAAAACTACTGTAAGCGGTAGAGCCTTTTCCTATCAAGCCCCTCTCCTGTGGAACAGTTTACCCTCTGAGATTCGGGGAACAGACTCTCTCTCCACCTTTAAGTCTAGGCTCAAAACATACCTATATAGTAAATCCTTCAGCTGAGGGACATGGCCTGGTGCTGGCGTTGATCATAGAGTCTCTGGTGGACTAAGTGGTCATTGCTTTCATGGACCCTGTGCCGTGACCTGGTGTTGACTGTTTTAGGGTCGCCCTCATGACTATGCCGGTCCCTTGCCTCCCGTCCCCTAGGTATGCTGCCATAATGTTAGCCTGCCGGGGTCTTTCCCTGTTGCACACCTTTTTCTCTGCCCCTCCTCTCCTGCCTCTCTGTTCTACATCCCTGCCATTCTTATCATCCACTAACCACTGTTTTCTGTTTGCTTCCTATTCCCTGCTCCGGGCTCCTGTCCGGAGCTGTAGCCCGAGCGTCTCATCTCGTTTTCCAGTCCTGCTACCTCGCTGCCCTGCCCATCAAAGCCAACTGCATTCCAAGACCCGGACATCCTAGGAGACATTCTTATAATCACTCTACTGTTAACTGCTATTGTTTGTTAATAACAAATGTACATTGCATAATTTTGTGTCTAACTCTATCTGCCCAGTGCCGGCCAGAAGCAGATGGGCCCCCCCATGAGCCCGGTTCTGCTCAAGGTTTCTTCCTGATAGGGAGTTTTTCCTTGCCACTGTTGCCTTGTTGGCTTGCTCTCAGGGGGTCTCAGGCCTGGGAACAATGTAAAGCTGCTTTGTGACAACTTGTGTTGTAAAAAGCGCTATACAAATAAAAATGAATTGAATTGAATTGAATTGAAAATGAGTGAGTTTGCTCCTGATTGAATTTTGGCCTATGACCAATATTTCGGTTTTGTCCGGGTTAAGGAGGAGAAAGTTTCGGGCCATCCAATTCTTTACATATAGGTGGCGGGACAGGAGGCGATGGGCTGAAAGAGACAAGGCACCACAGAGAGCATCCTAACAAACTGCATGACAGCCTGCTACAGCAGCTGCACCAAAGCTGATAAAAAAAGCCCTCCGGCATGTTGTGAAAACAGCACAGGACACTGTTGGCATAGAGCTGCCATCACTAGAACATCTCAGCACTCGCTTTCATAATTGTTGATAATTGTCAGCTGTAGTTGTAATTGACTTCGTGTTTGCAGCGACCAGTTTCGTTCTATTGTGGTGTTAATCATCGACTAGTATCACCTGTGCTCAGCTGTAACCAGCTGTTTGTAGTTTGTTCGTTTGATCAAGCTAATTAGCATCACAGGTATTTAGCTAACACAGAGGCTGCCGGTACTTATAGTGTGCTCATAGTCTACATCATCAGTGTGCATCTAGTTGGCGTTGCGGCATCTTCGCGCAGGACACGGTTAAGTGTATCGCTTTCATAATTGTTGATAATTGTCAGCTGTAGTTGTAATTGACTTCGTGTTTGCAGCGACCAGTTTCGTTCTATTGTGGTGTTAATCATCGACTAGTATCACCTGTGCTCAGCTGTAACCAGCTGTTTGTACTTTGTTCGTTTGATCAAGCTAATTAGCATCACAGGTATTTAGCTAACACAGAGGCTGCCTCGTCGCCATTTCCTCACCAACTTTGCCAGCAGTTCTTCCAGCGTTTTCTCTCCTCTCCTCTAGTCATCATGTGCCGCCTTCCTATCCTCATCCACTCTTCCTCTCGTTCCAGGAGATACAACTTCCGCAAACGCAACCTGACTAACCTGGTTTATCCCCCTCTGTCCTCCTCCGAGGTGCTCTCAGTGGTGGGTGGACTATGGAACTGCCGGTCATCGGTTCAGAAGGCTGAATTCATCACAGCTTACGCTGAGACCATGTCGCTCCAATTCCTGGCACTCACCGAGACCTGGATTTCCCCGGACAACACCGCCACCCCCGCTGCCCTATCGTCCTCATACTCCTTCACTCACACTCCACGGGTCTCAGGCAGAGGAGGTGGCACAGGGTTGCTTATCTCCCCATCCTGGAGATACTCTCCTCTGCCCCTCCATACTCTCTCTATTTACTCATTTGAATTCCATGCCATATCTGTGTCTCATCCTCTAAACCTCATGATTGTTGTTTATCGCCCCCCAGGTCCCCTCGGCTTCTTCATTGATGAGCTCGACACTCTTCTGAGCTCCCTCCCTGATGACACCCCACTGACTCTACTGGGAGACTTCAATATTCCATCTGCAACCTCTGCAATGGCCAGCATAATCTCCCTCCTCCAGTCCTTCGCCCTCAACCTCTCACCATCACCTGCGACCCACAAGGCCGGCAACCAGCTCGACTTCGTGTTCACCAGGAGCTGCGCCACAACCCACCTCACGGTGACTCCCCTCCACGTATCAGACCACTACTTCATATCATTCTCCCTCACTATCCCCTCCACCCTCAACCCCCCTACTGATCCCCCCACCTTCACTTTCAGAAGAAACTTCCACACCCTCTCACACTCTGCATTCTCCTCTACTGTTCTCTTCCCTCCCTCCCCTTCCCTCCTTCTCCATCATGCCTGCTGAATCTGCTACATCAGTCCTCAACACATGTCTGTCTCAATCTTTAGATGCTCTCTGCCCTACTGTCTCCAGGCCATCGCGACCATCACCCTCATGCCCATGGCTGACTGACTCCCTCCGCTCCGACAGGACTGCGCTGCGAGCTGCTGAGAGGAAGTGGAGGAAATCCAGATCCTCCGTGGACCTGGCTGCCTATCACTCTCTGCTAACAGCATTTACAACCGCAACATCATCAGCTAAGTCCTCTTTCTTCCAATCCAAAATCAATGCCAATATAACTAACCCACGAAAACTTTTCTCCACCTTCTCCACCCTCCTCACCCCCCCTCCTCCTCCCTCCCCCTCCCTCCTCTCTGCCAATGATTTCAGGGTTTACTTCGAGGAAAAGGTGACCAGCATCCGGGACTCCTTCTCTCCCTCAACAACACTCTTGACCACCACGGGCAACTGCATCAACCAGCTGTCTTCCTTCATGCCGCTCCAACTCATCACAGACCACCATGCCACAACCTGCCCTCTGGACCCCATCCTCTCTACCCTGCTCCAATCCATATCTGGTGAGATTGCCCCATTTCTTTCCTCATTTATCAACTCCTCACTAACCTCTGGCACTGTCCCCACAGACTTCAAGAAAGCTCTGGTCACACCACTCAAGAAACCATCCACCGACCCATCCGACGTTACAAACTACCGACCGGTATCTCTTCTCTCATTTCTATCTAAAACCTTGGAACGTGCAGTACTTAACCAACTCTCCCCTTTTCTTCTCAGGAACAACCTCTTGGACCCCCATCAGTCAGGTTTCAGAGCTGGACACAACAGAAACTGCACTCCTGGCCGTGACAGAGGCTCGCCACACTGCTAGAGCCTCCGGCTTGTCATCTGTCCTCATCCTCCTCGACCTCTCTGCTGCTTTCGACACAGTCAACCACCAGACACTATTATCAAAGCTGTCTGAGATGGGCATCTCTGGAACTGCCCTCTCCTGGTTCACGTCCTACCTGACTGGTAGATCCTCCCAGATCTACTGGAAAGGCTCCACCTCTGCACCCACCCCCCTCACTACAGGAGTTCCACAGGGTTCAGTACTGGGACCCCTACTCTTCTCAATTTATATTAACTCTCTTGGCTCAGTTATCAAATCGCATGGCTTCTCCTATCACTGCTATGCTGCCGACATCCAACTCTTTTTCTCTTTCCCTCCCTCTACCCCCCCAGGTCAACGAAAGAATCTCTGCATGCCTGGCTGACATCTCCAAATGGATGACATCCCACCACCTGAAGCTGAACCTCAGTAAAACGGAACTGCTCTTCATCCCAGCTGGCCCTTCCCCCCCCCTGCATGACCTCTCCATCACCGTCAATGGCACCACAATGCCATCCTCTCAGTCAAAGAGCTTGGGCATCATCCTCGACAGTAACCTGGACTTCAAGGAGTACATTGCTCGCACGTCACGGGCCTGCCGATTCCTCCTCCACAACATCAGGAGGATTCGTCCATTCCTGACAACATACGCGACGCAGCTCCTTATCCAGGCCACAGTTCTCCCTCGACTGGACTACTGCAACGCTCTCCTTGCAGGCCTCCCAGCATGCACCACCCAGCCTCTCCAGCTCATCCAGAATGCAGCTGCCCGACTGATCTTCAACCTCCCCAAATTCTCCCATGTTACTCCCCTGCTGAAATCCCTCCACTGGCTTCCTGTCGCTGCCAGGATCAGATTCAAGACCTTGACCCTCGCCTTCTCTGCAATCAACAGGACAGCCCCTGCCTACCTCCAAGAACTCATCCAGCCCTACACACCAGCCCAACCCCTGCGGTCAGCAGCAACTGGATGCCTTGCTCCCTGCATGGTCAAGGCAGGAGGTGCTCGTTCTGCCAAACATCGGCGTTTAACCTACATCGCTCCCTAGTGGTGGAATGAACTCCCGGTCTCGCTACAGACAGCTTCTTCACCCCAGTCCTTCAGACGGGGCCTGAAGACGCACCTCTTCAGACTACCTGGACTGACCCAGCACACAATTGCTGCCCCCCGCCCATCAGTGCTGTCGTAAATTGCTATGCTTTTTAAATTGTGCTTTTAAATTCTCTTGTTGCCGCCTTTACCCTGACGCTCATTGCGCCGTTTGAAGTTGTCGAAGTCCGTCGTTTGAAAGTGTATCGTATTAGTTGCCCTACACGCTGTAGTTGTACAAATCTGATAGTACTGTGTCCTCAAACAGACGCTGCTCTCAGCTGAGAACTGTCTCATTGTGGAACTGTACACATCCTGTCCCCGTACTGTCACTATACTTGCTGTATGCACTTTTGTAAGTCGCTTTGGATAAAAGCGTCTGCTAAATGAATAAATGTAAATGTGAGGAGGGCTAAGAACATCATGAAGGACATTACACACCCTGGACACCATCTGCTTAAGCTCCTCACATCAGGCAGGCGCTTCAGAACAATCCGCACACACACAAATAGACTGAAAAAAAAGTTTCTTCCCCAAAAGCTGTGACACTATTGAACTCAGATATCTCATCAGTCTGACAAGACTGATGTGCTGCTATCATTGGAGTATGTGCAATATTGACCTCATTTCAAACCACTGATTATGTGCAGTATTTCTACATCAACCACACATGCCATTGAACACTCCAATACACCCTCACTTCATATTTGTCACCACACCTTTACTGCACCTTTACTGCACCTTTGCTGCTGACGCCTTTGCACCCTTGTTAGTTGTGTTTTATTGTTAATTGTATTTTGATATTTTATGTTGCTTTTTTTTGTAAATATGTGAGGACTTAAATATAAATGCATAAAATTCTTGAATCTTGAATCTTGAAGGTCAGCAGAGCAAAATGGAGCCATTTAAATGGAAACATCAGCTGTGAATGTGGGACAGACCAACAAACCATGGACCACCTCCTGACATGCCCTCTGCTGACCTCTGCCACACAACTGACCTAGCAGAATATAACAATGTTGGGAAGAACTGCGAGCACTTATGGATGGACTTCATATAGACTACTCTGCTACTGGACACGATAAGAAGCCGCCGCCTCTGGGGGAGGCCAAATCTTCTGCAAAGAGATGGCATCCACCCCATGTGGGAGGGTACAGCTCTTATCTGTATCAATACAGCATATAGTATGAGTCTAAGCAGGGCCCAGGAAGCAGGCTTACTGTCCTACACAGATGTCTGCTGCTTCCCTGAGCTGCTGCTGAGGTCTCGCTCCAATGAGACAGTGTCCATTTCCCAATCTTCCAAAAACAGCTTCTCGAAGGTGCCATTCAGGGGCATTTCTTACTTTGAAGCTGATAATTTAATCAAAATTAGATCCTGAATCCACATGTAATACATGCAGCTAAATGGATCTAAACACTGGATTAATCAATACAGGATCAGTGACTCTTAAGGCAGAGCAGGTAAATGAAATAATTCACCAGGTCAGCATCCTTGCCTGTGCTGGTCTCTGCTGATATAATCTACATGCACACAGCTGCCTGTGCTGTAACCCCTCTCACTGCATCCTATCCCAGCATCCTCAGCACTGACTCCACACACATCACTGATCTCTGGCAGCAGGTCGGCTGGCCATTGCAAGGACAGAGCAGCGTTTCCCTTTTTATTTGCAAAGCTCTTCTACAAAAATTACCATATTACCCCACATCCTTTAAGTATAGAACAACTGATCACTAAACTGCATCACAGGAGTGCCTAGCTCGAAATATTCCTCATACCGCCACTGAATGAAGGAAAACTGCTTTCAGCTTCTAAGCTCCTCTTAAAACAAACAATTTACAAAGTGCACCGAATCTATACAGTCATTCCATTCGCACAGTTTAGGGCAAAAAACTGAGCATATGACAGAGAAATGTGACTGTTTCTCAGAATGTTCATATTCTTTTTTTTACACTTTTTTCTGCTATTTTTCTTTTCTTTCTTTTTGTGTTTAATTCTGTATATATTTTTGCATTATTGGTAGTGTCTGTAGACGCTGCCTGTATTGCTGCAATCCTTGCTGGACACCATGCTCAGCTTTATGCAGGGGGAGCCGCAGGTATCTGACCCACCAGCAGGGTGCGCTGATGTGCAATGGTGCAGACCCCTGGCTGAGCTGTCCTCCCCTATATTCTTTGAGGAAACAGTCAGTTTTGTTCCACTGCGAGAGGTTCCTGCCACCGTCAGCTGATGGGCTGCAATCGTACGCTGGCCGTGACGCTCACCTTGCACTTCAACATGCTTTCACACCTGAGCCACCCAGGAGCCCCCGGCCCGGGGCTTTCGTTTTTTGATTCACTCTGGAAAATCCACTATGCTACATGTACGGCACTTTAGGGCAATTAATTCACGTATACTATAACATATGGCATTTGATGGACTGATTTGTTGATGAATAGGTGTCATTCCTAAATGGAGAGTAGAAGCTAAATGAATTCTTCAGGTCATGCTGCTGGCCATTAAAACTGATGGCTTTACCACAAAACCAGCAGCAGTAGAACATAAGAACCATATGTGAGACCGAAGTGGATTGAAGATTGCATTACATATTTTCCTAATTTCTGTGGCATGAAGCAGCTTCATAGAAGAATAAAAATTTGTTTAATTAGTGTGGTTGCCAGAAGGGCAAGCACACTACTACTCTTATGAACATTATTATTATTTATTCTTATTCTACCTCTAACTGCGCCTAAACCATTTGCTGAAGACCCGCACTCTTTTGTTACAAACTTTTTAAACTGCCGTATCTCTGTGAATTCTAGCTCTACGCAAATAAATTACACATCAAAACACAGGTACACTTGTGCAGAATCTCACAATGTCTTCACATTCCTTTCACACAGAGGGAGTGGGGAGGGAGACTCGAATAGCGCGTATGCTCAGTAATGCACACAGGCAGCCACACATCGCATTTTCTTCAGAAAATGCACACAAATCTCATTGTAACAGTTATCATTACTTTATTAAATACTTTCATGAGATTACAAAATAACCTCTTTCAGAAGTAAGACAAATACATAATGGAGAAATTGGAAACTTTGGCTGCAACTTGAAGCAAGCCTTGAAATGGCATTCTCCCTCAATGACTCAGTAACTGACAATTCTACCAGTAGAGGGCAGACAGTACAGTATGTTACAAGCTTAGTCAGGGTCAGTGGACACATGGAGAGGTGAGCTGGCATCCCCAGCAGGTCCAGGTGTGATGCAGGGGGGTTTCGTCTCCTTACCTGTTTGAGGTCTGGTACTGGCAGCAGCTGCTCCAGTCTGAAGAGGAACTCCGAACCCAGCATCTGCAGAGCTGAGTCATAACTGGGACCCAGCTGCAAGGAGAGAGAGAGACAGAGAGAGAGATAGGGAGGGAATGAATGGCCCTTTAATAATGAGGTAATGTTTACTACCAGAACTCTGCAGTGAAACCTGCCCCACTTTACATGGACTTGAGTGTCAGACCTGGAGGAAGTGCTCTCTCTCAGCTGGGTCTTTCAGCAGGGTTTGGACCAGCTCCACAAAATCAGCTTCTGACGCCTCCACCTTCACATCAGAGCTCTGCAACACAGCACAGTGGTCACACACACAGCTAACACACTGTACAGTGTAGGGGTCCTTCTGGGTCATCAGCCTGCCAGTTACATATTCTGCATTTCCCATAGTATCAGTCTCGGTTCCAGAGACACTGATAATGGGCCAGTAACACTTCCCCTTCCTCCCATTCCTGCCCCTGTAGTGGTCAGGCTGTGTGCTGGAGGAACCATCGCTGGCTACAAACTCTGTCAGCATACTGGATCATTGGCTCATTCCATCTCAAATCAACAAATGCCAATTCTCTTTTCTCTCAGATTCACTACAAAGTGTGAGAAAATATTCTTGTCACCTAGAATATGTGTCAAATTAGCTGTGTTTTTTAATGAGCTAACTCGTTGGCCAACACTTTGGCAGAGAAAAAAAGTGGAAATTCCCTCTCTGTCCCCTAATGGCAACAAAAGATTCAACTTTAGTAGCAGATTAGACCTTAATTAATCAGATCTTATTTAATAGCTAAGCGAATAGCCCCAATTTTTATTTTCATCCGGATGTAGAAGCACAGAGACCACTCTACAAGCACAGCAAAAACTCGTTAGTTTCTAGAGCAATTGCGCAATCGAGCAGAGCAATCAAGCCTGCTCTGGCTACATTCTGGAGTAGCTGCAGTTAGTTGGCCATGAAATCAGAACAATCAGCACATAATGTATTACAGTAGTCTAGTATTGAGATATCAAGAGCATGGGCATGAAACTATTCAGCATAAGATGACTAATATGGATAATTTTTCTGATGTACAACAGAAGCTACCATGAGCTACTTTGTGGTTGCTTCCATATAAACATTAAACAAAAGATCATCTCTTAAAATATTCTGGAGAATTACAGTGAGTGAATGCGTATGAGTGTGTCTGTTACAAATGTATTATCAAGACAAATACATGTTAAATTACACAGTAATTTGACAGAAATGTCAGTATGTCATTCAATGTAATGAAATACTGTCACTGTAACACTAATATTTCATATTAACATACAAAAACTCTGTTTCATTGACTTGTTAATAAGAGAAAACCCATCTGATGAAATAAAAAACATTTCCTTGGAGGCAGGCCATGAGGTGTGCAAGATGTGAGTACATTAACTTTAATGTAAATAATATAGGGCTGATGTGAGTACGTTAACTTTAATGTAAATAATATAGGGCTGATGCGAGTACATTAACTTTAATGTAAATAATATAGGGCTGATGCGAGTACATTAACTTTAATGTAAATAATATAGGGCTGATGCGAGTACATTAACTTTAATGTAAATAATATAGGGCTGATGCGAGTACATTAACTTTAATGTAAATAATATAGGGCTGATGTGAGCCAACACAATTCCTCGAAGAAATCCAACAGCCATGTTGATGTTTTCTGTGTGAATTCAAAGAGTAACGCTGGATTTAACCAGAGCTGGAGCGGGTGGAGTCCATCAGAGGTCAGTGCTGGGACCTCTGCTGCTTTTATTTAAACGACATTGACAGCAAAATATTTAAAATAGCTGAGGGGAAGCTAGCAGTTTTCTGCAAAAATAATTCAAGAAGATTTATTAAACGATATCTAGAACTGGGCAGCCACCTGGAAAATTAAGTTTAACATTGCCAAATGTAAAGATGGGCACATTTACATTTACATTAATTTATTTAGCAGACGCTTTTATCCAAAGCGACTTACAAAAGTGCATACAGCAAGTATAGCGACAGTACGGGGACAGGATGTGTACAGTTCCACAATGAGACAGTTCTCAGCTGAGAGCAAGGTCTGTTTGAGGACACAGTACTATCAGATTTGTACACCTTCAGCGTATAGGGCAACTAATATGATACACATAACAGGGTTATATATGGAAAGTGGAAAACTTGAGTATATGTGACCTGAAAAGGACTTGGCTGTAATAGTTGGCAGGTCTTTCATCAGAAAGTTGTAAAAATGGCAAAACATAACGTGAGGATAAGCAGCAAAAATACTGATTGCGAATCTCTGGCCTCCTGCACAGTAGGTGGCGATAGGCAGGTCTGAATCTGTCACAATCCGCACTGTTAATTCACTGAAGAAGCAGGAGACGCAGACGGTGCAAATCTGCGAGAACCAATGCAGAGGCAACCACAACAGAATTTCTTACTTAAATGCACTTTTACAAACGGATGGCGTTTGTAAGCGCAGGCAGCGAAACGCACAGACGTAACCGGCCTCTCGGAGAATCAGCCCGGTACATCAGCCCGTAGGTGCTGCGAACCAGTTGCAGATTTGATCGCCAATTCGCTCTCACGCTGCGTTTTTAGCGACTGTTCGAGGAATCGTTGCGATGGAAACAGAGGTTTCACCAAGAAAGGAAATCAGAGGTTTGTATGTCTTTCTCGTCATTAGAGAGGCATCGTGAGAATGACATAATCAGGACAGGGCAACCTACACATACGTGTTGACGGACGTAAAAACCGTTTCTGTCACCCTCCCCAGCCACGGGCGAGGCCTGCTGTGTCCCCTTCTCACAAATAGCGCACACTGCATTCGGTGCGAAAGTATTGCGATCCGTCACCTGGAGAGGTGGATCTGCGGCCGAATGATCGCGGTTTGTGCCGGAAAGCATCTCAGCCTGCAGCATCTCGGAATGCTGCGAATGCTTCTCTAATGAAAGAAGCAGTCGTTCAAAACCAGATTGCAACACCTATTAAACAAAGCCAACGTACAATATTAAATTATCCTATAATAAATAATAAAATAGATTGAATTTTATTTCAGTTAATGTCGTTGAGACGTCGTAAAACGAGTCTGGGAGTGACAGCAGCGTGCTCGTATAGAGTAGGTTTAAATGAGTGCAATAAACGGTTGTAACATACGCACATTAGTGCGCTGACGGTTAGATGTGTACTCAGACCAGTTATTAAACTAAAACGCTGACATCTGATTTTTGGTTGGTTTATTGAGATGTTTCTGTCGGTTTACTCTGGCCCTTCGCTGACTGAGCCGGTGAATCTCCCGCTGCTTCTGAATGCGCAGCATTTTGTGCGGACTTTATCCTGATTTAGCGGAGGGTTTTCCCTGGAGGTACAGACACAGCAAAGTGAAAAAACCGTGCGACTGTTGAATCTTGAAATGTAGCTGGTGTTTCACCCATTTTAATGTTTCCACAGATCCACTGGTTGGCTCTTTACAAGCCATATAACTTACACAATGAAATGTTAAAAACAAGAATTCATATAGCTGTTATTATTTGCAACATGGACCAAACACCTTGAAGGCAATATTGAGTATGTAACTAAAGCTGGCAGCTGGGGGCAAACAAGCTGTGGAACCAGGAACAAGTGCTGGTAACTGAAGTCAGTGCTGCTTTAGATGTGTCGGAGGTGCTCCTGTTTGTGTGCAGATTCCTTATGTTCTCTCTGTTGCAGATCCCTCTCTTCCTCTCTCCTCCCTGCGCCTTTTGGTTCCCCCTCTACGACTGTTCTCTGCAGCCATGTGGCAAGTGGTGCAGCAGCGAGACATAATGCATTATGGGAAACTGGAGGAGTTTGTGACTTTGGTGACAGAGGCAGTCCCAGAGCTGCTGAGTTACAGACAGAGGAGCCAGCTGATTCTGGCACTGCGAGCGAGGGTGAGAGAAGGGGCTGATAATGAAAAGTGTGATTTTTGTTTTTCCATTCAGGAGAACTACATGGAAAACAGAATTTATGTTAAATGATACGTTTCAGTTCATCCTGCAAATACTGAGTAAAAGTGTCACACAGTGAAAGTATAAGTGGTTTCATAGCAGAGATGACAGCGAGTGGTGGCAGAAATTTGGAAGATATTTTCATCACATTTTGTTTGCCAGGTGAAGTAATTTCATATGTGATGGTCAGTTAGGCACGCAGTAATAAAATACCTTTGACATGAAAATCGGTATGGTTTGCATTGCAAGGTGCAGGTATTATACCCACGTTTTCTTTTGCTCTAACTGAAAATGATGTTTTATTTTAGGTTGAACTGTAAATAGATTCTTCAGGTATAGCAGCATATCAGTGTCTGTGTTTACTGTCACCGTGATTTCAACCCTCTGTGTATATTGTTCCCTCAGATCTGGAAATATTAAGATTTGTGTTACATTTATAGCAAAAGAATCTCAAAAAAGGTTTGGTATACATAATCAAAACTTCAGATGTATCCATGTGAATGATAGAAATGAAGGAATATTTTGTCACAGTTTGTAGTGAATCTGAGAGTGAAGAGCATTGGCATTGGTTGATTTGAGATGGAATGAGCCAATGATCCAGTATGTTGACACAGAGTTTGTAGCCAGCGCTAGTTCCTCCAGCACACAGCCTGACCACTACAGGAGCAGGAATGGGAGGAAGGGGAAGTGTTACTGGCCCATTATCAGTGTCTCTGGAACCGAGACTGATACTGTGGGAAATGCAGAATATGTAACTGGCAGGCTGATGAATCAAATAGACCCCTACACTGTACAGTGTGTTAGCTGTGTGTGTGACCGCTGTGCTGTGTTACAGGGCTCTGATGTGAAGGTGGAGGTGTCAGAAGCTGATTTTGTGGAGCTGGTCCAAACCCTGCTGAAAGACCCAGCTGAGAGAGAGCACTTCCTCCAGGTCTGACACTCGAGTCCATGTAGTGGGGCAGGGTTCGCTGCAGAGTTCTGGTAGTAAACATCTCATTGTTAAAGGGTCATTCATTCATTCTCTCTCTCTCCCTCCCTCTCTCCCTCTCTCCCTCTCTCCCTCTCTCTCCTTGCAGCTGGGTCCCAGTTATGACTCAGCTTTGAAGATGCTGGTATGGGAGTTCCTCTCCAGACTGGAGCAGCTGCTGCCAGTACCAGATCTCAAACAGGTAAGGAGACGAAACCCCACTGCATCACACCTGGACCTGCTGGGGATGCCAGCTCACCTCTCCATGGGTCCACTGACCCTGACTAAGCTTTTAACATACTGTACTGTCTGCCCTCTAGTGGTAGAATTGTCAGTTACTGAGATTTCATTGAGTCATTGAGGGAGAATGCCATTTCAAGTCTTGCTTCAAGTATCAGATCAAATATCTAATTTTTCTATTATGATTTTGTTTCCTTTGTGTTTCTTTGTACATAATAAAAAAATCATACTGATTCTGAAACCACTTTCTCCAGTGAAGCTACTTCATGCCACAGAAATTGGAAATGTTGTTTATGCTGTAAGTGGTGAAAACAGCCACTGGTTGCATGTGTTTGATGGGGGATGACATTGGTCTCACAACCAAGCATAAGTGCCAATTAGCTGTGGTGAGGCAAGCCTGGTATACAGACGGCCGTTCCAAAATATAACTGCATAAGGAGGGCATGGGGGGGCATTTTAAAAAAGGCTGAAAAACTGGAAAAAGAATTTATCAGAGTTGTGGCCCTGTAAATGAAATATCTAACACTCCTCTCTCCCTCAGACTGTGTCATGGCTCGGTGCTGCCCCCTCTGTCCTGGAGGAGTGTGTGCAATCTGTCTCTGACCCACAGCAGCTTAAAACCCTACTCCAGCACCACAGATGTCCTGGTCACTGGGATAGGAATGGTAGGCCTCTGTTAGAGGATGCATATAAACCACTCCAGTTCCAGACCTGGCTCTGTGATGCACAAACAGTTTAATGTGTGGAAGCAGGAAAGTGCTCACTTACAGCCTGAGCCACAGCTTTGTGTGACTTAAAGGACTCCTTCCCTGCTTTTACAACATACTCTTAACTGTGAAGATGCAGATCCAGATAATTTAAAGTACTGAAAGTGAAATTGTTTATGTCAGCTAACTGATATCTAGGCTATTACATCAGTTTTTAATCACATTGAAAATACACAAAGTCAGTAGAATTGTAGAAGTAGAAGAACAATAATACTAGCTTATTAAAGACTAAAAAGTAGTTAAATACTAAAGATGAGTTTAAGACTAAAATGAATGATTTAAAAGAGCCTTAAGACACTGAAGATCTGCTCTCAGTACTTATCAGTCTTGATTTGATACTTTTACTTTAGACTACAGGCCAGTAACAAGCAAACACTTGGTGAATGGAGTATTTCCATTTTTATTCTTAGTTCTTATGTTCCTACAAATCCTGAGACATTCTTATTTTTAAGAATTTAATATCAGCACGCTGTTTGGCTTCATCTTTGCCTGTACGTCACTCCCCTCGCATTGATTTACTCATTTAGTAGTGTCCTGATCAGCAAAAAGAGGGCAGAACATGTGAGTGAACAGGAGAGCTGCTGTGGCTCTACGGCTGGATGCTGTGTAATGGCGCCTCCTGCTGGTTGTGGAGTGGAAGCTTTGGTACTGTCTCTGCTCTTTGCCTAACCTTTTTCACTTTTGTAAGTTGCTCTGGATACGAGAATCCGCTACATGACTAAATGCAATCATAAATGCTTCCATGTGACACAGCATACTTCTCAGTTCCATGTAGCTGAATTGTGAACCATTCAAGAGAAATGTGCAGAAGCAGGAAGAGGGTTATTTTAAAGAATGCCTTTATCTTGCTTTTTTTCCTGTGGATGTGTTCTTTCAGGTAATGACAAGTACTCTTTAAAATCAGTTTCTATGAGAATTGAAGAGAGATAAGTACAAAAGGTATCTATTAATTCTCTCTCTCTCTCTCTCTCAGTCTCTGAAGCTCTTCCCTCCATGGAAAACTCTGTGCTGCCTTCCCTCCCTCCATTTGGAAAAGTGGTGAATTCAGCAGAACTGACTGACTCTGATAGCCAATCAGAATCTGCGGTTGGTTCTAAGTACTTTTCAAGTCCTGCATCTTCAGGTGAAGAAATGACAGATACTTTGATTGACAGCAGAGATTACACGGTAGTGGAGCTGGGATCAGGTCTAAACAGAAGTAAAGATATAGAGGAGAGGATGGAGAGGAAGACTGGATATGGGATGAGTAGGGAGGAGATAGACATACTATCCAACATAAAGGAGGAGGAAGAGGAAGGTGAGGACAGGCAGAGTGAGGAGATGGAGAAGGAGGATGGTGTGGGAGATGAAGAGGACAAGAGATTTTGGAGGGAGGGCCAAAAAGAGGGGGATGAACAGAGGGAGAGAGATGAAACTGATCCAGCCCTCCAAACTGACAGAGAGCTGAAGAATGAAGGAAAATCAGACTGCAGCCAACAGGAAGGGGAGGGCCTTTCACCTCAGGTCACTTCCTGTCTTCTCAAACAACCTAGAGTGCTGATTCGCCGACTTGAGGTCACAGAGATGTCAGTTCCTGTATCATCACTTCCTCATCCTGTGGTCAGTAATGGGAACCAGGGAGTGAGATCTCCATGGAAACAGGATGAGTTTACTCCAGTGATGGAAGAGGGCTCACTGAGGCAGAAGGAACAAGTCATGACCCAGAAGGAGGAGATGATTGACAGCTTGGAGAACCCCCTGAAAGAGCCTCCAGATTCATCAGAGCCAGAGTAAGAGTGAAGGGGGAGATGAAGTCAGTGTCTCTTCCTCCTCATTGTGATCGGTGTTGCCACAGTAATGTGCCTTTATTCATGTTTTGCAGGATCTGTGCTGAACCCTCCTTTGAATCTTCTGTCATCCCCCTCAGTAAAGGAAACACAGGTGAGAAAAGCTTTCCAAGTAGTTTCTCTATGCAAGTGTTTGCTGATCTAAAATGACGTCCAGTCTGCCAGCTTGTGCACACACTGTGGCATTGTCTCTGAGAAGAACGTAGCTCTTTGGTATGTGTGAGAAGAATGAGGAATGCCACTGTGGTAGCTTCAGTCCCACCAGGCCCTGGGAGTCAAGGTGTGGTCTAAATCCTTGGGTTTTGATTGCATTCTGGAAAGAGGACAGCAAGCTTGCTATTGTGGGCAGCCCATTCCAGCAGTGTGGGGTGTAAAAAGGTAACATGCAGAAGGTGAGTGACCTTTTCCAGGAACCTGAGTTTGAGGAGCGGAGTGGCCGGGCATGAGTGTAGGGTGTGATTGTGGGCTGTCTGTGCGGCAGTACAGTTTCTATTACTGCTCAGTCAGCTAGAACCAGAATTTTGAATTTTATCCAAGTCATGTCCGGTAACCAGGGTAGAGAGGTGGGGAGAGGTGTGACAGGGTTTTATATTTGTTGATCAGTGAAGCGGCTGCATTCTGAATAAAGCGGAGAGTTCTGATTGGAAATTGGCAGGAAGCCACACAGCAGAGAGATGCAGTGATCCAGTCTGGAGAGCACAGTGGACGAGGAGAAAGAAAGAGGTGGAATTTTCAGATGTTCTAGAGCAGAAGTCTGCCGCTCTGTGTCACCATGCCTGTGAGGGACAGGTTAGTATCCACAACCAGCCCCAGGTTTGTGACACACTGGCATGATGAGAGGTCATGCACTGGATACGAGCCAGCATGAAAAGAAGTTCCATTTGGATGAGGTTATCAGCAGATGTAACGTTATGTAATATCAGTGTTGTATAGTACAGAATACAGATGTGTCTTCTAGTTATCTAGATAACCAACTTCCTGCCTCAACATGATGCCACTGTAACCTGTTGAGACAAACTAAGCTGATATGACCGGGGGTTTTTTTGTTTGTTTGTTTTTTTGCAGTAGCAATGTCTGTGTCCCTGGAGGAAATGGTCAGTGTGTCATATGAGGAGGCAAACAAGCTAAGGCCAGTTATAGACACAGATACAGACAGTGACAGCACAGATGGAGAGAGCGACAGAGAGGAAGAACCAGAAGTAGGGAGGGCTGATCCCAGCTCAGAGAGAGAGGATGAGGAGACAGCATTGGAGAGTGTAGGGAGAGAGGAATTTGAAGTGGACGCAGGTAGAGTGAATAATGTGTTAATGATTGAGGAGTTGTATAGCAATTGATATTACAAAGTATAATGAGTGTTGAGTGGATACATTTCACAGCAGTAGTCGCAGTGGATAATACAGACACACACACAAATGTTGTATTTTTTAAGTTTCCCATGATGGGGCTGAGGATGACACAGTTGGAAGAAAGCGCAAGAATAAAAGTAATTGGAAGAAGTGTGTGTAGAAAAGGAGAAGAATGATGGGACAGCCCTACACTGGGAGGAGCAAGAAGGAAGAGGTTACCAGAGCGCGCCGGGTGATGGGACCGAGATGCCAGTCAGCTGCATGTGTGAAGTCCTCCAAGCACTGCAGTAAAATTGGAGAGGCAGAGAGAGAGAAGATTTTTAAATGCTTTTGGGAGAACATGAACTGGGAAGAGAAAAGAATGTATGTGTGTGGTTTGGTAGATGTCACCCCAGTACAGAGGAGAAGGGGGTCTGAAAATTCAAGAAGGTCATCTACTCTACACCTGCTGCTGCTTCGAGGCTGGCAACTTGCCAGATAAAGAGTGGCAGGACCACTTTCTTAAAAAGGAAAAGGCCCGTGCGGCAAAAGTGCAGGATTAAAATGATGCGAATGACAAGACTATGGTTGTCTGCACGACGATCTGTAAGCCCATAGTCCTCTGCCTCAGATTGAAAGCTTCGGCTCTTTACTACAGGACAAAACTTGCTGTCCACAATTTTACAGCTGATGCGGGAGCACACCTCCAGTTTTCCGAGGCTATGTGAAATGCTTCAGGGGGAAAAACACCACTCATATGCCATATCTAATCAATGTTGATGTCACACCAACAGCACTATGCTGCTTCCATGTGGTAGACAGAAACACATGGCTACAAAGATAAAGAGTGAAAACATATGCTATGTGTTTTTCAAAGCTAATAGGAAAGTAAACCAACATACAGATACAAGTGATATTTTTCTGCCCCGGAAGCATTTCACTGAACTTTGGAGGTGTGCTCCCGCATCAGGTATGACTAAAGGGAAAAAACATGCGGGAAGAAACCTAACGCCACGTACTGGGGATAGCTGCACTAAAAATAGCTATTCAATATATTGCGACTGCTATATCACCGAGCCCTACCACATACACACACACACACACACACAAAATGACCGATAAATTGTTAATGTTCATTGTGTGGTTGCTATTGTTAGAGCAGCATCACTTACTTTTATGATGGACTACCTGTTTTTTTATATCTGTGTGTTATTAATCTATTAATTTTTTATTTGTATGGCATTTATTCATTTATTGTTGGTATACCATTATTATTTATTGAATGTACATTTTCAAAACATGACTGTGTCTGTCCAATGCATGTAATCAACTATCTAGTGATTACATGCATTGCATGCAAGTGACACTACAATACCTGTGAGTATTGTGTTAGAAAATATTTTAACTAGTATTGTTCTTAATAGTCTTGCGTTCATTTTGTACACCCTCCAGTAGGCTGCAGTATTGAGCCAGAATTGTTGGTAGAATTGTTATGTGGAGACAGTCTCTGGTTGTTTACAACGCAAGAGCTGCAATACAAGGCTAAATAAAGAACTGGTTGTTTGAATAAGTACAGTGTTTTCTTTACTCAAGAAACACAAAGTCTATAAAGGCTAATGTTTTATGTGTTTGAGCCCTGAGACATGTGAGAGTGGAGAAGAGTGCAGGCAAAACACAGTAGGTTGGAGTGCAGTTTAGTCTAGCATTTGCCGTCTAATATAACATGAGATTTTGGCCAAATGTATTCAACGACAGGAAAACTGAGCACGCACAAAGCTAATGTAAACTTTGTAACCTGTAAGTTGATGGTAACGTAATGCAATGCACTTACTGCGTCAGTGCGACCATTCTAATCGATGAAGAACAAAACGCATATCTTGACATTCGCTGGTCAAAAACCTCGTAACTCCATTTGAGCTTGATTTTGGTAAAATATAAATAATATAATGACACATGCAAGTATCTGACCATATATAAAGACACAACACCAACTTTGACGATGCGGTGTTCAGTTATTTTAAACACACAGGGTTTTTTCATTTCCTGAAAAGTAACGGTTTTGGACATACAAGGTTTCCACTCAGCATTGACGATATAATTGTCAACTGTAACAAAGGCTACATATAGATCCTGGGGGATTAGGACCCAAGACATGGAGGAAGCTCTAGCAAGGCTGAGAGCATTTGTAGCAGAGCGGATCTCTCACTTTGAAACCAGAATAGTTAGGATCAATTAGGAGATGTTGAGCCAGGAGATGAAATGACAGCTTGCATGTAAGCCTGTTCCAGGAGAAACAATGGATGAGGGACCAGTGATCTCTGGACCAGTGAGGGGTACAGGACTGGTTTCTTAAGTCATGGATTGAATAGTGCCTGGTTTACACGGACATTTGCATTTAGTCATTTGGCAGATGCTTTGATCCAGATCAACTTACAAGTGAGGCAGAGTACAACACAAGCAAAAGGCCATATAAGGAGTCAACAATATTAGAAGAGCTGCATGACCAAGTTTCAATGTAACAGGACCACCAGACGCTGTTTGTTAGCAGAGCGTAGTGGTCAGGAAGGAACATAAGCTTGTAGTAGTGCGTTCAGATAGGGAGGTGCAGCTTTGTTGGATGTTCTGAATGCAAGAATCAAGGCCTTGAACTTGGCATGGGCGGCTACTGGGAGCCAGTGGAATGAGACAAAGAGAGGTGTAATGTGGGCAGTCTTTGGTTGATTGAAGATCTGACACCCTGCCGCGCTCTGTATCAGCTGTAGAGGCTTAACGGTAGATGCCGGAAGGCCGGTCAAGAGAACTTTGCAGTAGTCAAGTCTTCAGATGACAAGAGCCTGGAGCTGTGCAGCATACTCGGAGAGGAAGGGCCTGGTTTTGGGTTGGACTGTGAAAGTAGACGTCAGTTTTGGAAATAGCCAAGAATGCTGGGAAAGCAGTTAAGTTGTTACTGGACCAGCTGTAGTGAGTGTGGTGGCATATATGGAGCCAACTTCAGATGTCTGTCACTCAGTTCTCAAACTAGGAAGCAAATTCATTAGCAACCACTTCATTAGTGGTAGGAGGTGGAGGATCGGTTAGGGAGAAAAAGGCTGAGAATGGGTCATTGGAAATCGGAAGCTGTTTTCAAGTAGGAAGACATAGCAAATGAGACCGCAGAGGGAAAAGCTGTGAAGATAGGAGTCTGCGTTTGCATGTATGTATATTCGTATAATATTACATTACAAATTCAGCATACTGTTTGCGGTAACTTTGGGTACTTGTGAATTCCTTTCTGTGTCAACTTAAGCAGCAGGTCATGGTTGTATTCATCTCACTTCAGGGTTCCTACAGGACTGTTTCTGTGGTGAGATGAGTCTACTGTGCAACTGCTAATTTGTTTTCTAGTATGAAGGGGAAAAAAAGCAAAAAACAAAGAATTAAATCACCATGACTGGGGTGTTTTTGCCACTGCTGATATTGTTCTTTACATGTTTCTGTTTCTTTCTGCTATATACCTTTGAATGTTCTACTAGTTTGATGTATTTATCAGAACCTTTATTCTCTCTCTTCAGCGCAGACAGCTGAGGTGGCGTCTCGGGTCTTTGCCTGCTCCCAGTGCCCATTCACTCACATGGAAGAAGTGAACCTTCAGCAGCACATTGAGAAGGTTC
Source organism: Megalops cyprinoides (assembly GCF_013368585.1). NCBI lineage: Eukaryota > Metazoa > Chordata > Actinopteri > Elopiformes > Megalopidae > Megalops > Megalops cyprinoides. The sequence continues at coordinate 69,779,826 of NC_050584.1, read as the reverse complement.
ACCCAGAGGAGTACAGCAGGATTCTGGGATCTGGAGGAAATGGAGCAGAGAACCCACTGCCTCCCAGCAGCACCCCTCAGAACCCCACACCCCCTAAGACACTCCCCACCCCGACACAGGCCCACACATGCCCCCAGTGTGGGAGGAGTTTCAAATATGCATCCCGCCTTACAACACACCAACGAATTCACACAGGGGAGCGTCCATTCCACTGCACTCAGTGTGAGAAGACTTTCAAATTTCGTTTGCACCTTACAGCACACGAGCGAATTCATACAGGAGAGCGGCCCTATGTCTGCTCTCAATGTGGGAAGACCTTCAGATATCAGTCAGACCTGACAAAACACCAGAGAACCCATACAGGGGAGCGGCCATACCACTGCTCCCAGTGTGGGAAGAGCTTCATATCTTCATCAGACCTGACAACACACCAGCGGAGTCATATACGGGAGCGAGGGTTCCACTGCTCCCAGTGTGGGAAGACCTTCAGATCTGTACCAGACCTGAAAAAACATCAGCGAACCCATACAGGGGAGCGCCCATACCACTGCCCCCATTGTCCAAAGAGATTCAAAGCTGCAAAACACCTGACAGCACATCAGAGAACTCATACAGGGGAGCGGCCATATCTCTGCTCCGAGTGTGGAATGAGTTTTAGTCATTCAGGTTCTCTGACACTACACCAGCGAACCCATACAGGAGAGCGCCCATACCACTGCTCCCAGTGTGGGAAGAATTTCAGATGTGCGTCACTCCTGACAACACATCAGCGAAGCCATACAGGAGAGCGTCCCCATCAGTGCTCCCAGTGTGGGAAAACCTTCAGTCAGTCAAGTAATCTGACGGATCACCTGAGAATTCACACGGGAGAGCGTCCATACCACTGCTCCCAGTGTGGAAAGAGCTTCAGTCGATCAACTACTTTGAAGAAACATCAGCGAACTCATACAGGAGAGCGGCCTTACCACTGCTCTCAGTGTGGGAAGAGTTTCACTCGATCAAGTGTTCTTAAAAAACACCTGAGAATTCACACAGGGGAACGCCCATTCCGCTGCTCCCAGTGTGAGAAGAGCTTCACTCACATGAGCGGTTTGAGAGAGCACCAGCGAATTCATACAGGGGAGCATGTCTACCACTGCTCACATTGTGGGAAAAGCTTCATCTACCAATCTGACCTGACGCGACACGAGCGAATTCACACAGGAGAGCATCCCTACCACTGCTCCCAGTGTGGGAAGAGCTTCACCTATCAGTCAGCCTTAACACGACATCAGCGGATCCATACAGGAGAGCGGCCGTACCACTGCTCCCAGTGTGGGAAGCAGTTCAGTCGATCAAGTAATCTTAGACGACACCAGCAAATTCACACAGGGGAGTGCCAGTCTGCTGAGATCAGCACCGGAAGCGATTCAGTTGACCAGGTAGTCTAAAGTGACACTAGTAATCACAGAGGGCAGTGCTATTCCACTGCTCTCAGTGTGGAAAGACTCACCGAGAGATTTGACAGAACTCCAAGTCACAGAGAACTGTGATTGCGCTGTTCTAGTGTGGTAAGCTTTGAGCAATCTGGGAAAACGGCAGTGATCTCATGCAAGAGAGCACTCACTGCATGCTCAGGGCAGCTGATGTTCCATCAGTCATTTGAAACAGGGTGGCGTGGCGTTGAATTATAGTTCCTCATGCAGTAAATTTTTCCATTGATCCAAAAGAGTGATGGGGAAAATGAACCTTTTCAACACAGTGTGAACCATTTGAATCTGAAATAGATTCACTGTTTTGAGCCGCTTTAATCCTCAGCACCATGATGACATAATTTAGTTCATGGGAGTCATAGCAACTACTTCCCCTTCTGGAAGTGGAAGATGCCTTCTGCTTTATTCCATATAACTTGGATGTAGAGAGATGCCTAATAAGGACCATCATCAGTATGTGCTGAAATATGTTTGTTCTAGTTGCAAAACAGAATAATAATTAAGGATGATATTTAAGGTACAATATTGATACCCTACAATTACTGTATGTTTCCTTTGGGCTAAAACCATGGAAACCATTTCAATTAATAAACATTGATGGTTCACCAGTTTGAATGTTCCTTTTGGAGTACTCACTGATTAGTAACTACAGTTTCAACTCCAATTACTGTCCTCTTTGGAAGTGGGTGGGCAGAAATGGGGGGAAGATTAAAAAATGTTTCTTCAAACAGCAATTGAAAATGAAAGGTGTCCCTCCAATACTCATGCAAGGTGGTGCGACTTCTTTTCACACTACAAGCCCCATGGTGCACCAGGAGACAGACACCGAATGGAGGACAGGCGCATACCCCTGGCATCATCTGAGTGCTCTGAAGGCACTCATGCGAATCACAGGATGGTTGTGGTGTTACGAGCAAACCAGTGCTGACCTTCCCACCCCTGTCACAGGCAGAGTGAAACCGGGTCCTCAGTGCCTGAATCCCAGGCAGAGTGAAGCCGGGTCCTCAGTGCCTGAATCCCAGTGAAGCTGGGTCCTCAGTGCCTGAATCTCAGGCAGAGTGAAGCCGGGTCCTCAGTGCCTGAATCCCAGTGAAGCTGGGTCCTCAGTGCCTGAATCCCAGTGAAGCCGGGTCCTCAGTGCCTGAATCCGAGGCAAAGTGAAGCTGGGTCCTCAGTGCCTGAATCCCAGGCAGAGTGAAGCCGGGTCCTCAGTGCCCGAATCCGAGGCAGAGTGAAGCCGGGTCCTCAGTGCCCGAATCCGAGGCAGAGTGAAGCCGGGTCCTCAGTGCCCGAATCCGAGGCAGAGTGAAGCCGGGTCCTCAGTGCTCGAATCCCAGGCAGAGTGAAGCCGAGTCCTCAGTGCCTGAATCCCAGGCAGAGTGAAGCTGGGTCCTCAGTGCCTGAATCCCAGGCAGAGTGAAGCTGGGTCCTCAGTTCCTGAATCCCAGTGAAGCTGGGTCCTCAGTGCCTGAATCCCAGTGAAGCCGGGTCCTCAGTGCCTGAATCCGAGGCAGAGTGAAGCTGGGTCCTCAGTGCCTGAATCCCAGGCGTCCTCGGCAGCTGTGGAATAGCATCCCTAACCAGTGTATATATTACCTTTACACCACTTAACTACATGCACGGTTGGGAAATTGTTTGCACATGAGTGGGCAGTTCATGTAAGTGATGCTGGCATTAATGCATTGAAACAATAAATCATGCTAGTGACTATATGAAATTGTGACAATATTAAAATATCTGTTAGTATGATGGGAAATTGTTTATTGCAGCAATGGACTTCATAATTTAGCTGTCATGTCTGTTGGCTAACATAGACCTAGAGTTGTGTTAACAGTCTCGAGACGAGCCGTTTATTTAACTTCAGGTGAGCTAAGAGCTGTTGATACTGTACATTTAACTGTTTGGATTGCAGTGAGTCAGTAATATGTCACCTGCATGTACAACCTTGTGTCACATTCAGCATTCATTAAAAGCCTATTGCGACAGCCTTATTCAGCTGGGTTTGTTCATTTAATTGCAAACAGTGGCCTGCATTAAAAACCTGATAAGTCCTCCCTGCTTCCGAGATAAAGTAACAAACTACCAACGCTGTTATTCACTCCCAGGAAAGCTCAAACTGTCAGTGAAAGACTAGGCTGTGACCCTTAATGTGTAATAGAAGAAACTGTGAATTTGCAGATTAAATGTTAACATATTATGTAAATCTTACATGCACCTGACAGACGCATAATGACTTAATTCATTACATTATACATCTCAATATGCTCTTTTTATTATACTTGAACAAATGATCTAAAATTATGAATGCAATGTGGTACTTCATAAATTCAATAGTTAAGCTAAATAGAAGTATTCTCAGTGGTAGACTGCAAAATATGTCTTACATTTTAAGACAGTTGACATGAATTAGTAAGTATTATTACTTTTTGTTTCATTATATGTATAAAGTGCTGTTGTAGTAGATGTAATAGCAATTGGTGTAGAAATACAGACAGAGAAACAATATGAGTGTTTGAGTGCACATACACACTTAATTGTCACACTAAGTAGGAAAATCAGTACCTTTAGCCAGGGGGTGGAACAGTCCAGACTTCATTAACGGGTTGAACTTCTCTGATTGTTTTACATGAAAAATAAGGGCTGGGTGCAGCAGTATGAAAGAAACCAAAGAATCAGGACAGAGACGAGCGCTGTGCTGTGCTGTTCTGCACACCTCTACCTGCACCGACACCTTGTCAGGTAAAATGCAGGTTAGCAGCTAGGGTCAATGACTATAGCCAAGGTTAGCCTCAGTGGGAGCATTCCCAATAAACTGCACATTACACTGAGGATGTGAGCCACAGCTTAGCTTTAGAACAGGACTGTGCAGGACCTGAGGGCGGTCTGTAACATCACCCAACCAGTCTTTCCCAGGCAGTGATGCTCAGCGCTAGTCAGCTAACCTAGCAGAAGTCAAATACAGCTTCACAGCTGAAATGGTGTACGCTACATTCTGATGGAGCCAATTCACCACTGTATCCATTTAAGCATAAAAAATGTATACTTGGAACAAGACAGGATTTCAAAAACAACACTTAACCTTGTGCTATCATGAGGGACCAAGAGGTGTATTTAACAAAGACTGAGAACCAATTGAGACTTGATCATCTAATTCGTACTGTGAATGGTGTTTTGTTGATGAGTTTGCTCAACAGTACAGCAATTTGTTCATAAAATGTAGGCTAGCTGGAAATAAACAGACATTCTTAAAAAAATTAACATATGCTTTATAATATTCAAATAAATCTATGAATATAGTGATACTGACATTATCGAAACAACATTACCACCTTTAAATTTGTATGCTATGCTGATTAAATGTCTGCTGTGCTGAAGCTACCTTTGGCTTCTTCCCAGTTCCTAACTGTCTAGACTAGTAGTATAACAATCACTGTAATTTAAACATGGAGTCATAAATTCAAGTAAAAAAGGTTAGTAATACTATGTAAGTTTGATGTGTCCTGAGTCTTTATCAGATCACAAGAAGTTCACAGACCTTTCCCTGGAGCAGACAGAGCTTTGTGATGGGTCTCTCCACAGTGTTAGTCTTAGTCTGGATACAGACTCAACACACAAGGCCCCTGGAGTCTGGCATGGTCTTTATACAGCCAGTAGGGTGCAGTGTCATCCACAGTCACAGTGTCTGCAGGTGTGAAGTTTCCTTCTGTGTGAGACCACTTCTGGCATTTCTGCAGGACAAACAACTATTTGTGAGATCTCATCTTTTCCAAGACAGGTGAGCTTTCCGTGAACTAGCTAGCTAGCTTGCTAGTAATCACATTACTTTCCAATAGAACAAGCTAGCTATCTAGCTAACGTAGCGGTAGTTTGGTTGTCCATCGAACAAAGGTGAAGTCTTTTACAGCTACTGAAATACTTAACATGATAATCTGATTAAATTGAAAACAGTAACTGATCTAGTGGCTAGTTATTTAGTTACACAAACGTTAAACTAACTTTCTCTCCAGGTACGCGAACAATCTATGATGTCGTCCTCCCTTCAAAGTGTGTCCCGATTTTGTTGCTTTTTGAGGATCCTTTTCCGTTAGGATGCTACCTTATAAGGGAGCTCACTTCTAAGGGTGCAGGCAGCAGGCAGCTGACATAGTATTGGGACACAGCCCAGGTTTATGCTGCTGTCAGATGCTTACCCTCCTCTGCGGATGACGAGAGGTGATGTGTCTGTGAACTATGGGCCTTTCACGTGTTCCCCAAAAACTGTTCGTTTGTTTCAGTTGTATTTAATTGTTAAATATTTGTCTAATAAGGATCCTTGTCTTTCTTTTTGCCATTTTACAGTAACTGAACTCATTTCAATCAACTACATTCAAATAAGTTTATTGTTTGTTAATTGTCAATGTGTAATTGTAACAGTCATTGTGTAATTGTTTAATTGTAGTTGAACAGCCACTGGTTGATGAGCCTCACCTGCCTAATGCCTACCTGCTAAATACAGGTGTATGTTGCCACTGAGGACACCTTTGTTAGAGAAGCTGATTGTAGTGGCTGTGCTTGGCTCAAGGTTGGTTTGGCTTTGCTTTATCTTAAAACATTTTTTATACTTTTTCCTCCTTCTGCTCATTTGATGTGTAAGGTGTCAGCCAGAACCTTTGAAGCATTAATGCATGAATCTCTGTTGAGGGCGTGGACTACCTTCATCTGCAGTCCTCTGTTAGCCAAACATGTGCGTAACATCATATTTCTTCAGGCTGCATCCTTGTTTGATTTAAAGTACTCCAAACTGCTGGACAACAAGCAGTTCTGTGGCAGGTCTGCTAGTTTCTGCTCTCCAGCCACAGCCTGCAGTCTCTTACAGCTGACAGCATGGTCAGAAATGTTCTTCCTTACTGCAGAATTAGCATCAAGTATTATCTTCTTAACTGTAAGTATCCAAGCAACCATTTTCCTCAGCTGGTACCATCTTGAGAAGTAACTGACCAGACTGTTCAGTGTCAACATTTTCATTAACAGTTAACAGGTTCACTGCAAGCACTTTCTTAACTTCTTCCACAGCTGTCAGACTGCATCGGTTTTGATGATCTGTCTTTCTTGTTTCTGAGGAAAACATGCCTTGTACAGGGCCGTGGGAAGTAGGGGTGCTGCGGGTGCTGCAGCACCCCCTGCTGGAAAAGGCAGACATCACAGCACTCTCTGCCAGATGCAAAAAAAACCAGACATGCAGCTGCGTTCTGTATCAACTGCCGAGGCTTAATACTGCATGCAGGCAGGCCGGCTAAGAGAGCATTGCAGTAGTCCAGTCTTGAGATGACAAGAGCCTAGACAAGGAGCTACACAGCATACTCAGATAGGTAGGGCCTGATTTTCCTCATGTTGTACAGCGCAAATCTTCATGATCTGGCAGTCATTGCAATGAAGTTCGTAATTTCAATTACTACCCCCAGGTTCCTTGCAGACCTGGGTTGAGCCAAGCTGAACGAATGCTGATGTTGTGCTGGATCAGCGGGCTGGCTGGGAGGACTAGGAGCTCAGTCTTGGATATGTTGAGTTGAAGGTGGTTCTCCTTCATCCAGGCTGAGATGTCATCAGGTTGGAATGAGAGTTAGAGCTGGGTGTCATCTGCATAGCAATGGTAGGAGAAGCCATGCGCCTGAATGATCAGGCCCAGTGTGGTTGTGTATAGTGAGAATAGGAAGGGGTCAAGCACTGATCCCTGAGGTACCCCAGTGGTTAGCCAGTGGGACTTAGACTCCCCACCCCTCCAAGATACCATGAAGTATCTGCTTGTCAGTTGCCAGCGAGATGCGGTGCCGGTGATGCCCAGTTCAGTGAGGGTGGACAGGAGGTTCTGGTGGTTCACTGTGTCAAAGGCAGTGGACAGGTCTAGTAGGATGAGGGCCGATGACCTGGAGGCAGCTCTTGTCGCCCACAGGATGTCGGACAGGAGGGCCATCTCAGTGGAGTGGCAGGTTTTGAAGCCAGATTGGTTGGTATCCACAGGTCATTCTGGGAGAGGAAAGCATTACCAACTCAGACTCTGGAACTCTTACCTGGTAAAATATAGATTTTATATATCCCATCATAGCAGCAGGTTCTTGTCTAAACTTCATCATGACACCAATGAGGGTTTCTGTAAGATCAGGGCCTTGTAGGATCTGACACACTTTGATATGTTCGGGGCGGCAGTGTAGCATAGTGCTTAAGGAGCAGGCCTTATAACTGAAAGGTTGTTGATTCGATTCCCCACAGGAGCACTGATGCTGTACCCTTGGGCAAGGTATTTAACCCACAATTGCCCCAGTTAATATCCAGCTGTATAAATGGATAACCTGTAAAAACCTGTAATTGATGTAATGGATGAGGGCGTCTGCTAAATGCCAATAATGTAATAATGTAATGTTTTGGTGCAGCCAAACATCGTATAAGTCTTCTATGGGTGTCACACTCTTCCAGCAGCTCTTCTGGTGCTTTCACAGAAAAGCTGTTTTAGTCCTGGTGAAATTCAGGGCTGTTGCTGAGCTTTTTATTTAGACTGCTGATGCACTGCTCAGAGATGCAGTGATGATTTGACACAGTCTCTTTCATGGCAAGCATAGGCATTAGTGACCATCAGAGAGCTGTGCTAATTTTACACTGACTCAATGGAGTGGCCGTCTTCCTATGACATCCGTCTCATTGTCATAGTGGCATTCTGGGAAGTCACAATTGAACTGCTGAATTAACATATCCTCTGTATTTCTGATAGAGATCCAGCTGGCTGTGAAACAGTGATTCAGGTCAAGTCAAGTTAAGTCAAGAGAGCTTTATTGTCAGCCCATCCATATACAAGTATATAGTAGAGCTGAAATAACGTTTCCCTGGGACCCATGGTGGTACATTTAGACAATGCAAGACAAAGACAACATAAGGTGCAAAGTATAAAGTCAATAAATAACAAGACAATAAGAACAATAAATACAAGAAAACAAGAAACAGACAAAGTGACAGGCAGATGTGTGCAAGTAATTCATGAGTCTTGTTGGGATCACCTCTGGTAAGCAGTTCATTTACAACCTATCTAAGACCTGTCTCGACTGGACAGGGCACATCCCTGTTTATCAGTTGTGATGGGTCCATAGCTTGATGTCTGCTTCAGTGTGTGGGAATCACCCTTTCGTCAGATGCATCTCTGTACACATACATGCATATCTCTGAATCAGAATGTTCTCCTTCATCACAGGTATGTCATATGAGAAGACATTTGGTAGGTCAATGTAGTCCTTCTCTTCAAGACTGCACACTTCCAAGTGTGATGGAATGTAACTGTGCACTTGCCCCATGTTATGCAGTAGAGTTTCTGTCTTCCAACTTCTAATGTTTAGCTTTTCTGTACAGAATGTCCCAGAGCTGCTTGGAACCATAAAGGTGTGTATCTCCACAGTCCTGTCCTTCCTGACTATACAGGTATGATGGCAAGAATGCAGTCAGCTTCTCTGGCTCCAGTATAACCACATGTTATATTCTAGGAACACAAGTGCACTCAACAGTTGATTTTTTTCCCTTCAGTCTTATTGTCTCCACCTTTCTCGAAGGGAAAGTGAAGCATGCTGGGATATTTCGGGCAGTGCTCCCAGGGAGTTATGAAGAGAGAGAGGGAGGCCACGGTCAGCAACGGCAAAATTTCATTTCATACTGGTATTACTGTAGAAGCATTTTTGCATTAGAGTTATAAATGCATGCCAGGATCTGCAGTGGAAAGAGACACTCTTAAGGACCAGGCTTAACACAGTCCTCATTAATGCCTAAATAACAGACACAATGACAAGGCCACCTGGGCTGAGCTGCTCATTATCATCATGAAACTTGAAATGGAACCTTCACCTTTGAGTTCATTCATGTAATTATTCTGAATATGAAATGAGATTTTATGTGAAATGTATGATAGCTAACAAAAATGATTCCCATTTTTTATTAGATCTACAGCAGATTAACGTCACTCAATCGTCGGTTGTCTGAGTGGTGCCCCTCCCAACGTTTTATAGACAACTGGCCCAAGGTTTTGGGGAGGCCTGGTCTTTTAAAACGAGATGGCATCCACCCCTCAAGGGAGGGTGCAGCTATCATCTCTAGAAACCTGGATCATAGCCTACTCAATTACTCTAAACCTTGACTTATCAGGGCCAAGGCCAGGCAGCAGACTTTCTTTCGTCCTGCACAGATGTCTGCTTTTTCTCTTGAACCACCACTTAAACTCAGTCCCATAGAGGCAGTGTCTGTTCCCTGACTTTTGGTTCCAAACTTCTTGAAGACATCTAGTAGGGGCATTTGTGCTGATAAAAATTAAATTTGACAAACCTGAAAATAGTATTTTCAAATGGCCCTTAAGATTGAGCTAATAAATATTAGGTCATTACAACCTAAAGCTATGTTAGTAAACAAATTGATTACTGATCACCAATTTGATATCTTATGCCTGACTGAAACTTGGCTTAAACCTAATGACTTTATTGCTCTTAATGAATCAACTCCTCTCAGTTACAGTAATCACCAGGTCCCTCGACCTACTGGCAGAGGTGGTGGTGTTGCTGCTGTACACAGCTCCAAACTCTGTGCCACTTTTAAACCTGGCTATAACTTTCATTCATTTGAACTGTTAGTACTTAGCTTTCCACATCCTGATAAGACTGCATTTCAGCTATTTACCCTTGTAATTGTTTACAGGCCACTTGGCCCTTATAGTCTTTTCTTATCGGAATTTGCCAACTTTTATCCGACCTGTTTGTTAATACAGAAAAGTCTGTGATAGGAGGTGATTTTAATGTGCATATGGATAATGAACATCACCCGTTCAGAACAGCATTTTTGTCCATCATCGAATCTATTGGACTCTATCAAGCTGTGGATAAACCCACACATTACTGTAACCATACTCACATATGAGTTCACATTTGGTCCTCACATATGGAGCAGATATTAACCACATAGACCAAATATATTTCAGCATATTCTGGTGCTGGCCCTCACCAGACATATATCTACAATGCTAAGATGGCATCCACTAAGCACAGGCATTCTCTCCACCATAGTTTATGGAGGTAAGTTACATGGAATATAACGGAAGACATTCTGCACTTTCAGAAACAGAACTCTGGTTGCCATGACGTCCATATATCAGATGTTACTGAGGTGTGGAAGGTTGTAGGCAGATGTATTATCTCACTATGAGGTCGCTAGGGGCACTAGGGGCGCTGGCAGAGAGAAGGATGCTTAACAAGCTGGTGAGAATCCTAAACAACACCTCCCATCCTCTCCATGACGGGCTTGTGAAGATGAAGAGCACCTTCAGTGGCAGGCTGATCTCCCCAAAATGTTCCACTGAGAGGCACAGAAGGTCTTTTCTGCCTGCAGCCATCAAACTATACAACTCTTCCCCTCTCTGCTGCAACATGGGATTGACTGGCACCTGATGCCCTGTGTTGTCCTACCCCCCCCCCCCCACACACATAATCGTTGCACATGGGACAATAACTTCTCTAGCCATCTGGTCAGGATTTGCACTATACAGTTATCATTGTTTTGCATATTGTACAACAATAACTTTTTCTACTGCACTTCATACTGTATAATAGCAATAACCTTACTCTTGTTTATTCTTGTTTCATAATTCATTATAAACTATGTATATAATCATAGCACAAGCATGATAACTTCTCCATCTCACTATTCTCATTTATTTATTATATGACAGCTACAGAAGTACTGCACAATGCATAATTGCCCAAACATCTTTCCATTTGTTGTATTTTATACCTCTCCATTTATTTTATTCAATTTATTCTTTTGTTGTTTTTGATGTGTGCCGGACCGTGCAGTTGTGACACTCAAATTTCCTTCGGGATTAATAAAGTATTTCTTGTTCTTATTCTTACTTTTAGGCAAATGAGCCATGACATGGATCTGACCTATGACCCCTAAAATGCACTCTGCTTTTGAATGTCCTTAAACAGTTATTTGGGTAATGCAAAGGCAAAGTGCTACATCTACAACATACATGGCCTTTTCCTGCTTTCTTGTTTTTTTGCTTGATGGAAACAGTTTGAGAGTTGTAACTACATTTCATGGCTCATATTTAGTTATGTTTCTTTTTTTAACCCTCAAGCATTTTCATCACCAAGAATGATTCATGACAGAGAATAATCCTTTAAATAAATATTTGGCTTTGTATAATTTTCATCATTGTTGTCATCGCCATAATGACCGGCATTACATTTACGATCCAAAGCAACTCATGGGTGATGCAGCGAAAGGCTGTATAAGGAGTCAACAGAATCAGCAGTGCTACATGACCAGGTTTCAATGGTTGGCCAGACAAGGTACAAGCTGGCTCTTAGAGTGAAAAGTGCACAAAATCATACAGAATTTTTTATGGAAAACAAAGTTTACAATATAAGACATTACTTTGGGTGGGAGCGTTTCAGGTGTTCAGGTGAGCGCGGAAGAGCTGTGTGAAGACTCACCATCATCATCGTCATAATCCTCCTGGTACACAGAATTGCATTCAGATTTTCAGTTTTAATATAAAACAATAAAACACAGTATTTCATCATTGACCCAAGATGCTTGTAATAGATTTCAAGTTCAACTCAAGGCTTTTAAAAAACTCAAACAATTCCAAACAACAAGTATCCGCTACAGCAGTTCATAGCCTGAGGTCCTGGGGAAAGAGGGAGAGATCAGGGCCCCCAGGCTGGACAGATAGGATCCTGATGACAAAGCCCTAAGGGCATCCAGCGGTATTTATTTAAGATATTTACGTTTTATTCCGTCTTTTTTATCCATCAGTGCTCATTATCCCGCTCCTCCAAAGTGTCAGTAACAGACTCTCCCAAAGCTGCTGGTGGTCGGGGGCGGCTCCAGCCGGTTTTGTGATGATGGCCGCCTCCTTGTGGTTATGCACAGCCCAGCTGTGTGGGCACTTCATCATCACATCCCCAGCACCCTTGGCTCCTCACCCGAGAGATTTGGACAGGAGGCTCTGCTCAGTTTTGCTTAAAAGTTCATACGTATTTACTTGTTACATATTTATATAGCCAATATTTAATTTTATGACTTTGCATTAATGCAAACTGCAGTATTAACTGTATTCTGCTCCCATAAAAGCCAGCTTTCATCACAACCTTGTTAAAATGGAAAAATACTTGTTTTAATTATGGTTGTAGGGAAACTAGTGTGTAGGAGTAAAAGCTGGAGTCTGAGAAAACTGCCAAAAATTTGGCCACTTATAGACTAAACAGGTGGAATCAAATCTCAATACACAGAAATCTGAAATATAGAAATCATGAAAGAAATAATGCCTATTATTCACTGAATGAATCATACGAGGAGTTATCACACATCATCATTATTCTGTTGCTATCTAGCTAAGCGAGCTAACTAACTGTGCAGGCCTTTGTAACTGCATATGACACACCAGGCGAGATGCCCCAGTCAAGAATCATCCACTGGGTTACAAATGAAAACGTGAGTCCGGAAATGCGAGTACTGACTTCAAACTGTGGGGCTGTCAGAGAGGAGCACTGAAGCCATTAAGGCAGCAGATAGGATAATGCTCACTAATTCTGTCCACAATCTCTGAGCCAGCCAATCTCTGAGTCTGTTAGCCAGCTACAGCTGGTTCAGAGGGATGCCTGGGTATAATGTTGTAACTTGATGTTAGCTTTTACATGCTTTGCTTGCTATCCTTCTTACCAATACCTGGATATCTGTGTTTTAGTGCATGTGTGCGAGTGTGTGATTGGGATGAACTGAAGTTGGAGCCTGATAGAACACCGAGACATTCAAAGCACAGCAGCACAAAGCCAAAGTGCAGTGACTTCACTTACTGCGGTTTGTCTTTACCTGGTTTTTACTTGTATTTTATAGTATTCTGCAAATTTGTCTATTTTCTATGGAATAGAACATGACTGAACCAGGACATTCCGTCACATGGAGAAACAGAAACCCCAAAGCCCTTTGAACAAATGTGTAGTGACTGCAGTTTGCCTTTGTAGGGCAGAATGAATTTACTCAACTTACCTGGGAAGTTCTGCCAGGCTACTAGAGTATGTTACCGTGTAAGACTGTTCGTGTGGTGTGAAATCTCTCAGTCTAATAAATGGCTTCCCTCCCTGGGAGCAGTGGACTGGCACTCCAGAGTGTGAGTTTGCTCATGACGTCTCAGATTACTCGATTGACCAAACTGTTTCCCACACTGGGAGCAGTGAAATGGACGCTCACCTGTGTGAATTTGCTGATGTCGTTTTAGGTCAGACTGGTGTCTGAAGCTCTTCCCACACTGGGAGCAGGTGTAGGGATTCTCTCCTGTATGAATTTGCTGGTGTCGCATCATGTCTGATTGATATATGAAACTCTTCCCACATTGAGGGCAGTGGGAGAGATGCTCCCCTGTGTGAATTCGCTGGTGCGCCCTCAAAGTGCTCAAATACATGAAGCTCTTCCCACACTGGGCGCAGTGGAATGGACGTTCCCCTGAGTGAATTCGCTGGTGTTTTTTAAGAACACTTGATCGAGTGAAATTCTTCCCGCACTGAGAGCAGTGGTACGGCCGCTCTCCTGTATGAATTCGCTGATGTTTCTTCAAAGTAGATGATGTATTGAAGCTCTTTCCACACTGAGAGCAGTGGTAAGGCCGCTCTCCTGTATGGGTTCGCTGATGTTTCTTCAAAGTATTTGATCTAGTGAAGCTCTTTCCACACTGGGAGCAGTGGTAGGGGCGCTCCCCTGTGTGAATTCTCATGTGATCTGTTAGATTATTTGACTGAATGAAGGCTTTCCCACACTGGGAGCACTGATGGGGACGCTCTCCTGTATGAGTTCGCTGGTGTTCTGTCAGGAGTGACACACATCTGAAACCCTTCCCACACTGGGAGCAGTGGTATGGGCGCTCTCCTGTATGAATTCGCTGGTGTGCCGTCAGTTTTGATGCAGATCTACAGCCCTGCCCACAGTGAGAGCAATGGTATGGATGCTCCCCTGTATGGGTTACTTGGTGTCGTCTCAGGGCTGATTGATATCTGAAACTCTTGCCACACTGGGGGCATGTGTGGGACTGTGTCAGAGTGGGGAGCGTCTTAGGGGGTGTGGGGTGCTGAAGGGTGGGAGGCAGTGGGTTCTCTGCTTTGCTTCCTCCAGATCCCAGAATTCTGCTGTACTCCTCTGGGTGAACCTTCTCAATGTGCTGCTGAAGGTTCACTTCTTCCATGTGAGTGAATGGGCACTGGGAGCAGGCAAAGACCTGAGACGCCACCTCAGCTGTCTGTCCTGAAGAGACATAAGACAGGGGATACACAGATGCTCTGATCAGGCAATTATAGCCAAAAGATAGCACACAAATGTGTACAGAGGAAAGAAAAATGTGAAAAGATAGTAGCAATTAAAATAGGCACCTCAGCTAAGTCCCCAGTATGGCTAAACACACCTCAGGATTTCTGAGAGAAAGAAACTGATGTGACTCCAAAAATCCAACTGGAGTTGAAGAAGCAGTTTTCATCTTCATCCATGCTATACTCAGACCTTTCACACAGAGCCGAGGAACACGTACACTCACATACACAGTATACATATGCACACACATCAGATTCTTCCACTGGGGCCAGTGTGCAATTGCAGGAAGAAGCACATTGATTCCATTGAATGAAAAGCACTACAAGAAATAAGTGATTATTAATGGAGAAAACTGCTGGGTAGCTGTTCTCACCTGTGTTTCCTTCACTGAGGGGGATGACAGAAGATTCAAAGGAGGGTTCAGCACAGATCCTGCAAAACATGAATAAAGGCACATTACTGTGGCAACACTGATCACAATGAGGAGGAAGAGACACTGACTTCATCTCCCCCTTCACTCTTACTCTGGCTCTGACGAATCTGGAGGCTTTTTCAGGGGGTTCTCCAAGCTGTCAATCATCTCCTCCTTCTGGACCATGACCTGTTCATTATGCCTCAGTGAGCCGTCTTCCATCACTGGAGTAAACTCATCCTGTTTCCATGGAGATCTCACTCCCTGGTTCCCATTATTGACCACCAGATGAGGAAGTGACGATACAGGAACTGACATCTCTGTGACCTCAAGTCGGCAAATCAGCACTCTAGGTTGTTTGAGAAGACAGGAAGTGACCTGAGGTGAAAGGCCCTCCCCTTCCTGTTGGCTACAGTCTGATTTTTCTTCATTCTTCAGCTCTCTGTCAGTTTGGATGGCTGGATCACTTTCATCTCTCTCCCTCTGTTCATCTCTCTCTTTTTGGCCCTCCCTCCAAAGTCCCTTGTCCTCTTCATCTCTCACACCATCCTCCTTCTCCATCTCCTCACTCTGCCTCTCCCCACCTTCCTCTTCCTCCTCCTTTATGTTGGATAGAATGTCTATCTCCTCCCTGCTCATCCCATATCCAGTCTTCCTCTCCTTCCTCTCCTCTATATCTTCACTTCTGTTCAGACCTGATCTCAGCTCCACCCCTGTGTAATCTCTGCTGTCCATCAAAATATCTGTTATCTCTTCACCTGAAGAGGTGGTTCTTAATTTTGTAGAACCATATCCAGATTCTGATTGGCTATCAGAGTCAGTCAGTTCAGTTGAATCACCAACTTTTCCAAATGGTGGGAGGGAAAGTGAGGACAGGATAGAGTTGTTGGAGGGAAGAGTTCCTGAAAGAGAGAGAGAGAGAAATAATTGATACTCTATTTACTTGTCTGCATCTCCATGTTTTTCAGTGTTCACAGAAACAGTGAGTGCTTCTCACTAAGTGAGAGAACAGGTCCACAGAAACAAAGGGAAATGAAATAAGTACTTTAAGAATTTGCCAAGGCTTTAAAATTAAGTTAATCGTTCACAGTTTAGGTACACAGAGAAGCGTGTTGAGTGAATGTAACTCTTATGTCTGCTGCTGGGAATAAGAACAAACTCCACATCAAAAATACATTCATGCTTTGGCGTTTCAACAGAAACTGCACTCCTGGCCGTGACAGAGGCTCTCCACACTGCTAGAGCCTCCGGCTTGTCATCTGTCCTCATCCTCCTCGACCTCTCTGCTGCTTTCGACACAGTCAACCACCAGACACTATTATCAAAGCTGTCTGAGATGGGCATCTCTGGAACTGCCCTCTCCTGGTTCACGTCCTACCTGACTGGTAGATCCTCCCAGATCTACTGGAAAGGCTCCACCTCTGCACCCACCCCCCTCACTACAGGAGTTCCACAGGGTTCAGTACTGGGACCCCTACACTTCTCAATTTATATTAACTCTCTCGGCTCAGTTATCAAATCGCATGGCTTCTCCTATCACTGCTATGCTGACGACATCCAACTCTTTTTCTCTTTCCCTCCCTCTACCCCCCAGGTCAACGAAAGAATCTCTGCATGCCTGGCTGACATCTTCAAATGGATGACATCCCACCACCTGAAGCTGAACCTCAGTAAAACAGAACTCCTCTTCATCCCAGCCGGCCCTTCCCCCCTGCATGACCTTTCCATCACCGTCGATGGCACCACAATACCATCCTCTCAGTCAGCAAAGAGCTTGGGCATCACCCTCGACAGTAACCTGGACTTCAAGGAGTACATTGCTCGCACGTCACGGGCCTGCCGATTCCTCCTCCACAACATCAGGAGGATTCGTCCGTTCCTAACCACATACGCGACGCAGCTCCTTATCCAGGCCACAGTTCTCCCTCGACTGGACTACTGCAACGCTCTCCTTGCAGGCCTCCCAGCATGCACCACCCAGCCTCTCCAGCTCATCCAGAATGCAGCTGCCCGACTGATCTTCAACCTCCCCAAATTCTCCCATGTTACTCCCCTGCTGAAATCCCTCCACTGGCTTCCTGTCGCTGCCAGGATCAGATTCAAGACCCTGACCCTTGCCTTCTCTGCAGTCAACAGGACAGCCCCTGCCTACCTCCAAGAACTCATCCAGCCCTATACACCAGCCCGACCCCTGCGCTCAGCAGCAACTGGACGCCTTGCTCCCTGCAAGGCAGGAGGTGCTCGTTCTGCCAGACATCGGCGTTTCACCCACATCACTCCCCAGTGGTGGAACGAACTCCCGGTCTCGCTACGGACAGCTTCTTCACCCCAGTCCTTCAGACGGGGCCTGAAGACGCACCTCTTCAGACTCTACCTGGACTGACCCAGCACACAATTGCTGCCCCCCCCCCCCGCCCATCAGTGCTGTCGTAAATTGCTGTGCTTTTTAAATTGTGCTTTTAAATTTCTCTTGTTGCCGCCTTTACCCTGACGCTCATTGTGCCGTTTGAAGTTGTTGAAGTTTGCCGTTTGAAAGTGTATCGTATTAGTTGCCCTATAGGCTGTAATTGTACAAATCTGATAGTACTGCGTCCTCAAACAGACCCTACTCTCAGCTGAGAACTGTCTCATTGTGGAACTGTACACATCCTGTCCCCGTACTGTCGCTGTACTTACTGTATGCACTTTTGTAAGTCGCTTTGGATAAAAGCGTCTGCTAAATAAATAAATGTAAATGTAAATGTATTGCAGCATCTTCACTGTAAAAGCAGGGAAGGAGTCCTTTAAGTCACACAAAGCTGTGGCTCAGGCTGTAAGTGAGCACTTTCCTGCTTCCACACATTAAACTGTTTGTGCATCACAGAGCCAGGTCTGGAACTGGAGTGGTTTATATGCGTCCTCTAACAGAGGCCTACCATTCCTGTCCCAGTGTCCAACACATCTGTGGTGCTGGAGTAGGGTCTTAAGCTGCTGTGGGTCAGAGGCAGACTGCACACACTCCTCCAGGACAGAGGGGGCACCACCGAGCCATGATACAGTCTGAGGGAGAGAGGAGTGTTAGAAATTTCATTTACAGGGCCACAACTTTGGCAATTTTTTTTCACCATTTTTAAAATGCCCCCCCCCCCCCCCCCCTTATACAGCTATATTTTGGAACGGCTATCTGTATACCAGGCTTGTCATCCCCCATCACACACATGCAATCAGTGGCTGTTTTCACCACTTACAGCATAAACAACATTTCCAATTTCTGTGGCATGAAGTAGCTTCACTGGAGAAAGTGGTTTCAGAATCATTATAAATTTTTTATTATGTACAAAGAAACACAAAGAAAACAAAATCATAATAGAAAAATTAGATATTTGATCTGATACTTGAAGCAAGACTTGAAATGGCATTCTCCCTCAATGACTCAGTAACTGACAATTCTACCACTAGAGGGCAGACAGTACAGTATGTTAAAAGCTTGGTCAGGGTCAGTGGACCCATGGAGAGGTGAGCTGGCATCCCCAGCAGGTCCAGGTGTGATGCAGTGGGGTTTTTCTCCTCACCTGTTTGAGGTCTGGTACCAGCAGCAGCTGCTCCAGTCTGAAAAGGAACTCCCACACCAGCATCTGCAGAGCTGAGTCATAACTGGGACCCAGCTGCAAGGAGAGAGAGAGACAGAGAGAGAGAGAGAGAGAGAATGGCCCTTTAATAATGAGGTAATGTTTACTACCAGAACTCTGCAGTGAAACCTGCCCCACTTTACATGGACCTGAGTGTCAGACCTGGAGGAAGTGCTCTCTCTCAGCTGGGTCTTTCAGCAGGGTTTGGACCAGCTCCACAAAATCAGCTTCTGACACCTCCACCTTCACATCAGAGCTCTGCAACATAGCACAGTGGTCACACACACAGCTAACACACTGTACAGTGTAGGGGTCCTTCTGATTCATGAGCCTGCCAGTTACATATTCTGCATTTCCCACAGTATCAGTCTCGGTTCCAGAGACACTGATAATGGGCCAGTAACACTTCCCCTTCCTCCCATTCCTGCCCCTGTAGTGGTCAGGCTGTGCTGGAGGAACCAGCGCTGGCTACAAACTCTGTGTCAACATACTGGACCATTGGCTCATTCCATCTCAAATCAACCAATGCCAATGCTCTTTGCTCTCAGATTCACTACAAAGTGTGAGAAAATATTTCTCCATTAGTACACATCTAAAGCTTAGGCTCTGTATTTCAAACAGTTATTGAATACTCCCATTTTAAATTTGGCTCAACTTTTTCTATTTCCAGATCCAAATATCTCAAGAAGTTATTTACATTGATTCCTGAAGTTGTTGTTAGAGTTAACATGGACACAGAGACTTCAAACTTGAAAATATCAATCCAAATCTCAACCTATTATCAGTCTTAAAGTGCACTTTTGCACTTTTAGACTTTCACTGAACAAATTCTGCTTCTCACTGAACAATTTTTGTTGCTATGACCACTACTGTCTGTTTATCTTTTAGATTTTTTAAAGTCATATTCCTTTCCTCACACTGTCACTTTATACTCATATTTATATATTTATTTACTTATTTTATCTTTAATGGTGTGCTATTGTGTGCCTCTTCTTTGATTTTACTTTTGCTTCTTCCTGATTTTTTTTTTTATTACTATTGCTCTTACCTGAGTACCTCTTTTCGTTCCCTGTCACGTACAACATGTCCGGGAATGACAATAAAACATCCTTTATCCTTTAGAAAATACATTTATATGGACATTTTCACATAGAGCAGAACTACATGTGGGCATAATACTGGTATGTCAGAGTGCAAATATTTCAGAGCCATTGGAATGAGGTTATTGTGAGCTTAAAGTTGTCTTCTTTAGGGAATTACTTCAGCAAGCTACAAAATAAAACGTAATGAAAATATTTTCCATTTTTCTCTCATCCTTCTATCATCTCTAATGTTATTTCAGCTTTCATTGCTGATACTTTAAATGGAAGAATGCTGAACTTTGCAAAACACTTTTACTCAGTAACTGGAAGATAACATTAGGCTTACATTTCAGTTTATGACTATAGTGCTGAAGTTGCTCTGGATAAGAGTGTCTGCTACATGACTAATGTAATGCAAGGTATATTCTGTTTTCCATGTTGTGCACCTGAATGGAAAAACATAAATCATATTTTCTAATATCAGCCCCCTTCTCTCACCCTCGCTCGTATTGCCAGAATCAGGTGGTTCCTCTGTCTGTAACTCAGCAGCTCTGGGACTGCCTCTGTCACCAAAGTCACAAACTCCTCCAGTTTCCCATAATGCACTATGTCTCGCTGCTGCACCACTTGCCACATGGCTGCAGAGAACAGTCGTAGAGGGGGAACCAAAAGGCGCAGGGAGGAGAGAGGAAGAGAGGGATCTGCAACAGAGAGAGAACATAAGGAATCTACACACAAACAGGAGCACCTCTGACACATCTAAAGCAGCACTGGCTTCAGTCACCAGCATCAGTTGTCAGGCCCTGGTTGCACAGCCTGTTGGACCCCACTGCCTTTTAGTTCATATTCAAAACGGAGAACCATCAGGGCCTTAGTGTAGCCAGAGAGGCCCTACAATGCTCACATGAAAAAAGAAAAACATGTTTGTATGTGATTTATTGAATGAATCCCTTTGTGTTGTGTGTTATTCTTCTGTAACACTACAGTGTTACAACATCTAACTTCTGCTCATTTCCTGCAACATAAAGCAACATGCTCTCTGTATTATCATATGCAGGCCATCCATTACAAGCAAGTCTTTCACTCCACACACTACTGGCACATGGATGTTCCTTTAACAAACACAATAAATTATTATGCAGAACAGAGCACATTATGAAGCGGGCAGTATATGTCAAGGAACCTACTGCATCTAGTTTGAACTATTCTGCACTTCAACTGAAAAGGAATTTATTATTTAGCTGAAGGATGAAAACAAACTGCACTTTGAGCTGAATCTTAATTCCATCAAGGAAGAACACAGGATGCACTGAGTTTACAAGTGATGCTAGGGCAACAGTGTCCCATAGTGGTAAGGAGCAGGGCTCGTAACCGAAAAGGTTGCTGGTTCAATTCCCCATGGGGACGCTGCTGCTGTACCCTTGGGCAAAGTACTTAACCCAGAACTGCATTAGTCAATATCCAGCTGTATAGATGGATAACATTGTAAAACTCTAATTGATGTAAGTCGCTCTGGATAAGAGCATCTGCTAAATGCCAATAATGTAATGTAATGAATATCACCTGACATACAGATGCCACCTACTCAGACATTCTATAAATAATGCAGCGTTGCATTAGGTACTGATATTTCACACATTTTAATGATTCCACAATGTCACTGGTTAAAAAAACTGATTGAGGTAAGTCGCTCTGCATAAGATTGTCTGCTAAATGGCAATAATGTAATAACATAATGACCATGTAGCAGCAACTGGAGGCTAAGGTGGCCTGTGCCAAACTGTGAGGTGTGCGTCGGTTTGATCCACCTCTTCTGGATATCGCCATTTCTGTGAGATTTCTGTGTGCTTGTGCTGTGAGACAGCGGTGAATGTGCGACTTACTTGCCTCGACTGGGAATGGTTGTGAAACGCATATTGCTTATGTTCAGTGGCAAAGCCAGACCATTTTTATAGGGGTGGCCAGGCTGAGACCATTACTCACATTGGGGTGGCACAGAAACTGATGTCTCGTTTTTTTTTTTTTTTGTTTGTTTTTTTTTTCTGCATGGTAAATCGCTGTAGGCCAAATAGTAAATAGTTTTGGTCTCTCTCTCATCATTTGCTTATGCAGGCAACAGTGACTGCCATGCAGAAGTACACCATGATATATACACCACATATAATAAGCTTTTTTACGTAAACCTCAATTGATTAAAAAAATCTGGAAGGGCTGTTAAAGTTATCATGCCAGGTTTTAAGGTAATGAACTTTTTTTTTTTTTTTTTAACTTGTATTGGCTTTGACAAGTATATTCCACATCATCTGCTGAAGGCAGAATCCTAGAGGGACTGTAGCTAAATGCATAAGGCAGGTGGTGTGCTGCAGCTGTAAGTCCACTTCCTAGAGTGCTCACTGGGTGCTCTTCTCCTTTACTGTCTGGCTGTCTCTGTCTCACTGCCATCCTGCATCTCCCTTCCCACACCACTCTCCCTTCTCTCATTACTTGGCTTCTTACTACACTGACCGAAGGAGGAAGTTATCTTTCTCATCATTTTGCCTGACAGGTACAAAATCAAAACAAAAGCCTTAACATTATGGGAAGTACTAGCAAAGTTATCCATTTGCATTACTGTGCATATTAGCATTTGGCTGCCAACTCTCGAGAAATGAGTGCGAGACTCACGCATTTGAGCCCCATCTCGCGCTAGCATGAATGCGTGGAAAAAGAAATTCTATTGACTTCTATGCATCTCTCGCCAAAAATGTGATAAAGACAAAGACCAAAACTGAAAGTCGCTGTTTTACAACCGTATTGGAGCTGCTACATGCTTATTGAAACCGATTCTTTCACCTTCCAGGAACCTGACACAGCGAGGCGATGTCTTAAATACCGGTAGTAAACTTTACGAGATCACATCTCATTCAACTCGTGTATCCCAGCCACAAGACACACACACTAAACAAGAAACATTTAAAACAACAGAATTTCTTCTGTGTGAAACCTAAATAGCTACGTCAAAGCAAGACAGGCATTCTCTGAGCTAGTACAAACTTAAGCACTGCGTCTGAATTTCGGGTGAGATTCAACGATGGTACTGTTTTTCGCTTCGTTGCGGTTACAATTCCAGGGAAAGCCCTCCGCGTAATCAGTCCGCACAAAATGCTGCGCAATCAGTGGCAGCGTGAGATTCACCGGCTCAATCGGCGCGGAGACCAGACACAATAAACCGACACGAAGCTTCTCCTGCCAGGAGCTCCTGAAAACACTGACCTAAAACTGACTGTCAACGCCTTTGTGTGACTTCTTTAAGGGTACTTCTGACTAGTACACACATTTATAGAATATTTTCAGTGTCTTCACACGACATTCATTGGCGAATGCGGGTACAGCTCTTTTCGCATTTAGCGCAGCACCCTCATTCTGCGCGCATTTCAATGCTGCGAGTGTGTGAAAGCGCACTCAAACCCCCGGATGAAGGAGGCACGCCTGACGCCCGGCTGCTGATCTGTACCCGGTCTGATAACGTCTTTCATCTTGAAGATGAAATGTACAAACCGCTGTTGCCCTTCTCTGATGAACTTCGTGTTTCCATCGCTACAGCTCCTAGAACAGCGTGAGGGGCCGCGTTGGCGATCAGGTGCACATTTCTTAAGAAAGCGCAGCCGATTGACTGCAGAATCCTCGGAGCTGACGTCAACTACACCCAGACTTCCGATCCGGTGATCACGTCCGGTAAAATATACCCATTTTCTACCAAAATAAGAGTAGGCTCAATCTAAACTAAAGCAAGTGTGCGCCTGTCAATTCGTTTTCAGTCAATAACGCAAGCTTAGAAACCCGAAAAAAAAAAAAAAAAAAAAAAAATATATATATATATATATATATCCATTTTGATATCTTTTTTTATCTAAAGGCTGGTGTACCTTTAGAAAACTCTGTAAAATTGGCTGCCGTCATTTGGCCAGTATGAGATAAGTTAGAGGGCAGAGGGAGCTCAGGGAACACAGCGCCTCCTCTGGAATCAGTAGGTTAGACTGGTGTTTCACACTATTGTAGGTTGAGTGAGCTGTTTCTGCTTGTGTCCGTATGCATATGCCCTAAGAAATGGTTGGTTGTCGACTTAATTTCTATCTCTGGCTATATTTCTGACTCTCCTTATTTACTGAAGCTGCTGGGGTGAAGTTTCTCCTTGTCATATCCAGAAGATTTAACTCAGGGTATGTGTTAGCGTTGTGTTCAGAATGGCATTGTGTTGCGCTGACATGCCCATCAGGGCACACACTTGTGATCTCAGAGCTATATTTACCACAGATGAAGGGTCGTATGTCCATAGTGGTGTCCTGTTTGTACAAATTTTCATGCAGCTTCATTAGATGAACTTTGGAAGTCACACTGGATGAGAGCTTCCGCTAAATGACAATAATGTAAAGTAAAAGATAGACTGGCTAGAGGTTTTAGTACCGACTACCCAGAGGTAGATTTGGTTTGCAGTAAAGAGTCCAAATTCATGTACACACATGTAGTAACAGACAGACACTTGTCATACATCATTCATCTTCACACTTGCTCTACAGGCAACAAAGACCATAACACATAAAACATAACATAAAAGTTCTCAGGGGTCCATTCTTTCCTAAGACATTTAAAAGTGTACTAAAAGACAATAAAATAGTCAATAAAAGAGTTCAATCAATTAAAATAAATAAATAAAATAAAATGAAAAAAAATTAACATTTATACTGTCTTATTCTTCTGTGTGATGGCTGCTGGAACAAAACTGTTTTTGTATCGTTTTGTTCTACAACTTGGAACTAAAAACCTGCGACCAGAAAGAAGGAGCTGAAACTCTGTGTAGGGGGAGGTGAGAGGCGTCACTTAAAACTGAGTTTGTTATTCGCTTTAGATGCCTGATATACAGGACCTCCAAACTAGCTTGTGACTCACCAATCAGCCTGCTAGACCACTTAACTATTTGATTTGAGTTTTTGTTTTTTAGGGAAAGGTTTCCAAACCATGACACCAGAGAAAAAGATAAAACTGATTCAATAAAAGCATGATAAAATAAGGTCATCATGAATTTGTCAATATGGAAACGATTCAATTTTCTCAGACAGACACTGCTTCACAATTCACTTCAAAGGTCAGTTTAGAGTCAATAATTGTGCCTAGACATTTATAAGATTGCACACATTCAACAGTCTGACCTTTAATGGATGGGATCTCCTGTGCGTGGGCATTTTTCCTAAAATCAATGATCATGTCTTTTGTCTTAGATATATTCAACTGAAGGTAAGACTCCTCACACCACTTGACAAAGTCATCGAGGACTGGACCATGGCCAGTTTCATTGTCATGAAGCTGACTGACAATGACTGAGTCATCGGCGTACTTAATGATGGTCCTATTCTCCCACCTGCTCTGACACATATTTGTGTAGAGGATGCATAGTAGCGTTGAGATTAGATGAACTTTGGAAGTCACACTGGATAAGCGCATCTGCTAAATGACATTAATGTAAAGTAAAAGATAGACTGGCTAGAGGTTTTAGTTTTTTTAAGGAATCGCTCCAATGTAGGTCAGAGATATTTACATTTGTTGAGACTATCACCTGTCAAGTTAAATTACATTACACTTTTGCATTATGGTCATTTAGCAGAATGAGGCCACACAGAGATGTCATCTCCACAGAAACCGAACCATCAGGATCGTGAAGTTAAAACTGTAAGATGTTTTCTGAGGGTATTGAAATGCTGTTTCTTTCATGCAATGCAATTCAGTTTAATAACTTTCTAGCAAGGGTATGGGCTGCCAATGTCAGATTCATGCTGTACTCTGGCTTCTTCTTATATAACTATGACTATAACCAGGAAAGAGAAAAAATATTTATTGTTGTAAGCTGCGGTATGTACCGATAAGAACAGGTTTCCTGGACCTGTATGAACTTCACCTTGCCAGCCTAGGAAGCCAAAGCTATGCTGGCTGCAGAGGAAATGGCCTAACATGCATGCCTGGTGTGCATGAATGAAAAAATAACCAAAATAGAAGGAAAATGGGACATATTACATTACAGAACTCAACTGTTGTAACTGTAAGTGGTAAGTCATTGGTAAGAACTCCAAAAGGAACATTTTAAACTGGTGAAGCATCAATGTTTATTTAATTGGCTGGATTCTCCTTCCATTGTTTTAAAAAAGGAAACACACAGTAAGTGAATCAGTACTGTATCTCAATTATTATCCTGTTTTCCAACTGGACCAAATATATTTGAGCCCATACTGATGCTGGCCTTCATCGGGCACCTGTCTGCAATCCTAAGATGACATCCACTGAGCACAGACATTCTCTCCACCAAAGTTTATGGCAACTATTCCCAACCAGTGGGCCTCAGAGCGCCATCTAGTGGGCCGCGGAGGCAGTGGTACTGCCAAATGGTTAGATTAAAATTAAAACACACAGCTCAGTTTTCTTCTTATTTATTTGGGAAGGTGGTCCTCGGAATTTTTTTTAACAATCAGAAGTGGGTCTTAAGTTACAAAAGGCTGAGAGCCCCTGATTTATGTATGGAGTATTGACGTGTAAGACTGTTAGTGTTGTGTCAAATCTCTCAGTCTAATAAATGGCTTCCCTCCCTGGGAGCAGTGGACTGGACGCTCACCTGTGTGAATTTGCTGATGTTGTTTTAGGTCAGACTGGTGTCTGAAGCTCTTCCCACACTGGGAGCAGTTGAAGGGATTCTCCCCTGTATGAATTCGCTGGTGTCGCAGCATGGTATGTCTGATTGATATCTGAAACTCTTCCCACATTGAGGGCAGTGGGAGATGCTCCCCTGTATGAATTCGCTGGTGCTCCCTCAAATTGCTCAAATGAATTAAGCTCTTCTCACATTGGGAGCAGTGGAATGGGCGTTCCCCTGTGTGAATTCACTGGTGATGGAGTGAAATTCTTCCCGCACTGAGAACAGTGGTAAGGCCGCTCTCCTGTATGGGTTCGCTGATGTTTCTTCAAAGTAGTTGATCTAGTGAAGCTCTTTCCACACTGGGAGCAGTGGTATGGGCACTCCCCTGTGTGAATTCTCATGTGATCTGTCAGATTATTTGATTGACTGAAGGTTTTCCCACACTGGGAGCACTGATGGGGACGCTCTCCTGTGTGGATTCGCTGATGTCGTTTTAGGTCAGACTGGTATCTGAAACCCTTCCCACACTGGGAGCAGTGGTATGGGCGCTCTCCTGTATGGGTTCGCTGGTGTAGTGTCAAAGTACCTGAATGGGCAAAGCTCATTCCACACTGAGAGCAGAGGTATGGTCGCTCCCCTGTATGAGTTCTTTGATGTGCAGTCAGGTGTTTTGCAGCTTTGAATCTCATTGGACAATGGGGGCAGTGGTATGGGCGCTCCCCTGTATGGATTCTCTGGTGTTCTTTCAGGTCAGATGAAGATCTGAAACCCTTCCCACACTGGGAGCAGTGGTATGGGCGCTCTCCTGTATGGGTTCGCTGGTGTAGCGTCAAAGTACCCGAGTGACTGAAACTCATTCCACACTCGGAGCAGAGATATGGTCGCTCCCCTGTATGAGTTCTCTGATGCGTTTTCAGGTTTGTTAGATCTTTGAACCTCTTCCCACACTGGGAACACTGGTATGGATGCTCCCCTGTATGGATTCGCTGGTGTTTTTTCAGGTCAGATGAAGATCTGAAATTCTTCCCACACTGAGAGCAAGAGAATCTTCGTTCCTGTGTATGAGTTCTCTTATGCGTTGTCAGGTGTGTTGCACATGTGAAGCTCTTCCCACACTGGGAGCAGTGGAATGGGCGCTCTCCTGTATGAATTCGCTGGTGTGCCGTCAGTTTTGATGCAGATCTACAGCCCTTCCCACAGTGAGAACAATGGTATGGATGCTGTTCTGTGTGGGTTTGCTGGTGTATTGTCAGATGTGATGTGGACCTGAAGCTCTTTCCACACTGGGAGCAGTGGTATGGACGCTCCCCTGTATGGGTTCGCTGGTGTCGTGTCAGATATGACAAATATTTGAAAGTCTTGCCACACTGGGGGCATGTGTGGGCCCCCGGGGTGCCTGAGTGGGACTGTGTTGGGGTGGGGACTGTCTTAGGGGGTGTGGGGTGCTGAGGGGTGCTGCTGGGAGGCAGTGGGTTCTCTGCTCCATTTTCTCCAGATCCCAGAATCCTGCTGTACTCCTCTGGGTGAACCTTCTCAATGTGCTGGTGAAGGTTCACTTCTTCCATGTGAGTGAATGGGCACTGGGAGCAGGCAAAGACCTGAGACGCCACCTCAGCTGTCTGCCCTGAAGAGACAGAAGACAGGGGATACACAGATGCTCTGATCAGGCAAATATAGCCAAAACTGAGATAACACACAAATGTGTACAGAGGAAAGAAAAATGTGAAAAGATAGTAGCAATTAAAATAGGCACCTCAGCTAAGTCCCCAGTATGGCTAAACACACCTCAGGATTTCTGAGAGAAAAAAACTGATGTGACTCCAAAAATCCAACTGGAGTTGAAGAAGCAGTTTTCATCTTCATCCATGCTATACTCAGACCTTTCACACAGAGCCGAGGAACACGTACACTCACATACACAGTATACATATGCACACACATCAGATTCTTCCACTGGGGCCAGTGTGCAATTGCAGGAAGAAGCACATTGATTCCATTGAATGAAAAGCACTACAAGAAATAAGTGATTATTAATGGAGAAAACTGCTGGGTAGCTGTTCTCACCTGTGTTTCCTTTACTGAGGGGGATGACAGAAGATTCAAAGGAGGGTTCAGCACAGATCCTGCAAAACATGAATAAAGGCACATTACTGTGGCAACACCGATCACAATGAGGAGGAAGAGACACTGACTTCATCTCTCCCTTCACTCTTACTCTGGCTCTGATGAATCTGGAGGCTCTTTCAGGGGGTTCTCCAAGCTGTCAATCATCTCCTCTTTTTGGGTCATGACCTGTTCCTTCTGCCTTAGTAGTCCCTCTTCAATCACTGGTGTAAACTCATCCTGTTTCCATGCAGATCTCACTCCCTGGTTCCCATTACTGACCACAGGATGAGGAAGTGATGATACAGGAACTGACATCTCTGTGACCTCAAGTTGGCGAATCAGCACTCTAGGCTGTTTGAGAAGACAGGAAGTGACCTGAGGTGAAAGGCCCTCCCCTTCCTGTTGGCTACAGTCTGATTTTTCTTCATTCTTCAGCTCTCTGTCAGTTTGGATGGCTGGATCACTTTCATCTCTCTCCCTCTGTTCATCTCTCTCTTTTTGGCCCTCCCTCCAAAGTCCCTTGTCTTCTGCATCTTTCACACCATCCTCCTTCTCCATCTCCTCCTTCTGCTTCTCCCCACCTTCCTCTTCCTCCTCTTTTATGTTGGATAGTATGTCTATCTCCTCTCTGCTCATCCTATATCCAGTCTTCCTCTCCTCTATATCTTCACTTCTGTTCAGACCTGATCTCAGCTCCACCCCTGTGTAATCTCTGCTGTCCATCAAAATATCTGTTATCTCTTCACCTGAAGAGGTGGTTCTTAATTTTGTAGAACCATATCCAGATTCTGATTGGCTATCAGAGTCAGTCAGTTCAGTTGAATCACCAACTTTTCCAAATGGTGGGAGGGAAAGTGAGGACAGGATAGAGTTGTTGGAGGGAAGAGTTCCTGAAAGAGAGAGAGAGAGAAATAATTGATACTCTATTTACTTGTCTGCATCTCCATGTTTTTCAGTGTTCACAGAAACAGTGAGTGCTTCTCACTAAGTGAGAGAACAGGTCCACAGAAACAAAGGGAAATGAAATAAGTACTTTAAGAATTTGCCAAGGCTTTAAAATTAAGTTAATCGTTCATAGTTTAGGTACACAGAGAAGCGTGTTGAGTGAACGTAACTCTTATGTCTGCTGCTGGGAATAAGAACAAACTCCACATCAAAAATACATTCATGCTTTGGCGTATTGCAGCATCTTCACTGTAAAAGCAGGGAAGGAGTCCTTTAAGTCACACAAAGCTGTGGCTCAGGCTGTAAGTGAGCACTTTCCTGCTTCCACACATTAAACTGTTTGTGCATCACAGAGCCAGGTCTGGAACTGGAGTGGTTTATATGCATCCTCTAACAGAGGCCTACCATTCCTATCCCAGTGCCCAGGACATCTGTGGTGCTGGAGTAGGGTCTTAAGCTGCTGTGGGTCAGAGGCAGACTGCACACACTCCTCCAGGACAGAGGGGGCAGCACCGAGCCATGATACAGTCTGAGGGAGAGAGGAGTGTTAGATATTTCATTTACAGGGCCACAACTTTGGCAATTTTTTTTCACCATTTTTAAAATGCCCCCCCCCCCCCCCCTTATACAGCTATATTTTGGAACGGCTATCTGTATACCAGGCTTGCCTCACCACAGCTAATTGGCACTTGTGCTTGGTTGTGAGACCAATGTCATTCTCCATCACACACATGCAGCCTGTGGCTGTTTTTCAGCACACCACAGTGCAGTGAAAGCTCGCTGGGAGACAGACTCTGCTGCCCTGACGACCCCAGCAAATCGCAGACACCTGACGAATCGCAGAGTGCCTGAGAGTGGTGACAGGAGGGGACCCTGGCTAACCGACCCACCCCTATTCCTGCCGGAACAGGGCCAGTATGTCCTGTGGGCTCCTGGTCATCGTCAGCCGACGCGGCTGGCATCACACCCAGGGCACAGAGCTCAGCTTGCGCTCAAGGTGAGCACTCTCACAAATGAGCTACCTGGGAGCCTCATTTTACATCTGTAATCATTTCTTCCATCTAAGAATATTCACATAGACTTAAATAAGGTAAAAAGAAAAACAACCACTGATTGCAAAGCTCCACCCCCCTTGGATACTGTTGCTAAGTCAGGTGAGTTTACTGAATGGCCAAATGCTGTAACTGAATGAGTTAATTGAGTAGTAAAAATCTGACACTCAAAATTGACAGAATTCAAGAACACTGCCATTAAAATGCTGTTAGGGTACATTCAACATGATCATTTTCAGAGGAAACCCCTACAAAACAAAACTAGAGGTAAAAGCTTACCACTAACAGCATAAACAGCAAAATCATCATCAGGTGTCAGCAGAGACAGGGAATATAAATGGCTAGGCAGACACAAAGGGATTGTGAGATATCCAGTGAGAATAAGAAAGTCTTATGATTTGGTTGGCTGCCTTGTTACACTTATTGCTGTTGAGGACCAAAGTGTACTCAAAGTTTGAAGTCTTGCGTTTTCACTTGCATGTAGTATCTGTGTTTTCCACAGGATTAGGTGTGACCCATCCTCATAGCACTCAATTCCTTTCCAAAACCTGAAATTCCATTTCCATATGGCAGTTCTGTAATTCCACTGAAATGACCTTCTAACAGGATGCTTGAACGCTACCTTAACTTCCTTGCAGCTTGTTCATAATGTTACCTCAAGAATCTTGCCGAGCGCAAGCCTAGATTACTTCATTCAGGAGAGGCTGACTTGCTTGTGGATGCAAAAATATATTTAAAAAAATCTGGTGGTAGAATTTTTTAACAGAGCCTCTCTATTATGGAACAGCTAACCTAATTATGTAACGGAATCGGGCACAATCTCAATGTTTGGTCTAGATTAACAGGTTACCTTTACATTAATTTTCACAGTTACATTGGGTGCTGAGGAGGAAGGTGTCCCGTGGCTGTAGAACATTTTTGATGGTATAAACTTTTCCAGTTTTGCTTTTAGCTTGTTCCCGCTATGAATGGGGCAGGACAGATCACCTTCATGGCCATGTGTCCTAACCTTTCTGCTAACCCCCTCTTTGTGTACTGCCATGGTTGTTCTCTGCTGAGGCTACCTGAGCAGTGTATGCTACCTGCCAGGCTAATGGAGGGGATCACTCAATTAATGGCCTACATCCACACCCTGCATGAAAGCCAAAACAGTGAGATGGTTTTAGAGTCTGTTTTGGTACCGGATGCATCAGCTAGTCTTTGTCCTCATATAACAGCAAGGCGAGTGTACCACTGTTTGGGATTGTAGCTGGAAATGTAAGTCCCTGGTGCACCACCAACACCCCATTCACCTTTCCAACAGGTGCCCCCCCCAATTCACCTTTCCAACAGGTTCCCCCCCCCCCCCATTCACCTTTCCAACAGGTTCTCCCCCCTCACCAACACACCTGTTGAGAAACCTGTTGCAGAGCTCTGGAAACTGCAGTAAAACATATTCCTGGGACCAGAGCAACTGATGGCCAAGTTAAACAAAACTGCTCTGGAATGATTATCCACGTTGCCATTAACAATGTCCCAATGAGGCAATGGGAGCTCACAAAAGATAACTTTAAATCGGTGTGTGCTGGCAAAACAGATGTCAGAGTTAGTAATATGCTCTGCTCCCCACACCCACACAGCAAGATGGTGAAATCTACAGCAGACTGATGCCACTTAACAGTTGGCTGTCTGCGCCGTGCCCCTCTAACAGAGTGGGTTTTATAGATAAATGGTATTGCCTCTGGGGGCAAGATTCAGAAGATCTTGGACATAACGAGAGACATCCGCCCGACAGAACTGATTGAGAGCATGCTGGAAAACAGGATGTTCTTTGTTGAGTTAGATGGTAAGAAGAGCAGATGGTCTACCTCAAGGGAGTGTCCTGCCACCCCGCTTATTCAACATCTACACAAATGACCAGCCAAGAAGTGATGACACAGTAAGGTTCATCTATGCAGATGACCTAGGTATTGCTGCGCAAGATAAGGAGTTTGAAGTGGTGGAGCAACGCCTCACCAATGCTCTCAATAAGCTGACTCCATACTATGAGGCCAACCATCTACGTGCTAACCCTGCCAAGACCCAAGTCAGTGCATTTCACCTAAGGAACCGTGAGGCTAAACGGCAGTTGAAAGTGAGCTGGAATGGAGTTCCTTTAGAGTCCTGTGAGTTCCCTGTGTATCTCGGTGTCACCCTGGATAGAACTCTGTCCTTCAAGATGCACATTGAGAAAACCAAGTCTAAAGTGCCAGGCTTTCAGGTAGAAGGACCCAGGCGTAGACCAGGATGACAAACCAGGCGTTTATTTGAGGAAGATTCAAAAATCAGAAGTAACAAACAGTCCAAACAAGTCAAAACCGAAGAATCCACGATCAGAAAATCCAAAACACAAAACAGGCAGAAGTAAAAAAACCAGAGCGGGCAAAAGACAAACAAGCGGGAACAAAACGGACTGGAACGCTGTGACGAACTGGCAGAGAAACAGAGCAGATGGAGAGGTACAGTATATACACACAGGCTGGTGATGAGAGAACAGGGAACAGGTGTGCAGGATGGGCTACAGGTGGTGGGTGTGGCAGTAGGGCAGATAGGCGGGACAGGAGGTGAGGCGATGGGCTGAAAGAGACAAGGCACCACAGAGACCATCCTAACAAACTGCATGACAGCCTGGTACAACAGCTGCACCAAAGCTGATAAAAAAAGCCCTCCGGCATGTTGTGAAAACAGCACAGGACACTGTTGACATAGAGCTGCCATCACTAGAACATCTCAGCACTCGCTGTGTGAGGAGGGCTAAGATCATGAAGGACATTACACATCCTGGACACCATCTGCTTAAGCTCCTCACATCAGGCAGGCGCTTCAGAACAATCCGCACACACACAAATAGACTGAAAAAAACAGTTTCTTCCCCAAAAGCTGTGACACTATTGAACTCAGATATCTCATCAGTCTGACAAGGCTGATGTGCTGCTATCATTGGAGTATGTGCAATATTGACCTCATTTCAAACCACTGATTATGTGCAGTATTTCTACATCAACCACACATGCCATTGAACACTCCAATACACCCTCACTTCATATTTGTCACCACACCTTTACTGCACCTTTACTGCACCTTTGCTGCTGACGCCTTTGCACCCTCGTTAGTTGTATTTTATTGTTAATTGTATTTTATTTGATGATATTTTATGTTGCTTTTTTTTGTAAATATGTGTGAGGACTTAAATATAAATGCACCGTTGGAGGTGGACACAATTGCAATTTTGTTGTGCTTGCACAATGACAATAAAATTCTTGAATCTTGAATCTTGAAGGTCAGCAGAGCAAAATGGAGCCATTTAAATGGAAACATCAGCACTTATGGATGGACTTCATATAGACTACTCTGCTACTGGACACGATAAGAAGCCGCCGCCTCTGGGGGAGGCCAAATCTTCTGCAAAGAGATGGCATCCACCCCATGTGGGAGGGTACAGCTCTTATCTGTATCAATACAGCATATAGTATGAGTCTAAGCAGGGCCCAGGAAGCAGGCTTACTGTCCTACACAGATGTCTGCTGCTTCCCTGAGCTGCTGCTGAGGTCTCGCTCCAATGAGACAGTGTCCGTTTCCCAATCTTCCAAAAACAGCTTCTCGAAGGTGCCATTCAGGGGCATTTCTTACTTTGAAGCTGATAATTTAATCAAAATTAAATCCTGAATCCACATGTAATACATGCAGCTAAATGGATCTAAACATTGGATTAATCAATACAGGATCAGTGACTCTTAAGGCAGAGCAGGTAAATGAAATAATTCACCAGGTCAGCATCCTTGCCTGTGCTGGTCTCTGCTGATATAATCTATATGCACACAGCTGCCTGTGCTGTAACCCCTCTCACTGCATCCTATCCCAGCATCCTCAGCACTGACTCCACACACATCACTGATCTCTGGCAGCAGGTCGGCTGGCCATTGCAAGGACAGAGCAGCGTTTCCCTTTTTATTTGCAAAGCTCTTCTACAAAAATTACCATATTACCCCACATCCTTTAAGTATAGAACAACTGATCACCAAACTGCATCACAGGAGTGCCTAGCTCGAAATATTCCTCATACCACCACTGAATGAAGGAAAACTGCTTTCAGCTTCTAAGCTCCTCTTAAAACAAACAATTTACAAAGTACACTGAATCTATACAGTCATTCCATTCGCACAGTTTAGGGCAAAAAACTGAGCATATGAGCTGTCCTCCCCTATATTCTTTGAGGAAACAGTCAGTTTTGTTCCACTGCGAGAGGTTCCTGCCACCGTCAGCTGATGGGCTGCAATCGTACGCTGGCCGTAACGCTCACCTTGCACTTCAACATGCTTTCACACCTGAGCCACCCAGGAGCCCCCGGCCCGGGGCTTTCGTTTTTTGATTCACTCTGGAAAATCCACTATGCTACATGTACGGCACTTTAGGGCAATTAATTCACGTATACTATAACATATGGCATTTGATGGACTGATTTGTTGATGAATAGGTGTCATTCCTAAATGGAGAGTAGAAGCTAAATGAATTCTTCAGGTCATGCTGCTGGCCATTAAAACTGATGGCTTTACCACAAAACCAGCAGCAGTAGAACATAAGAACCATATGTGAGACCGAAGTGGATTGAAGATTGCATTACATATTTTCCTAATTTCTGTGGCATGAAGCAGCTTCATAGAAGAATAAAAATTTGTTTAATTAGTGTGGTTGCCAGAAGGGCAAGCACACTACTACTCTTATGAACATTATTATTATTTATTCTTATTCTACCTCTAACTGCGCCTAAACCGTTTGCTGAAGACCCGCACTCTTCTGTTACAAACTTTTTAAACTGCCGTATCTCCGTGAATTCTAGCTCTACGCAAATAAATTACACATCAAAACACAGGTACACTTGTGCAGAATCTCACAATGTCTTCACATTCCTTTCACACAGAGGGAGTGGGGAGGGAGACTCGAATAGCGCGTATGCTCAGTAATGCACACAGGCAGCCACACATCGCATTTTCTTCAGAAAATGCACACAAATCTCGTTGTAACAGTTATCATTACTTTATTAAATACTTTCATGAGATTACAAAATAACCTCTTTCAGAAGTAAGACAAATACATAATGGAGAAATTGGAAACTTTGGCTGCAACTTGAAGCAAGCCTTGAAATGGCATTCTCCCTCAATGACTCAGTAACTGACAATTCTACCAGTAGAGGGCAGACAGTACAGTATGTTACAAGCTTAGTCAGGGTCAGTGGACACATGGAGAGGTGAGCTGGCATCCCCAGCAGGTCCAGGTGTGATGCAGGGGGGTTTCGTCTCCTTACCTGTTTGAGGTCTGGTACTGGCAGCAGCTGCTCCAGTCTGAAGAGGAACTCCGAACCCAGCATCTGCAGAGCTGAGTCATAACTGGGACCCAGCTGCAAGGAGAGAGAGAGACAGAGAGAGAGATAGGGAGGGAATGAATGGCCCTTTAATAATGAGGTAATGTTTACTACCAGAACTCTGCAGTGAAACCTGCCCCACTTTACATGGACTTGAGTGTCAGACCTGGAGGAAGTGCTCTCTCTCAGCTGGGTCTTTCAGCAGGGTTTGGACCAGCTCCACAAAATCAGCTTCTGACACCTCCACCTTCACATCAGAGCTCTGCAACACAGCACAGTGGTCACACACACAGCTAACACACTGTACAGTGTAGGGGTCCTTCTGGGTCATCAGCCTGCCAGTTACATATTCTGCATTTCCCACAGTATCAGTCTCGGTTCCAGAGACACTGATAATGGGCCAGTAACACTTCCCCTTCCTCCCATTCCTGCCCCTGTAGTGGTCAGGCTGTGCTGGAGGAACCAGCGCTGGCTACAAACTCTGTGTCAACATACTGGATCATTGGCTCATTCCATCTCAAATCAACCAATGCCAATGCTCTTTGCTCTCAGATTCACTACAAAGTGTGAGAAAATATTTCTCCATTAGTACACATCTAAAGCTTAGGCTCTGTATTTCAAACAGTTATTGAATACTCCCATTTTAAATTTGGCTCAACTTTTTCTATTTCCAGATCCAAATATCTCAAGAAGTTATTTACATTGATTCCTGAAGTTGTTGTTGGAGTTAACATGGACACAGAGACTTCAAACGTGAAAATATCAATCCAAATCTCAACCTATTATCAGTCTTAAAGTGCACTTTTGCACTTTTAGACTTTCACTGAACAAATTCTGCTTCTCACTGAACAATTTTTGTTGCTATGACCACTACTGTCTGTTTATCTTTTAGATTTTTTAGTCATATTCCTTTCCTCACACTGTCACTTTATACTCATATTTATATATTTATTTACTTATTTTATCTTTAATGGTGTGCTATTGTGTGCCTCTTCTTTGATTTTACTTTTGCTTCTTCCTGATTTTTTTTCTTATTACTATTGCTATTACCTGAGTACCTCTTTTCGTTCCCTGTCACGTACAACATGTCCGGGAATGACAATAAAACATCCTTTATCCTTTAGAAAATACATTTATATGGACATTTTCACATAGAGCAGAACTACATGTGGGCATAATACTGGTATGTCAGAGTGCAAATATTTCAGAGCCATTGGAATGAGGTTATTGTGAGCTTAAAGTTGTCTTCTTTAGGGAATTACTTCAGCAAGCTACAAAATAAAACGTAATGAAAATATTTTCCATTTTTCTCTCATCCTATCATCTCTAATGTTATTTCAGCTTTCATTGCTGATACTTTAAATGGAAGAATGCCGAACTTTGCAAAACACTTTTACTCAGTAACTGGAAGATAACATTAGGCTTACATTTCAGTTTATGACTATAGTGCTGAAGTTGCTCTGGATAAGAATGTCTGCTACATGACTAATGTAATGCAAGGTATATTCTGTTTTCCATGTTGTGCACCTGAATGGAAAAACATAAATCATATTTTCTAATATCAGCCCCCTTCTCTCACCCTCGCTCGTATTGCCAGAATCAGCTGGTTCCTCTGTCTGTAACTCAGCAGCTCTGGGACTGCCTCTGTCACCAAAGTCACAAACTCCTCCAGTTTCCCATAATGCATTATGTCTCGCTGCTGCACCACTTGCCACATGGCTGCAGAGAACAGTCGTAGAGGGGGAACCAAAAGGCGCAGGGAGGAGAGAGGAAGAGAGGGATCTGCAACAGAGAGAACATAAGGAATCTACACACAAACAGGAGCACCTCTGACACATCTAAAGCAGCACTGGCTTCAGTCACCAGCATCAGTTGTCAGGCCCTGGTTGCACAGCCTGTTGGACCCCACTGCCTTTTAGTTCATATTCAAAACGGAGAACCATCAGGGCCTTAGTGTAGCCAGAGAGGCCCTACAATGCTCACATGAAAAAAGAAAAACATGTTTGTATGTGATTTATTGAATGAATCCCTTTGTGTTGTGTGTTGTTCTTCTGTAACACTACAGTGTTACAACATCTAACTTCTGCTCATTTCCTGCAACATAAAGCAACATGCTCTCTGTATTATCATATGCAGGCCATCCATTACAAGCAAGTCTTTCACTCCACACACTACTGGCACATGGATGTTCCTTTAACAAACACAATAAATTATTATGCAGAACAGAGCACATTATGAAGCGGGCAGTATATGTCAAGGAACCTACTGCATCTAGTTTGAACTATTCTGCACTTCAACTGAAAAGGAAATTATTATTTAGCTGAAGGATGAAAACAAACTGCACTTTGAGCTGAATCTTAATTCCATCAAGGAAGAACACAGGATGCACTGAGTTTACAAGTGATGCTAGGGCAACAGTGTCCCATAGTGGTAAGGAGCAGGGCTCGTAACCGAAAAGGTTGCTGGTTCAATTCCCCATGGGGACGCTGCTGCTGTACCCTTGGGCAAAGTACTTAACCCAGAACTGCATTAGTCAATATCCAGCTGTATAGATGGATAACATTGTAAAACTCTAATTGATGTAAGTCGCTCTGGATAAGAGCATCTGCTAAATGCCAATAATGTAATGTAATGAATATCACCTGACATACAGATGCCACCTACTCAGACATTCTATAAATAATGCAGCGTTGCATTAGGTACTGATATTTCACACATTTTAATGATTCCACAATGTCACTGGTTAAAAAAACTGATTGAGGTAAGTCGCTCTGCATAAGATTGTCTGCTAAATGGCAATAATGTAATAACATAATGACCATGTAGCAGCAACTGGAGGCTAAGGTGGCCTGTGCCAAACTGTGAGGTGTGCGTCGGTTTGATCCACCTCTTCTGGATATCGCCATTTCTGTGAGATTTCTGTGTGCTTGTGCTGTGAGACAGCGGTGAATGTGCGACTTACTTGCCTCGACTGGGAATGGTTGTGAAACGCATATTGCTTATGTTCAGTGGCAAAGCCAGACATTTTTATAGGGGTGGCCAGGCTGAGACCATTACTCACATTGGGGTGGCACAGAAACTGATGTCTCGTTTTTTTTTTGTTTGTTTTTTTTTTCTGCATGGCAAATCGCTGTAGGCCAAATAGTAAATAGTTTTGGTCTCTCTCTCATCATTTGCTTATGCAGGCAACAGTGACTGCCATGCAGAAGTACACCATGAGGACTCGCATATAATAAGCTTTTTTACGTAAACCTCAATTGATTAAAAAAATCTGGAAGGGCTGTTAAAGTTATCATGCCAGGTTTTAAGGTGATGAACTTTTTTTTTTTTTTTTTAACTTGTATTGGCTTTGACAAGTATATTCCACATCATCTGCTGAAGGCAGAATCCTAGAGGGACTGTAGCTAAATGCATAAGGCAGGTGGTGTGCTGCAGCTGTAAGTCCACTTCCTAGAGTGCTCACTGGGTGCTCTTCTCCTTTACTGTCTGGCTGTCTCTGTCTCACTGCCATCCTGCATCTCCCTTCCCACACCACTCTCCCTTCTCTCATTACTTGGCTTCTTACTACACTGACCGAAGGAGGAAGTTATCTTTCTCATCATTTTGCCTGACAGGTACAAAATCAAAACAAAAGCCTTAACATTATGGGAAGTACTAGCAAAGTTATCCATTTGCATTACTGTGCATATTAGCATTTGGCTGCCAACTCTCGAGAAATGAGTGCGAGACTCACGCATTTGAGCCCCATCTCGCGCTAGCATGAATGCGTGGAAAAAGAAATTCTATTGACTTCTATGCATCTCTCGCCAAAAATGTGATAAAGACAAAGACCAAAACTGAAAGTCGCTGTTTTACAACCGTATTGGAGCTGCTACATGCTTACTGAAACCGATTCTTTCACCTTCCAGGAACCTGACACAGCGAGGCGATGTCTTAAATACCGGTAGTAAACTTTACGAGATCACATCTCATTCAACTCGTGTATCCCAGCCACAAGACACACACACTAAACAAGAAACATTTAAAACAACAGAATTTCTTCTGTGTGAAACCTAAATAGCTACGTCAAAGCAAGACAGGCATTCTCTGAGCTAGTACAAACTTAAGCACTGCGTCTGAATTTCGGGTGAGATTCAACGATGGTACTGTTTTTCGCTTCGTTGCGGTTACAATTCCAGGGAAAGCCCTCCGCGTAATCAGTCCGCACAAAAT
This sequence comes from Megalops cyprinoides, assembly GCF_013368585.1. NCBI lineage: Eukaryota > Metazoa > Chordata > Actinopteri > Elopiformes > Megalopidae > Megalops > Megalops cyprinoides. Next base: position 69,739,543 of record NC_050584.1, on the reverse strand, counting down.
GCTGCGCAATCAGTGGCAGCGTGAGATTCACCGGCTCAATCGGCGCGGAGACCAGACACAATAAACCGACACGAAGCTTCTCCTGCCAGGAGCTCCTGAAAACACTGACCTAAAACTGACTGTCAACGCCTTTGTGTGACTTCTTTAAGGGTACTTCTGACTAGTACACACATTTATAGAATATTTTCAGTGTCTTCACACGACATTCATTGGCGAATGCGGGTACAGCTCTTTTCGCATTTAGCGCAGCACCCTCATTCTGCGCGCATTTCAATGCTGCGAGTGTGTGAAAGCGCACTCAAACCCCCGGATGAAGGAGGCACGCCTGACGCCCGGCTGCTGATCTGTACCCGGTCTGATAACGTCTTTCATCTTGAAGATGAAATGTACAAACCGCTGTTTCCCTTCTCTGATGAACTTCGTGTTTCCATCGCTACAGCTCCTAGAACAGCGTGAGGGGCCGCGTTGGCGATCAGGTGCACATTTCTTAAGAAAGCGCAGCCGATTGACTGCAGAAACCTCGGAGCTGACGTCAACTACACCCAGACTTCCGATCCGGTGATCACGTCCGGTAAAATATACCCATTTTCTACCAAAATAAGAGTAGGCTCAATCTAAACTAAAGCAAGTGTGCGCCTGTCAATTCGTTTTCAGTCAATAACGCAAGCTTAGAAACCCGAAAAAAAAAAAAAAAAAAAAAAAAAAAAATATATATATATATATATATATATATATATATATATCCATTTTGATATCTTTTTTTATCTAAAGGCTGGTGTACCTTTAGAAAACTCTGTAAAATTGGCTGCCGTCATTTGGCCAGTATGAGATAAGTTAGAGGGCAGAGGGAGCTCAGGGAACACAGCACCTCCTCTGGAATCAGTAGGTTAGACTGGTGTTTCACACTATTGTAGGTTGAGTGAGCTGTATCTGCTTGTGTCCGTATGCATATGCCCTAAGAAATGGTTGGTTGTCGACTTAATTTCTGTCTCTGGCTATATTTCTGACTCTCCTTATTTACTGAAGCTGCTGGGGTGAAGTTTCTCCTTGTCATATCCAGAAGATTTAACTCAGGGTATGTGTTAGCGTTGTGTTCAGAATGGCATTGTGTTGCGCTGACATGCCCATCAGGGCACACACTTGTGATCTCAGAGCTATATTTACCACAGATGAAGGGTCGTATGTCCATAGTGGTGTCCTGTTTGTACACATTTTCATGCAGCTTCATTAGATGAACTTTGGAAGTCACACTGGATGAGAGCTTCCGCTAAATGACAATAATGTAAAGTAAAAGATAGACTGGCTAGAGGTTTTAGTTTTTTTTTTTAAGGAATCGCTCCAATGTAGGTCAGAGATATTTACATTTGTTGAGACTATCACCTGTCAAGTTAAATTACATTACACTTCTGCATTATGGTCATTTAGCAGAATGAGGCCACACAGAGATGTCATCTCCACAGAAACCGAACCATCAGGATTGTGATGTTAAAACTGTATGATGTTTTCTGAGGGTATTGAAATGCTGTTTCTTTCACGCAATGCAATTCAGTTTAATAACTTTCTAGCAAGGGTATGGGCTGCCAATGTCAGATTCATGCTGTACTCTGGCTTCTTCTTATATAACTATGACTATAACCAGGAAAGAGAAAAAATATTCATTGTTGTAAGCTGCGGTATGTACCGATAAGAACAGGTTTCCTGGACCTGTATGAACTTCACCTTGCCAGCCTAGAAAGCCAAAGCTATGCTGGCTGCAGAGGAAATGGCCTAACATGCATGCCTGGTGTGCATGAATGAAAAAATAAACAAAATAGAAGGAAAATGGGACATATTACATTACAGAACTCAACTGTTGTAACTGTAAGTGGTAAGTCATTGGTAAGAACTCCAAAAGGAACATTTCAAACTGGTGAAGCATCAATGTTTATTTAATTGGCTGGATTCTCCTTCCATTGTTTTAAAAAAGGAAACACACAGTAAGTGTATCAATACTGTACCTCAATTATTATCCTGGTTATTATTTTTTGGTAATTTACACAGCTAGTTATTTTTATATCTAAATGTGCTCAAGAATTCACACAAAATAAAAAACGTCAAACTAAAATGCATAATTTCAATGACCAGTTACTTTTGAATATCACCACGCCAATCACGACACATCATCAGGTAGAGACAAACGTGTTTTGCCACTGTTAGCTAGCTAGCTAGCTATTGTTCCCTCGGATGCAGTGACACAAAATGGATTGGTTTTTGAAACGAAAAAGTGATGTGGGAGACAACCCTCTGCCAGTAAAAGCTCCAAAGCGTGTGGTGAGAAAATATGACCCTGAATACATTAAATTTGGATCCATAATGGCAGGCAGCCGAAAGCACAGTGTGTTGAATGTGGTGAAATCCCTAAAACCACCAAAGCTCCAGAAACACTTAAACACAAAGTCATCACAACATTAAAAGCTCAGTCAAAAGCCACTTTGAAAGCTAGCTATATGGTTGCTGCTCGTGTAGCTCGTAGCAATAAAACCCCTTTATGATCGCAGGGGAGCTCATTTTGCCTAGCGCTGTGGATATGTGCCGAGAGTTCCTGGGGGAGGCAGCTGCAACCAAAGTTCATTCAGTAACACTCTCCAATGACACCGAGAGCAGAAGAATTGTTGACATGAGTGATGACATTGAATGACAACTTGTGGAAAGAATAAAGGCAAGCCCATACTTTGCCATACAGCTGGATGAGTCGACCGACGTTAGCAATGCCACTTTATTGTTAATTTTTGTAAGATACTGCAGGGACAGTAATCTTCACGAGGATCTACTGTTTTGCAAAGAGCTTCCCATGAGAACAACAGCAGATAATGTAATGCGCTGCCTTGATGATTACTTCACCAAAAAAGGTCTTGAGTGGAAATACTGTACAGGTGTTTGCACAAACGGGGCTGTATCAATGACAGGAATACATCGTGGTGTTGTCAAACAGAGAAAGGGCACCAGGTGCCAAGTGGACACACTGTTTCTTACATAGGAAAAGTCTAGCAACAAAGCAGATGTCACCAGAACTGCATGAAGACATGAACGTCGCTGTGAAAACTGTTAACTACATGAAGAAAAATGCACTCAACTCAAGGTGTTTTGCTGCTGTGTGAAAGACTTGATGTAGATCATTTGCAGCTCTTGTACCACAGTGAGGTAAGGTGGCTTTCAAGAGGACGTGTGCTTAATTGTCTTTTTGAACTGAGAAAAGAAGTGCACACATTTCTGGAAGAGCAGCACTCCCCTCTTGCTGAGCATTACACTGATGGTAACTTTTGTACAGAACCTACTTGGCCTACTTATCAGATATATTTGACCAGTTAAATCAGCTCAATTTATCAATGCAAGGCAGAAACAGCGCTGTGTTTTTGGTTTCAGACAAAATTCAGGGCTTCAAGAAAAAACTTGTTCTTTGGACAGAAGAGTCAAGGAGGGACGATTTGACATGTTTTTACTCCTAAGTGAAACTTTGGAAGCCTCTCCTCATGTCAACATATCCAGTGCTATAACCCAGCATTTGACTCACTTGTCACGAAAGTTTGCAGACTACTTCCCAGAGGACTCACGACATGGAAAACTTTGGATTTTGGGCCTTTTCTCTGTGGATCCTGCTTCAGAAGACACAGCTCTGTCCGCTGTGTTGGAAAATGAACTGATAGAACTATCAGCAGACAGCAGCCTGAAGCTTCAGCTCACACAAGTGGACCTTGCTTCATTCTGGCTACCAGTCAGTATCCCTCTCTGTCAAAACGGGCAATCAAATTTCTGTTGCCTTTCACCACCACCTGTTTATGTGAGTCAGGGTTTTCCATTGTGACTGTCACAAAATCAAAGGTAAGGAACAAACTGAAAGCAACTTTGAATGCTACTCTGCATGTCAGCCTCACCCATCCCACCAGGACTTGATCTCATTATTTCCCAGAAGCAAGCCCAAGTGTCTCACTGAGGGTAAGCAGAATATTTATTTTTGGTCATTACAGCTGACATAACACATATTTACAGCCCAGTTTGTTTTTTCTCCTTTTTTTGTCATGTTATGTTTTTTCTCATTTATTTGGGAAGGTGGTCCTCGGAAATTTCTTAACAATCAGAAGTGGGTCTTAAGTTACAAAGGCTGAGAGCCCCTGATTTATGTATGGAGTATTACCGTGTAAGACTGTTAGTGTTGTGTCAAATCTCTCAGTCTAATAAATGGCTTCCCTCCCTGGGAGCAGTGGACTGGCACTCCAGAGTGTGAGTTTGCTCATGACGTCTCAGATTACTCGATCGACCAAACTGTTTCCCACACTGGGAGCAGTGGAATGGACGCTCACCTGTGTGAATTCGCTGATGTCGTTTTAGGTCAGACTGGTATCTGAAGCTCTTCCCACACTGGGAGCAGTTGTAGGGATTCTCCCCTGTATGAATTCGCTGGTGTCGCATCATGTCTGATTGATATCTGAAACTCTTCCCACATTGAGGGCAGTGGGAGAGATGCTCCCCTGTATGAATTCGCTGGTGCTCCCTCAAAGTGCTCAAATGAATGAAGCTCTTCTCACATTGGGAGCAGTGGAATGGGCGTTCCCCTGTGTGAATTCGCTGGTGTTTTTTAAGAACACTTGATCGAGTGAAATTCTTCCCGCACTGAGAACAGTGGTAAGGCCGCTCTCCTGTATGGGTTCGCTGATGTTTCTTCAAAGTAGTTGATCTAGTGAAGCTCTTTCCACATTGGGAGCAGTGGTAGGGGCGCTCCCCTGTGTGAATTCTCATGTGATCTGTTAGATTATTTGACTGACTGAAGGTTTTCCCACACTGGGAGCACTGATGGGGACGCTCTCCTGTATGAGTTCGCTGGTGTGCTGTGAGGAGCGACGCACATCTGAAACCCTTCCCACACTGGGAGCAGTGGTATGGGCGCTCTCCTGTATGGGTTCGCTGGTGTAGCGTCAAAGTACCTGAGTGACTGAAACTCATTCCACACTCGGAGCAGAGATATGGTCGCTCCCCTGTATGAGTTCTCTGATGTGCAGTCAGGTGTGTTGCAGCTTTGAATCTCTTCCCACACTGGGAACACTGGTATGGACGCTCCCCTGTATGGATTCGCTGGTGTTTCGTCAGGTCAGATGAAGATCTGAAATTCTTCCCACACTGAGAGCAAGAGAATCTTCGTTCCTGTGTATGAGTTCTCTTATGCGTTGTCAGGTGTGTTGCACATGTGAAGCTCTTCCCGCACTGGGAGCAGTGGAATGGGCGCTCTCCTGTATGAATTCGCTGGTGTGCCGTCAGTTTTGATGCAGATCTACAGCCCTTCCCACAGTGAGAGCAATGGTATGGATGCTGTTCTGTGTGGGTTCGCTGGTGTATTGTCAGATGTGATGTGGATCTGAAGCTCTTTCCACACTGAGAGCAGTGATATGGACGCTCCCCTGTATGGGTTCGCTGGTGTGTCGTCAGATATGACAAATATTTGAAAGTCTTCCCACACTGGGGGCATGTGTGGGCCCCTGGGGTGCCTGTGTGGGACTGTGTCGGGGTGGGGAGTGTCTTAGGGGGTGTAGGGTTCTCAGGGGTGCTACTGGGAGGCAGTGGGTTCTCTGCTCCATTTTCTCCAGATCCCAGAATCCTGCTGTACTCCTCTGGGTGAACCTTCTCAATGTGCTGGTGAAGGTTCACTTCTTCCATGTGAGTGAATGGGCACTGGGAGCAGGCAAAGACCTGAGACGCCACCTCAGCTGTCTGCCCTGAAGACAGAGAAGACAGGGGATAGACTGATCAGGTAAATATAACCAACACTGAGAGAACACACAAAGAAAGAAATGTGAAAAGATAGTAGCAATAGTAGCAATTAAAACAGGCACCTCACAAGAATGCTGGCTAGCCAGCGCTTCTCTGATGAATTGGGTGGGAAGGAGAATAGATGAAGAACACTCAAGAATGGTCTTCCACAGGGGAGTGTGCTTGCACCACATCAACATCTACACTAATGACCAACCACATAGTGAGGGAACCCGATGGTTCATTTATGCAGACGACATTGTTGTAGGAGCTCAAGACACGGATTTCAGAGCTGTAGGAGAAAGACTGTCCAATGCTCTCAATGAGCTTACACCGTCCTGTGAAGAAAACCACCCTTGTGCTAATCCATCCAAGACACAGGTGTGCCTTCCACCTCAGAAATCGTGAAGCCAAGCGCAAGCTTGAAGTTACAAGGTCAGGAACAACCCTCAAGAACTATGAACACCCAGTTTACCTTGGAGTCACCTTAAACAGATGCCTCTCCTTCAAACACCACGTAGAGAAGACTAAAAGCAAAGTGTCCTCCCAAAACAACATCATTAGTCAACTGACTGGTGCAACCTGGGGAGCAAGCCCAAGAACTCTGAGATCTTCTGCTCTTTGCTACTAAGCTGCTGCTAAGCAGCCCTGTATGGGAAAGATCTCCCCATGCCAAGGAGCTGGATCCTGCTCTCAATGCTATGTGCCGCCTGATCACCGGATACCTAAGATCAACTCCAACTGACAGTCTCTACATCCTAGCAGGCATTGCCTCTCCTGAGATCAGACGCAGAGTATGTAGCATGAAAAAGCACCAGCGCCAAGTAAGAGCTCCTAGTGATCCCAGCCAGCCCGACGATCCAGCACGACATCACTGTTCAGCTCGGCTCAACGACACTGACTGCGTCCAGGTCTACAAGGAATGTGGGAGTAGTGATTAATGACCAGTTGAAATTTACTGACCACATCGCTACGGCTATCAGATCATGCAGATTTGCACTGTACAACATCAGGAAAATCAGGGCCTACCTATCTGAGTATGCTATGCAGCTCCTTGTCCAGGCTCTGGTCATCTCAAGACTGGACTGTTGCAATGCTCTCTTGGCTGGCCTGCCTGCATGCCTTATTAAACCTCTGCAGTTGATACAGAACGCAGCTGCATGTCTGGTTTTAAACCAACCAAAAAGGGCTCATGTTACTCCTCTCTTGGTCTCACTCCACTGGCTCCCTGTAGCTGCCCGCATCATGATCAAGGCCTTGATGCTCGCATACAGTGTGACCAACAAAACTGCACCTAAGTACCTAACTCACTGCTGCAACCCTATGTTCCCTCCTGACTGCTACGCTCTGCTACCGAATGGCACCTTGTGGTCCCGTTGCACCGTGGCGTTAAATCACTATCCAGGACTTTCTCCGCCGTTGTCCCCCGTTGGTGGAATGAACAGCCACACCTAATCTGTTCTGCTGAGTCCCTCTCTGTCTTTAGGAGACATCTGAAGACTCAACTCTTCCACTCTCACCTGAGCACCTCAAACACTTCCCCCCTATCTCCTACTACACGATAAAAAAACAGCTGTAATGGTTTGGCCTGGTACCTCACTTGTAAGTCGCTTTGGATAAAAGCGTCTGCCAAATGAATAAATGTAAATGTAAGTAAGAGATGAGTAACACCCTCTGTTTGGTCATGTGCCAGCACAGAGTCGCCTACAATCAAGAGAGAGCTTACTGCACAGTGTCAACCTGCTAGAAGCCTCACCAGAAAGTACCAGAGTTCTAAAGTGGGAGGAAAGACTATAGCACCTCTCACCAGCAGACAAAATGTTCTTGAGTATACAAGAAGGTCTTCCACCAGGCTCTGATTTACATTGGACAAAATGGAAATGCCTCAATAGATTAAGATGTGGCATTGGACATTCCAAAGTGTGTCTAAACAAATGGGGATACCAGGACAACCAGGATTTCACTTGTATATGTGGCACAAAACAACAAACCATGGAGCACCTATTAAAATGTCCATCACTGGAGCACCAATGCACCATACAGGATCTCGCAGAATACAATGATGTTGCTGCAGAATGCGTTCAATTTTGTCTGAATCACATCTAGCTTTGTACATGGACTCGCCAAGAAGAAGAAGCTAAGTCCCCAGTATGGCTAAAAACTGATGTGACTCCAAAAATCCAACTGGAGTTGAAGAAGCAGTTTTCATCTTCATCCATGCTATACTCAGACCTTTCACACAGAGCCGAGGAACACATACACTCACATACACAGTATACATATGCACACACATCAGATTCTTCCACTGGGGCCAGTGTGCAATTGCAGGAAGCAGCACATTGATTCCATTGAATGAAAAGCACTACAAGAAATAAGTGATTATTAATGGAGAAAACTGCTGGGTAGCTGTTCTCACCTGTGTTTCCTTTACTGAGGGGGATGACAGAAGATTCAAAGGAGGGCTCAGCACAGATCCTGCAAAACATGAATAAAGGCACATTACTGTGGCAACACCGATCACAATGAGGAGGAAGAGACACTGCTTCATCTCCCCCTTCACTCTTACACTCTTACTCTGGCTCTGATGAATCTGGAGGCTTTTTCAGGGGGTTCTCCAAGCTGTCAATCATCTCCTCCTTCTGGGTCATGACTTGTTCCTTCTGCCTCAGTAGTCCCTCTTCCATCACTGGAGTAAACTCATCCTGTTTCCATGGAGATCTCACTCCCTGGTTCCCATTACTGACCACAGGATGAGGAAGTGATGATACAGGAACTGTCATCTCTGTGACTTCAATTCGGCGAATCAGCACTCTAGGCTGTTTGAGAAGACAGGAAGTGATCTGAGGTGAAAGGCCCGCCCCTTCCTGTTGGCTGCAGTCTGATTTTCCTTCATTCTTCAGCTCTCTGTCAGTTTGGATAGCTGGATCACTTTCATCTCTCTCCCTCTGTTCATCTCTCTCTTTTTGCCCTTCATTCCAAAGTCCCTTGTCTTCTGCATTCCTCACACCATCCTCCTTCTCCATCTCCTCCTTCTGTTTCTCCCCACCTTCCTCTTCCTCCTCCTTTATGTTGGATAGAATGTCTATCTCCTCCCTGCTCATCCCATATCCAGTCTTCCTCTCCATCCTGTCCTCTATGTCTTCACTTCTGTTCAGACCAGATCTCAGCTCAACCCCTGTGTAATCTCTGCTGTCCATCACAGATTCTGTCACCTCTTCACCTGGAGAGGCAGGGCTGGAAAAATACTTGGAACCAACCACAGATTCTGATTGGCTATCAGAGTCAGTCAGTTCAGCTGAATCATCAACTTTTCCAAATGGTGGGAGGGAAAGTGAGGACAGGATACAGTTGTTGGAGGGAAGAGTTCCTGAAAGAGAGAGAGAGAGAGAAATAATTCATACTTTGTAATTATCTGCCTCTTTTTTTAGCCTTCATAGCTTCAGGTTTTTGTCATTATGTGAAAAAAATCAGATCCACAGGAACAAAGGGACATAAAAGCATTGTTTAAAATAAGGCTCTCAGTAAGTTTGCTCTAAATGGTTCATAATTCAGTCATATGGAATGAGCAAGCATGTTGTGTGAATATAGTTATGTGCTGTTGGGATTAAGGTAAAAATAAAAATTTAAAACAATAATGCTCTGGAATTTAGTACCATCTTGATATTTAAAACTATACTGTCACACAAAGCTGTGGCTCAGGCTGTAAGTGAGCACTTTCCTGCTTCCACACATTAAACTGTTTGTGCATCACAGAGCCAGGTCTGGTGCTGGAGTGGTTTATCCTCTAACAGAGGCCTACCATTCCTGTCCCAGTGTCCAACACATCTGTGGTGCTGGAGTAGGGTCTTAAGCTGCTGTGGGTCAGAGACAGATTGCACACACTCCTCCAGGACAGAGGGGGCAGCACCGAGCCATGATACAGTCTGAGGGAAAGAGACGTGTTAGTTTTATCATCAATTGTTCAATGCCTGAACCATTTCTTTGAAGAATGAACATGAGAATGTGTTTAAATAAGGTAAGAAAAGAGGCGTTTAAACCCTTCAGATGACTGACAGTGTGGGAGCAGAAGCTCTGAAATGCAGCTCCTTCATCATGGCAGAATCTCTGCAGGCCTTTGGCCTCTGCTGGGGGTGGCTGTCCAACATGTGTGTAAGTGTGCTCTTACTCCTGACATAAAGTAAGTCTGAGTTTGCACATTTCTGCATTTAAAAATGTATTGTGATAGTATCCCATCATTATACTGTCTTGGGATACCGAGACAGTATAATACTGTGATACCGAAAATTACCTTCACTGGAGGGTATTATGTTCTTGGGGTTAAATGAGAAGCTAAATGTATGAGGGAAAGGTCATTCTTCCATCTTAATAACAATCAGAAAAAAATTCTTCTACCACAGGTTTTATATCATGGTTATGAAAACCATACCATACACTGCCTTTATATCCCTTTGTGATGGCAGCGCTGTATAACCAGGAGATGCACCAGAATCACCTGTTTCCGCTGTAAGGTGCTGTCCAAATGCTCTGATTCCAGTGGTCAGTTTGCTTCTTTACATACTCACTATAACAGCCACTTGAAACAAGTTTGTTCTCTTATCTAATCTATGAAACAGATCACACAAAAAAAGACTGCCCTGAAAAGGTCTGCTGATATGTTTTGAATCCGTAATGAATTTGTATGGTAATTTACCAACAAAAGGTCAAATTTGCCAAACTGAAATATTCTGAGTGTGCAAACGGATGAAAGAACAGACAGATAGATGTGCACTTAAGATACTGAGGTCAAAATATGCCCTCCAGCTACCTGTCACAAAAACAGTAACATATTTGTTTGATGGACTGTTTTGAAGTTGCATGCTAAATTATTGCCATTTCCTTGACATCCTTATGAAGTGATTTTGTTAAACCATGACATCAGCCTGTCAAACTAAGCTGAATCATTGACTGAATCATTGACTACATTAAGAAAATGTATACGTAAGTATAATAAACTTAGTATCACCCTTAATGCAATTACAGTTCGTGGGAGGGAAGGAGGTCAATCTTTACTGGTAAAGAATGCGGATCACTTTTACCCCTAGGTCAAAGCTTAGTGAGAATATATGGACACATTGAGAGGTGAGCTGGCATCCCCAGCAGGTCCAGGTGTGATGCAGTGGGGTTTTGTCTCCTTACCTGTTTGAGGTCTGGTACTGGAAGCAGCTGCTCCAGTCTGGAGAGGAACTCCCACACCAGCATCTGCAGAGCTGAGTCATAACTGGGACCCAGCTGCAAGGGGAGAGAGAGAGAGAGAGAGAGAGAGAGAGAGAGATAGGGAGGGAAAGAATGACCCTTTAATAATGAGATAATGTTTACTACCAGAACTCTGCAGTGAAACCTGCCCCACTTTACATGGACTTGAGTGTCAGACCTGGAGAAAGTGCTCTTTCTCAGCTGGGTCTTTCAGCAGGGTTTGGACCAGCTCCACAAAATCAGCTTCTGACGCCTCCACCTTCACATCAGAGCTCTGCAACACAGCACAGTGGTCACACACACAGCTAACACACTGTGTAGGGTGTAGGGGTCCTTTTCAACTTTTTTCCCAGAAATTCCAGGATTAACTGAAATGTAAATGTCTTTTTAACATAAATTTTCTTTTCCAAATTGTGCTCCTGAATGGAAAAACATAACATTACATTCATTTAGCAGATGCTCTTTTCCAGAGTGACTTCCAGCACCACAGAGTTGAAGGAGTTACAGTGTCAGACCAAGCTAATAACACTCCCAGACCAATGACTGTGAGCATAACACTGTTAGAGCCCTACCACAACTTAACTTGTGCAACCTGCCTAGACAAGGGAAGCCAAGTAGACTACCATACATCAGTCACTAGATCACAAAACCCAAAACACATCGCAATACTACATGTAAAACAGATAGTAAGTTCTACAGGTAGCTGTTGTTAGGGAGCAGGGATTGAGGTGGAACACAGATGCAGTCTGAGGGTCTTTATTCGGTGATTCCGCTGTCCTAAACCCCGTCAGGATGGCACAGTCAGCTGGCTGCAGAATGTAGTGAAAAACATAAATCACACTTTTCAATATCAGCCCCCTTCTCTCACCCTCGCTCGCAGTGCCAGAATCAGCTGGTTCCTCTGTCTGTAACTCAGCAGCTCTGGGACTGCCTCTGTCACCAAAGTTACAAACTCCTCCAGTTTCCCATAATGCATTATGTCTCGCTGCTGCACCACTTGCCACATGGCTGCAGAGAACAGTCGTAGAGGGGGAACCAAAAGGCGCAGGGAGGAGAGAGGAAGAGAGGGATCTGCAACAGAGAGAGAACATAAGGAATCTACACACAAACAGGAGCACCTCTGACACATCTAAAGCAGCACTGACTTCAGTTACCAGCATTTGGTCCTGGTTCCACAACCTGTTTGCCCCCAGCTGCAATTTAGTTACATACTCAATATTGCCTTCAACAATCTCGGTCCATACTACAAGATATGCTGACAACATGAATAGTTATTGTTCTAAGAATTAGTTATGTATTTTATACTGCTTGTAAAATGTCAAACTACTGGAATAGTGGAATTGTTAAAAGTCTGAAACAACGACGACTAAACCAAAGCAAGACAGACATTGTCTAAACTTCTCTAACTGAATCTAGTTGACACTAAAGTAACTGGAATTTGTAATTATCTCATAATTAGAGGCTTATGTGTGTATAACTGCTCAATACGCTATTTAGAGGTCCCTTCACCAGGACACTTATTTCTAGGACAATTTGAGTGTCTCTCAACGATATTGACTGAAGAAAAACTTGAATGAAATGTATTTACTATGGCATTTTTGTTATTTTACAATGCCCTCCTCTCAAAACTGACCACTCACACCCAACCAGAGCCGTTTTAATGAATGTTTCTTTCATGTGCAACACATTCAAATCATTCTGAAATGCTGCAGAAATCGAGCGCACAACACTACTACCAGCCAAAAAGCGTTTTATTCGGGTTTGGTCCGCAAACACTCCTCTCCAGGTGACGGTGAAACGGCTCGTCTCGCATTCTGAGCGCATTCGCAGCTGCACTGAAAGCGCACTCGAAAGGAGGCTGGATGAACGAAGCAGGCCTGACCCTGGGCTAGTAATTCAGGCAGAATTGTTTATCTCCATCCACAAGAACATTTCGCCAAAGGTGACAGTGCTCTTCCAATGAAGATAAAATGTACAAACCCCTTTTTCCTCTCCCCGAAGAACTTCGTGCTTCCATCACTACGCTCCCGTAACAGCGCGTTTGGGCAGCCGGATGTAGCGAATGCACAGTTAGTAAGCGCTGCACCTTGATAACACTATTTAAAAGCTGGTGTACTGGCTACATTTTCCGAGAAACCTGTGTAAAACAGGCCGCATAGCCTACGTTTATAAATACTTCAAGTTAATAAAATTACATTTAGGCTAATGTCAGCAGCCATTTCAGCGAGAAGACGGTGGTATAAAGGTATTTGATTACGGTTGTACTGCACATTTAGTCAGATTTGCAGCGGTGACACTCAAGCAACGACGGTTTGAAGGCACATACTTCCGGTGCTCCTTAGGAGCGTGCATTTCAAAATAAGAGTGAACATCTCATCGACTGAGGCCACTGAAGGAGAAGGTGTGATTGTACATGTTTGATGCACAGTTACCCTGTATTATTAGTTTCAAAAACTTGATTTACCATTCAACACAAGAAGTCTCCCTCTACCTTCATACTCATTACCTATAGAAGCAGTTTCACAACGTAATTCCCTGACTGTCAAAATGAAATGCAGTATGCTTTCTGCCGTGTTTGTCTTTCTACCGCTGTTTTTGGTTAATGTGCACTCACATTGTCCCATTTCACAAACACAGCACTTCAATGATTTAATGACCAAACTTTTGGTTAAGATTTAGGATTTGTAATGCAACAAGTCTTCATGCTTTGTGTCGGGAGCCACCAATGTTGGCCCCCACTACACCCAGCACAGGTTCCCCAAATAAATCTGCCCGCAACAAACACGGCATCTGTCAGCTCCCCTCCTGACATTAGTAACACTTGACAACAGCATCCAGACCCTGCTGCTGACACTCAATCAGCTAAAATATGTGCACTTATAGCTCCGACCCATATGTGTTGTAGCTAGAACAAATATATTTGCCCTACACACCTGCCCAGCCCCTACGCTCAGCAGTAACATCTCGCTCCTTGCACAGACAAAGGGGTAGGTTCTCGCTCTGCAAGGCAATAACGTTTCTCCTCCATCGCTCCCCAGTGGTGGAACGAACTCCCTGTCCCGCTATGGACAGCTCTGTAGACGCATCTCTCCCCAGATTCTACCTGGACTGACCTGTCACACAATTGCTGCCTGCAACCCCCCCCCAGATCAATGCTGTTATAAATTCCTGTGTGCTTTTTGTGTTTTGTTTTCTTGTTAACGCCTTTACTCTGGCACTTATTGTGCTGTTTGAAGTTGGGTCTTATTAGTTGCCCTATACCCTGTAGCTGTATAAATTAGACCATGTACCATGTCCTCAAACAGACCTTGCTCTCAGCTGAGAACTGTCTCATTGTGGAACTGTACACATCCTGTCCCCGTACTGTCGCTATACTTACTGTATGCACTTTTGTACATCGCTTTGGATAAAAGCGTCTGCTAAATAAATAAATGTAAATGTAAATATTTGAGCACATTCTGATGCTGGATTCAGTGGTGCTTTGTCAGACCTGATGCAGTTATGAAGCTCTTTCTACACTAGGAGAAGTGGCAGAAATTCTCCCCTGTGTGAATTTGCTGCTGTTGATTCAAGTGGGTGTGACCCAAACCATAATGTCCATTCATGTGTTGAAGATACAAGGCAAAATACACAAGCAACTCTTGACTACAAATATCAGTTTGGAGGGAAATGCTGTATGACATTTAGCAGGAATGCCTTCTCTCTTCAGGGGGGAATTTCTTTAATGTGTGAGGTTAATTTGATTATGAATTGAAAATGTTATTAAATGGAATTTTGTATGAAAAACAGATTTATAGAGTTTTTAAGAAAGATTTAAAATATTACATCACCTTTCTACGCATCATGCACTGAAAAATCCATAAGATGTGTGCAATTGTTTGCAAAATGTCATTCATTTGTGACATTATAAAACCTTGAAAAACACTTCCGCGTGGGAATACGCCCAAGGCTGTACCGCTGGATGAGACAAACAATGAGATATCTTTCTTCATTCATATTTCCGGGTCGCAGAGGATGTGAGGATGTAGAAATCAAGGAAAGGATGCAATATGGAAATACTGAAACAGTCTTTGTCTCTTATTTTGAAACTTGAAGTTTGAAATAATCGTCTTAGGTGCATATTTGTTGTATCAGCAACTGTGACCAACCTTGCGGTCAATAGTGTTCGATTGAATGCCATCTTAACTCAAGGTGTTTGTAAGTGTACGCAGCCAATTTCACAGAGGGTGCTCAGAAATTGAAGCACCATCATGCAAACGGTATCAAAGTATCAAAGCTCAGACCAGTAGGCTCAGGGACACTTTTTTCCACCAGGCCATCAGGGCATTGAACTCTCCCACATACATCCAACAACAGACCATCACTGTATTTATTGTGTCCATTATGTGTACAGTGTATTTCTTGTAGTTTATAAATTGTGTATATTCTGTGTACTGTGTACACTGTGTGTTGTGCATACCACTGTCTGTACAACACTGCACTGTTGATGTGAACTATGCACACAAGATTTTCACTCTCCTGCACAACTGTGTCAAGTGATGTGACTATAAAGTGACGGAATTTGATTTGAGGTACGCTCTTAGATACTGTTATCAAGCTACTGGTCTTGCTGACTACATGTGTATTTGATTATAAACATGTTCTCCTGCTCTGCTCAAGGAGTTGTAGCGATGGAAGCACGAAGTTCATCAGGAAAGGGAAACGAGGGTTTGTACATATTATCTTCATTGGAAAGGCACTGTCAGACAGGTATTGCCACCTTTGCCGAAATGTTCGTGTGGAGGGAGATGAAGTACCAGAATGTGCAAACTGCACAGTGTTAGTCATCACCCGGAGAGAAGCGTTTGCGAATGAACTCCGAATAAAACACTTTCTTCCTCGGTAGTAGTGTTGAGCATTTGATTTCTATGGCATCTTGCAATGCTGTGAATATTTCGCACATGAGCAGATCATTCCTTCAAAGCTGGTTTGTAACAGCATTCAGAGGAGGACGCCGTAAAATCTGCTGCAATAAATACATTTCACTGATTGATTTTTCCTTCTTCAGTGACTGTCGTTGAGAGATGGTGAAAAATTATTTTAGAGAGCAGTGTAGTGGTTCGCAGAACCTTTATATGACTGAACAGTCATAAAATAAACCCATTAGAACTCTAATCATTAGATAAAGTATTGGTCTTATTAATTAACTAAATAGTTGACAACTAAATATTGGTCAGTATATTCAGGGGTTGGCATCGCTACAGGAGCTTTCTGTCAGGATCTGCTGACGTGGCCTGGTTTAGAGGAGGCTTTGACTGGAATTATAGACGCATGAAAGGACGATATGACAGTGTAGCATACTGGTTAAGGACTTGTAACCGAACGGTTGCTGGTTCAGTTCCCCATGGGGGCACTGCTGCTGTACCCTTGGCCAAGGTACTTAACCCACAGTTGCCTCAGTCAATATCCAGTTGTATAAATGGATAACATTGTAAAAACCGGTAATTGATGTAAGTCACTCTGGATAAGATTGTCTGCTAAATGCCAATAATGTAATGTAATGAATCTCACTTGACATACAGATGCCACCTACTTAGACATTTTATAAATATACTATGCAGCTTTGCATTAGTTACTGATATTGCACATATTTTAATGATTCCACAATGTCACCAGTTAGACATTTTACAAGCAATAAAAAATATAGAATTAAACATTAGAAAAACAAGAATTCATATTGTTGGAATTATTCGCAGTATGAACAGAAGACCTTGAAGGCCATATTGAATGTGTAACTGAACAGCAGTGGGTGGTAAACAGTAGGCTGTGAAACCAGGAAAAAATGCTGGTAACTGAAGTCAGTGCTGCTTTAGATGTGTCAGAGGTGCTCCTGTTTGTGTGCAGATTCCTTATGTTCTCTCTCTGTTGCAGATCCCTCTCTTCCTCTCTCCTCCCTGCGCCTTTTGGTTCCCCCTCTACGACTGTTCTCTGCAGCCATGTGGCAAGTGGTGCAGCAGCGAGACATAATGCATTATGGGAAACTGGAGGAGTTTGTGACTTTGGTGACAGAGGCAGTCCCAGAGCTGCTGAGTTACAGACAGAGGAGCCCTCTGTCAGACAGACCTCAGGCAGACCCACTGCGAGCGAGGGTGAGAGAAGGGGGGTGAAGTACTTTGTAATTTAACCCTTGTGTGGTGTTCATGTTTTTGTTACTCACCCAATGTTCGCGGGTCTGTTTTTAAAACAATACAGCCATAACAATTTATGTAAAAATACTTGACAGATGTTCACAAGAAATATAAACAGTGTATATGGTTAACATTTGCCTTTTAACTCTGCTACATCACATTTATCAATAAAAGTGCTATTCGTTTTTTGTGATAAAATGTGATTTTTGTAAAAGAAATCAATTAAAATCAAGACATGTGTGGAATAAATCATGTTTACTTTAAACAAATATAAATGAAACAAGGTTTTCATCACTATTGATGTTTATTGCTTTGAACTGAACAAATTGGAAAGAAAAATTTTACATAGTATTTTATGGAAATGATAAATGAGCCCCATTGAACACATATTCATGCCAGTCTACACATCACATGAGGGATAGAGTTTTACTGTGTGCATGCTGCAACTGTATTTCTTGCACTTGATGCATGCGTATGTGTCTTCCTGTCCTTCTTCACATCGTCCACACACATCGCAGTGCTTCCTTTTGCTGCTACCAGCTGCAACCTAGAATGATGAAAACACTTAGTTCAGGAAATTTACTAACATCCCTCTCTCTCTCTCTCTCTCTCTCACTCACTCACACACACACACATAATTACAGCGGGTCAAGGTAGGGTTCTTGGGATATGTTGTCTCCTCTGGATCTGAGGTCTTACCAATGCTGTGCCCAGCTCCTCGAGAAAGAGCCGTCTCCTCTGGATCTGAGGTCTTACCAATGCCGTGCCCAGCTCCTCGAGAAAGAGCCGTCTCCTCTGGATCTGAGGTCTTACCAATGCCGTGCCCAGCTCCTCGAGAAAGAGCCGTCTCCTCTGGATCTGAGGTCTTACCAATGCCGTGCCCAGCTCCTCGAGAAAGAGCCGTCTCCTCTGGATCTGAGGTCTTACCAATCACATGAGGGATAGAGTTTTACTGTGTGCATGCTGCAACTGTATTTCTTGCACTTGATGCATGTGTATGTGTCTTCCTGTCCTTCTTCACATCGTCCACACACATCGCAGTGCTTCCTTTTGCTGCTACCAGCTGCAACCTAGAATGATGAAAACACTTAGTTCAGGAAATTTACTAACATCCCTCTCTCTCTCACTCACTCACTCACACACACACACATAATTACAGCGGGTCAAGGTAGATTGAGCTTAACATGGTTAGCGGACATCCAGGAGGGATGCATGGCTGGACCTGAAAGTTGGAAGGGGAGAAAGAGAACTGTGTGTCATCTGCGTAGCAGTGGTAGGAAAAACCGTGGCCAGAGATTACCTGTGCAAGTGATTTAGTGTAAAGGGAGAAAAGGAGTGGGCTAAGTATTGAACCTTGTGCGACCCCGGTCTGAAAGATTGGCCACTTTGGTAAGATCAACACAAATCCCTGTTTTACCACTGGATTTAAGGAGCACCACCAGTGACCCCTCCTCTCCTGCGTTCTTTCCAGCTCTTCCTGTCCATGAACAGAATTGGGACACAGGGAGGGGTGGTGAGAGCAGAGGCCTCTGTCCCTGGCCTCAGTGGCACTCAGTGAACACAGTGCACATTTTCATTTTGTTTTCAGTTATATTTAATTATCCCCCCCCTTAAATGTGCTGGTTTTGGGGGTGCATAACCAAAGCATGGATCACATTTCCCAGTTCATACACACCCACTCCCATCCGCTTAATCCTTCATTAGATATAATCCACACAAACACAAGTAAATGTCTTTTTTAAAGCCTGGTTTACTTTATTCATCTACTACATTACATGCATTTAGCAAAAGCTCTTCTCCACGATACAACAAACCTTAGAACACAAGAAATTAACTTCAAATGCTAGAAGTAGCAGGTGTTAGGGGGTGGGGATAGAAGTGGAACCGAGATCCGGTCTGTAGAGGTGGGTATTCCTCTGAATCAGAAGATGGCCAGTGATCCTGCTGTCCTGACCCCTGTGGGTAGTTCATTGCACCACTGAGGGACCAGTACAGACAGGGCTCGTGTTCACACATGTACTCATCCATTTCATTTGCACAATCCTCCAGCAGTTTCTGTTTTGCTGTTTTCTGTTTCAGTTTTTGTGTTTGTTATAAATCTGAGCCACAGTGTCAACTTCTGGGTGAATCAAGGCAACAAGACCAATACCGAGTGTCAGCAGATCAGACTGGCTTTGTGCTGCTTGTGCCAAGTTCCTACACGTGTTTCCCTCCAGCTCCAAGAAGCTCAACTGAAGTGCCATTTGAAAATGTCACTACTTTCTCCCCAAGATATCTGAATGGTGAGGTTCAGCACTGTAAGTATGGCTACATTACCAATCACAAACACAGCGAGTTGCATTCTCACCTCTGCTCTCTGGTTTGCTCATCTGTCCAACTACTGGGCAGTGCTTCCTGCTGTGAGAAGGGGCTGTCCCACATTTGTAGAAAACAGATGAGATTGCAGGCAGAGTCCCTCTGATGTCATTTTCTTTTTTCCCTCTCACCTCACTAGGACCCGGCTTTCTCAAAAATATCACTGTGCCTCTTACCACACTAGGAACAGTGGTTAGGGGGCTCCCTTGTATGAGTTCGCTGGTGCTGTATTAGACCAAATGACTGCCTGAAGCTCTTCCCACACTGGGCGCAGTGGTATGGGCGCTCTCCTGTATGAGTTCGTTGGTGTTGTCTCAGAGTACCTAAATGACGAAAACTCTTCCCACACTGGGAGCAGGGGTATGGCCGCTCCCCTGTGTGAGTTCGCTGGTGCTGTATTAGAGTACATGACTGACTGAAGCTCTTTCCACACTGGGAGCAGCGGTATGGCCGCTCCCCTGTATGACATCGCTGGTGCTGCATTAGACCACTTGAGTGATTGAAAGCCTTCCCACACTGGGAGCATTGGTATGGGCGCTCTCCTGTATGAGTTCGTTGGTGGTGAGTCAGACTACCTAAATGACGAAAACTCTTCCCACACTGGGAGCATTGGTATGGGCGCTCCCCTGTATGAGTTCGCTGGTGCTGTGTCAGAGTAGTTGACTGACTGAAGCTCTTCCCACACTGGGAGCAGCGGTATGGCCGCTCCCCTGTATGGGTTCGCTGGTGATGTATTAGACTGACTGACTGACTGAAGCTCTTACCACACTGCGAGCAGCGGTATGGCCGCTCCCCTGTATGAGTTCGCTGGTGCCGTATTAGACAAATTGACTGACTGAAGCTCTTCCCACACTGGGAGCAGTGGTATGGGCGCTCTCCTGTATGAATCTTCTGGTGTTGTCTCAGATTACCTGAATTATGGAAACTCTTCCCACACTGGGAACAGTGGTATGGCCGCTCTCCTGTATGAGTTCGCTGGTGAACTGTCAGTCGGGATTGATATCTGAAGCTCAGCTCACAGTGGGAGCATTGGTATGGTCGCTCCCCTGTATGAGTTCTCTGATGCGTTTTCAGGTATGTCACAGTTCTAAATCTCTTTGAACACTGGGAACACTCGTATGGGCACTCCTCTGTATCAATTTGCTGGTATTTTTTCAGAACACTTGATTCAGTGAAACTTTTTCCGAACTGGTATGCATACTCCCTTGTATGGATTTCTTGGTGTCGTCTCAGGGCTGATTGATATCTGAAACTCCTCCCACACTGGGGGCACGTGTGGGCCCCTGGGGTGCCTGTGTGGGACTGTGTCGGGGTGGGGAGTGTCTTAGGGGGTGTGGGGTGCTGAGGGGTGCTGCTGGGAGGCAGTGGGTTCTCTGCTCCATTTCCTCCAGATCCCAGAATCCTGCTGTACTCCTCTGGGTGAACCTTCTCAATGTGCTGCTGAAGGTTCACTTCTTCCATGTGAGTGAATGGGCACTGGGAGCAGGCAAAGACCTGAGACGCCACCTCAGCTGTCTGCCCTGAAGAGACAGAAGACAGGGGATACACAGATGCCCAGATGATTTGGTGTATACAAGAAACAGTGAGAGAACATACAAATGTATGCATCAGAAAGAAATAAATATATGTGAAGGCAGGTATTAGGAGAGTCAAAATGCAGAGAGCTGCTGTCTGCCTGAGGCATTAGGGAATGCATGGAGCTCTTCAGAACAGCACTGCACATCAGACTGGACACTGCTTTACATCAACAACACTGAGTGAAAAATTAATCACATATTCCTGTCACCTGTTTCTCCTTTCCTGGGAGAGATGACAGAGGATCTAAAGGGGTCTCCGGCAAAGATCCTGTAAAAGGCAAAAAGGCTCATTATTTATTTAAGACTGTTTGCAATGAAGGAGAAAAATCTTTAAAATCAGTTCATGTCTGTCTTCACTCTTACTCTGGCTCTGATGAATCTGGGGGCTGTTTCAGTGGGATCTTGGAGCTGCCAATCATCTCCCTCTTCTGGATCATGACCTGTCCGTTCTGCCTCAGTGAGCCCTCTTCCATCACTGGCATCAACTCATCCTGTTTCCATGGAGATCTCACTCCCTGGTTCCCATTACTGACCACAGGATGAGAAAGTGATGATACAGGAACTGACATCTCTGTGACCTCAAGTCGGCGAATCAGCACTCTAGGCTGTTTGAGAAGACAGGAAGTGACCGGGGGTGAAAGGCCCTCCCCTTCCTGTTGGCTACAGACTGATTTTCCTTCATTCTTCAGCTTTCTGTCAGTTTGGATGGCTGGATCACTTTCATCTCTCTCCCTCTGTTCATCCCCCTCTTTTTGGCCCTCCCTCCAAAGTCCCTTGTCCTCTTCATCTCTCACACCATCCTCCTTCTCCATTTCCTCCTTCTGCTTCTCCCCAACTTCCTCTTCCTCCTCCTTCATGTTGGATAGTATGTCTATCTCCTCCCTGCTCATCCCATATCCAGTCTTCCTCTTCATCCTCTCCTCTATGTCTTCACTTCTGTTCAGACCTGATCCCAGCTCCACTACTGTGTAATCTCTGCTGTCCATCACAGATTCTGTCATGTCTTCACCAGAAGAGGTGGTTCTTAACTTTTTGGAGCCATATGCAGGTTCTGATTGGTTATCACATTCAATCAGTTCAGCCGAATCATCAACTTTTCCAAATGGTGGGAGGGAAAGTGAGGACAGGATACAGTTGTCTATGGAGGGAGGAGCCACTGAGAGAGAAAGCAAGCAAGAATGAATAGATAGATCTTGTCTCATTCAGTGAGAGAAGAACAGATCCACAGAAAAAAGGAAAAGGAACCATTTGAAATAATCCTGTCACTGCCTTTTCATGTTGACCTTAAATGGCTCACAACTTAAAAAATATGTAATTAGACGAAGTCTTGCGTTAACACAGCTCTTATTTCTGCCTTTGGAAATAAGATAAAAACCACAATCAAATATGTATGCATGTTTTGGCATGTTGTAGCATCTTCACAGTTAAGAGTGTGCTGTAAAAGGTTGTTTATATGTGTCCTCTAACAGAGGCCTACCATTCCTGTCCAAGTGTCCACCACATCTGTGTTGCTGGAGTAGGGTCTTAAGCTGCTGTGGGTCAGAGGCAGACTGCACACACTCCTCCAGGACAGAGGGGGCAGCACCAAGCCATATTACAGTCTGAGGGAGAAAGAAGTGTTACTTCTGTCATTAACAGGAGCACTACTTTGCTGTTTGTTTTTTTTTCATATGTTTACATTATTTTCCATCTACCCCAGCTATCCACATTCCATCTAAGAACATCAAAATGTACCGAAAGCTAGATGTAAATTATTCTAATAGGAATATACAATAAAAATTATGTTGTAGCATAGTGGTAAAGAGTAGGACTCCTAACTGAATGGTTGTCGGTGTAGGTACAGTGCCGTCCACAGATTTGTTAATTTGTTATTTTATTTGTTCAACTTTTACGGACAGTAACACATAAACCGCTTTTAATGTGAAATGCAATCTCACAGGAAGTGATGATACAAGGAATATAAACTGGGTACCTCTTCTAGGTGGTAAAATTGTGAAAGAAATGTGGTGTATATTTAAAACGATTATTCTGGATGTACAGCGTAAATTCATTCCGCAAGTGAGAAAAGGGAAGCTGAAAAAGAAGCATCCACAGTGGATGAGTAAGTCGTTACGGGACAGTTTGAAACAAAAAAGGAAATTATTTAGAAAATACAAGTTGGAGAGCTCAGAGAGTAATAAGATTGAATACAGTAATATGCGAGCTTAAGTTAAGAAAAAATAAGGGAAGTTAAAAGGTGTTTTGAAAGACAGATTGCACTAGATGCAAAGACTCTAAACACTTTTTTCAATATTACGGTCAAAAAAGGATAGTTAAGGATGAAATAAGAGGTATAAAAAATAAGGATGGAGTTATGGTTTACAATAACAAAGCTATTGCTGATACACTAAACAGTTACTTTGTGGAGAGTTTCACTAGTGAAGTGTTTTCGCATATGCCTTCAGGTGCAGTCAGTTCTCAGAGACCTATGGAGGAAACTGATTTAAATGATGCAGAAGTACTAGATTACTTCTTCAAAAACTTAAAACAAATAAGGCAGCAGGCCCTGATGGAATATAACCAAGAGTTCTCAGGGAACTAGCAGAAGTGGTTTACAAGCCTCTGACAGTTATTTTTAAACAATCCCTTAAAACTGGAGAAATGCCAGATGACTGGAAACATGGCAGTGTAGTACCTATGTACAAGAAAGGAGACCGGACCGATCCAGTAAATTATAGGCCTGTCATCTTAACTTGTATAGCATGCAAAATACTGGAATCCATCATTAAGGATAATTTGGAATTATTCCTGGAACGAAATGGTGTCTTAACGCACTCTACCAGGTAGCTTGTACGTTGTCTGGCCAACCACTGAAACCTGGTAATGCAGTGCTTCTAACATTGTTGACTCACTGTGGTTTTTGCCTTGTGTTGTACTCTGCCTCACTTGTAGGTCATGATGGAGAAAAGAATCTGCCAAATAATTAAACTGGGATTAAACCACATTTTCCAATACTTTGTCTATCAAGGGACCTATGCAAGGATCTTCTTTATGGACTTCAGCTCGGCGTTCAACACCACCATACCAGAACTACTCCACTCAAAACTTTCCCAACTCACTGTGCCCGCCCCCGCCTGTAACGCCTGGTGCACACTACCAGATTTTCAAATCTTAACCGATTTTAAAAATGTGGGACACCACAGACAAAACGACAGATTTAACTGATATTTAAAAATTTTATTGTAAGAACGCACACACCAGATGATTCAGAAAAGATGCAGGACCACACACGTGGCGTTTATATTAAACTATTTCAGAGTGGCGCTTCCAGGGACTTGGGATCTCACAGAAACTCGCATGATCAAACGTGACTTCAGAGCAAAACCAACACGGAGGCGGACCGCCATCTGCAGCTTGTTGCACTTGTGTGCGCTATGTTTTGCACAGAAAAAAATAGCAGAAAAAGAACTGTGGATGAAGTCATGGCTGAGAAGACAGAGTCAGCATAGCTTATACCTTTTGCAGCAAGAGCTGGAGTTGAGTTGGAAATAAAGTTTTATTATCTCATACAGGGCTAGTGCAGGCTACTGCTACACGCTAACGTTACTGTTATTTGTACACAGGTGGAGGTGTTACGAGTATGCCACATGACGTCAGGAAAAGGGTGCACGGAAGTAAGGGTTAGGGGTCACATGACGTCAGGGTCACGGGTGCATGAACTTGTGCACCTCGGGTAATTTAAACGTCTATGGCGGCAAGCACAGTCGGGGGAATTTGAGTGAGTACCAGCGTACTATATTGTGCGAATTTAGTTGTTGTCTCACTTCGGGTTTAAAAGCAGCTTTAGGTATAAAGTTTGTGAGACGGTGGTGCATTTTTTGTCGAGTTTATTTTCTAGTTTTGTTTTGGTTGTTTTGGGTAGGACGGTGGAGCCGGTCCGACGGTCTATTGCAGACTGGCCGGACCCCACCGTTTTATTTCATTCTTTTGCGCACCGATCTCCAGATCTCCACTTTTCTTTACTCCACATTACTTTCGTCCCTCTCTCAAACCACTCTTTCTAAAACTCCTGTGCACTGCTATCTCTCCAACTATCTGTTCTCCAATCTGTATAAATACTGTTCAGCCAGTTCAACTGCGAAGCACTCGCCGCTGCGTCTTCTGCCCGGCTGGACCAAACTCGGAAGAGTGAGGAGCTGGGTTGTTGTATTATTATGTGCGGAGTATTTGTCCTGCCAACTGCCCTGTGACTGCCTGTAGTCACCTTTGGCAGGAGTCTGGCCGTAACAGAGGGTAGAGTGAAACCTGTGATCATTAGAAATGTAGTCATTTTTATACATTCTCTGACTTTCCACTGCCATAGAGATGCCGTTCCATATTAGACTAATATTACTGTGCTCTGGGCTTGTACGAAGGTTACTGTCAATTGCTGGGTGATGCTTCCCGATCAGTTCGCTCTCATTGGCAATTGCAGGTTTCTGCTCAATATTTCATCACTGTTCCTTTCACACTACAGGATTTGAAGTGGTAAATATTAAAGGTTTGATATGTACGATTAGAAATTGGGGAGCCTCTGATCAAGTAACATTAAGATTATGTCTGTAAACCCCTCACACTACAGGATCACCTGGGCAGTTAATCGGTTCAGACCAGACTTAAGTTGGGAATTGTGCCGTAATTGTCTGGAGGGGCAAATTGGACGCAAAGTCGGACCAATTACCCTCTAGTGTGGGGCCAGCATAAGTGGATTATCAACTTCCTCACAGACAGGAAGCAGCAAGTGAGGGTGGGGAAATTCACATCCATCACCCAGACAATCAGCACTGGTGCCCCACAGGGTTGCGTGCTGTCCCCACTGCTCTTCTCCCTTTACACTAACGACTGCACCTCCAGGGACCCCTCGGTCAAACTCTAAGAACAGTCATCTGTCACATCCAAAACAGGGATGAGTCTGCATACAGGTGGCTGGCCCTCTGGTGCAGCCATAACAATTTAGAGCTGAATATGCTCAAGACAGTGGAGATGATGGTGGACTTCAGGAGGAACCGCCATATAAAGACCTTCCTGGGAGCTATAATATCCAAAGACCTAAAGTGGAAGACCAACACTGCCTCCAAAAAAAGACCCATCACAGGATATTTTTCCTTCACCAGCTGAAGAAGCTCAGCCTGCCAAAGGACTTGCTGGTTCAGTTCTACACAGCAATCATTGTGTCTGTCCTCACCACCTGTGTAATGATCTGCTTTGGCTTTGCCACCAAACAAGACATTAAACTACAGCACACCATCAGGACAGCAGAAAAGATCACTGGAGTTAACCTGCCCACACCGAGATCTTTTCAGTACCAGAGCCTAGAAACAGGCAGGCAAAATCTTTGCTGACCCCTCACATGCTGGCCATCACATGTTCAAACTCCGTCCCTCCACAAGGCGCTTCAGATCACTACCCATCAAAACAAGCCGACTCTGTAACAGCTTCTTCTCACACGTCATCACACTCGAACTGTTAAACCAGCGATGTGTCAACAGTACCTCTCTTTCTGTGTCTTCACAGTGCAATAGTTGCATAACTAACAGTTGTACAGATACACACCCTGCACTCATGTACACTTTAACTCATGACATTGTGCAGAAGCTGTTCACTTGATATACCTTGAACTTGATCCTTCCTTATTCCATATATGTAGTTGTTAGTTGCGTCACTACTCTTCATTGGTGTTGATGTTTTTATCCCTGAGAAATGTACTGCTTTGTTTTCTCCCAATCCCTGGACCAGCCACAACTAAGACTTGCTGAACTCACATATTTCTATTAACTGAAAATCATACTCTACAATAATCACTAGAATTCCGTCCCCTTTTCCTCCCAAAAGCTCCTGTCTGGTTGCACTCTGACTTTTATCACATCCTCCTTGACTGAACAAACAATATCATAATGGTGAAATTGGATATTTTGGCTGCAAATTGAAGCAAGCCATGAAATGGAGCTCTTTCTCAATGACTGAATAATTTACTGAATTTTGCCATTAGAGGACAAAGAGTAAAGTATGTTAAAAGCTTAGTCAGGGTCAGTGGACACATGGAGAGGTGAGCCGGCATATCCAGCAGGTCCAGGTGTGATGCAGTGGGGTTTTTCTCCTTACCTGTTTGAGGTCTGGTACTGGAAGCAGCTGCTCCAGTCTGGAGAGGAACTCCCACACCAGCATCTGCAGAGCTGAGTCATAACTGGGACCCAGCTGCAAGGAGAGAGAGAGAGAGAGAGAGAGAGAGAGAGAGAGAGAGAGAGAGAGAGGGAGAGGGAGAGGGAGAGGGAGAGGGAGAGGGAGAGGGAGAGGGAGAGGGAGAGGGAGAGAGAGAGGGAGAGAGAGAAGGAGAAAGAATGACCCTTTAATAATGAGATGTTTACTGCCAGAACTCTGCAGCGAACCCTGCCCCACTTTACATGGACTTGAGTGTCAGACCTGGAGGAAGTGCTCTCTCTCAGCTGGGTCTTTCAGCAGGGTTTGGACCAGCTCCACAAAATCAGCTTCTGACGCCTCCACCTTCACATCAGAGTTCTGCAACACAGCACAGTGGTCACACACACAGCTAACACACTGTACAGTGTAGGGGTCCTTCTGAGTCATCAGCCTGCCAGTTACATATTCTGCATTTCCCACAGTATCAGTATCGGTTCCAGAGACATTGATAATGGGCCAGTAACACCTCCCCTTCCTCCCATTCCTGCCCCTGTAGTGGTCAGGCTGTGTGCTGGAGGAACCAGCGCTGGCTACAAACTCTGTGTCAACATACTGGATCATTGGCTCATTCCATCTCAAATCAACCAATGCCAATGCTCTTTGCTCTCGGATTTACTACAAAAAAGAAGCATAGAAATATTCCTAAATCATTCATATGAACACACCGGAAGTTGAGGTTGTGGATTACAACTGCTGTTTGAGATTTTACCATTTTAAATTTATTGCTCAAAACGCAATAGATTCTACTATAAGATTCTCCCTAGCGTATAGCATCCTGGAGAGAGGCAACTAACTCATTGTTGTATATTACAAAGGTGGTTTGTTACTGGTATTGAAAAAAAGAACAAGCTCTGAAGCTGGGATATTTGCCATCTTTACAAAAGGTAACAAAGTGCATGAAAAGGCTGAATGCTATAAGTAGCAGAGTTAATTACTTCATATTTTGGAGCATAATTATGTGTTTATATCACTAGCCTTTTTTGTATTGTATTATCATATTGCACTACAGCAGGGGTTTTCAACCTGTGGGGCCCGCCCCCCCAGGGGGGCACAAGCGCCTGTCAAGTGGGGCGCAAGATTAGGAGATTTTTAGGCGCAAGCCGGCAATTAAAATGAAAAAGGAATAAAACAATAATTGCAGTGAACCTGTCATTTCTGTCGTTAATAGCATTTCAATATTCAACTACTAGAGGGGGGTGTAGCAATCTGACTAGTTTCCCTGGCTAGCAGACCCTGCCGTCTATCTTCGGCTATAGAAGAGCTGAGAGCCTGCGTTATACAGCTAGTGAACACGAGCGATTACGCACGTAAAAATGGACCAGTGGCTTACCAAAATGAAGACCAACAATGAAGGTGAAACTGCTCAACTGAGTGATAAAAACAAAGACTGGGGTGTTGTTGCAGAGGAATCCACAGCCGATTCTGACCCCATTAACGCCGATGAGCATCAAGTGAAGAGCTGCACTCAGGACAGAGGCTGCAGAGTAAGGGTAAAGGCCTGGGTGCAACAAAACGACGGAAAATTGATGAAAGGTACATAAAATATGGATTCACATGTATTAAAGTCAATGACAAACCACGCCCACAGTGTGTTTTATGTTCCGAGGTACTTGCAAATGACAGCTTAAAACCTGTGAAACTAATAATCCACTTAAACACGAAGCACCCAACATACAAAGATAAGCCAGTTGATTTCTTCTGCCGTAAAGAGTCAGTTTTGCTAAAAACTAACAATGTCAAAACAAACCGCAGTGACATCCAAATCCCTGGATGCCTCATATGAGGTGGCATATTTGATTGCCAAAGCCAAAGTGCCTCATATGATTGCAGAGACTCTCATTCGTCCACCAGCATTGGCTATTTGTCAAACTATGCACGGAGAGAAGTTAGCCAGCGACATTGCGAAAATTCCACTCTCTGATAATACAATCAGCCGCCGTATCGGTGAGATGGCAAACGACGTTAAATATCGACTAATAGTTCAAACATAGACGGGGGGGGGCATTTCGGACAAAGGTTGAAAACCCCTGCACTACAGGACCGTATTGAAAACAAGATGCCGCATCTTAAGGGTCTTTATGCTCCTAGTTTCTAATAATACTAACTCAAATTTCTATATTTCCAGATCTCGATATCTGGAATGTTCAAATGGGGTGTGAGATAACAGCCCCTGCCCTGACTGTAACCTGGGGAGCAGCAGCACCGCTGTTACGCTAAACTCCTCTGACCCCTCCAGAATGCATCATCCTGTCTCATCACTGCCATTATTTAAACATACACTTTTCACATCTTAAATTACAAAGTGCTTCAGCCCCCTTCTCTCACCCTCGCTCGCAGTGCCAGAATCAGCTGGTTCCTCTGTCTGTAACTCAGCAGCTCTGGGACTGCCTCTGTCACCAAAGTCACAAACTCCTCCAGTTTCCCATAATGCACTATGTCTCGCTGCTGCACCACTTGCCACATGGCTGCAGAGAACAGTCGTAGAGGGGGAACCAAAAGGCGCAGGGAGGAGAGAGGAAGAGAGGGATCTGCAACAGAGAGAACATAAGGAATCTACACACAAACAGGAGCACCTCTGACACATCTAAAGCAGCACTGACTTCAGTTACCAGCATTTGGTCCTGGTTCCACAGCCTACTGTTTACCACCCACTGCTGTTTACAGTTAGAAATTCAATTTGGCCTTAAGGGGTTTGGTCCACATATCAACAAACTGCAAGTACCTGAATTCTTGTTTTAACATTTCGTGTTGTTTTGTTTACCCATAACCTGAGATAAAACTCCAAACTGCTTTAAACCAAGATGAATCAATATCAATCGATTAATAAAATGGTTTAGTACTACAGAGTTTTACACTCTTCCTCTGCTGCAGACTGAACGCACAACACTTTCAGCTAAAATGCGTTAGCTACACAGTTACACGGCAAATGGCTTTCAGACAAATACGTCTTCTGCCTTATTTCATAGAGACTGCACTCCCCGTATGCAGAAGGGAATGCTGCGAGTGTGTTAAAGCGCATTAATGCTACAGCTATGCTAAGGCAGCGGCTGGATGAATTAGGCAGGTTTTTAAATCTCCCTCCCACAAGATCACGCAGGATGCGGTGATGATGCCAGTCTGACAAAGCCCTTCCAACGACGATAAAATGTACAAACCCCTGTTCTCCTTCCCTGAAGAACTTCGTCTTTCCATCGTTACAGCTCCTCCAACAGCTTAATTACAGACCGGTTGACCAGCTATATTTTCAGAGCAACCGCTGTAGCATTGGCTGCCAACGCGTATAAACACCATAAACTCGTACACTTTAAAACTAACAGTATTTAAACCACCGTCAGAAACCGCTTCAGCGACAAGGCAGTGACGTGTTACCGGTTCCCGATTCATTCAGTCAGATTTATTTCCGGGTTACGACCATTTCCGAAACTTCAAAATTAAAGCGTCTATATATTTATTCATTTACGTTGCAAATACTTATCACAAACGTATCATATATTTAACGTGCTTGTAGTAGTGATAAACTATGCCAAAAAGACATTACACAGCGTCATTTAGCAGACACTCTCACCCAGAGCGATTTCAAAACAAGTGCATCTAGAGATGCTGCTATGCATATATGTCTTGTTTGTGTGTGTGAGTGAAATCTGACACATTTGGGCCTCATGCAGCAACATTCTGTGGTGCCTGTCCTCCGGGCTTGGGCCAGGGGGACCAAGGGCCTTCCTCCACACTTCGGTGCCTTCTGGAAATAAATAAGAGTTCTTACAGAGTCTGATGTAAATAAGCTTTTGGTTTATTGCATATGGTGATCAGTCATATACAGCAAACCAGGTTGGTCCGCGGAGCAACAGGTTACAATGCATTCGCAAGCATATCCCCAAGCATTCTGCCCTCCCCTCATCCTGCATCCATCCTTTATGCCTTTTCTCACTCCTCCTATGTCAGACCCCAACTTCCAACTCCTCCCAGGCCCCTCCTTCAAGATCACCCCATCTTCCATTTGATACACCATTATTTAATTTTTAAACTGTTACATTTACCCCGCCTAGAAAATCCCATAAACACCATAGTTATCAATTGTATATTATTCTTAAACATAACACTTCTGAAATTTCCCATTAATTCCACTCCACACCTATATGATTTTTAAACATAATTAAATAATACAGAGTTCATTTTATTTTTAAGCATATATGCCTGGAATATCACCATTATTTCCAGGCCCACGTTTAAATAATAAAAAGGGTTAAATAACTCAGTTAGCCAGACAGCGGTGCTGCAGACTGTAAGAAGGCACACAGATTTCTATGTGCCATAAGCTACAAGGTTAGGCCTTAAAACAAAGGGTTAATGTAAGAACTAGGCCCCATCTGGACACGGCCCAGGAGATGGGCCAGAAGAACTAAACCCTGCAAAGGGGGGCCATTAGCTCAGCACTACTATGATGGGCAACTATGACAAATTGCAGAAAATCCACATACAGTTTACAAGCATTTATCAGTAGATATTAGCTAGGCCAATGCAGGCAATCAGCTGCTATTTTCTAGCTGTATAACTCATAAAAGAAAATATAAAACTAAAATGGGATGCATATGTTAAAAGGGGCAAAAACAGGCTGACATGCTGTAGGGGCATGTCAAGGGGAGGAGATACAATAAGCGAAGGTGGCATGACTATGAGTCAGAGGAAAAAGATACAATAAGTGTAGACTGTAAACCAATAGGAGAAGAGAAGGGAGAGAAGATACAATAAGCGTAGACTATGAACCAATAGGAGAAGAGAAGGGAGAGAAGATACAATAAGTGTAGACTATGAACCAATAGACGTGAAGGGAGAGAAGATACAATAAGCGTAGACTATGAACCAATAGGAGAAGAGAAGGGAGAAAACATACAATAAGCGTAGACTATGAACCAATAGATGTGAAGGGAGAGAAGATACAATAAGCGTAGACTAGGAACCAATAGAAGTGAAGGGAGAGAAGATACAATAAGCGTAGACTAGGAACCAATAGAAGTGAAGGGAGAGAAGATACAATAAGCGTAGACTAGGAACCAATAGAAGTGAAGGGAGAGAAGATACAATAAGCGTAGACCATGAACCAATAGGAGAGGATGGCATGACTATAAAACAACAACATAGCGCACAAAGGTTCTGGGGTGACGTCCAAGGAGGGGCAATGCTGAAGGCAGTGTTCCTTCTTCAAGGTTGCATATCCTGACATCAACTGTCCTGCAATAGCTTTCAAATACTTATAACCTAGAATAACCCCTGGCCTTACCCAAACCCATAATCATACAGAATCACAGCATATTAATAACAGTACTTAATGCTTTTCCAATAGCGGCACTTTAATCAATACTATCATGAAATGCTTATTAATTGTATTGCTTATGTAGTAAATCAACAATATTGTGTAATGCTTATTATTGTAGTACTTAATATAATGCCTTTCATTAATAACAGTGCTTTAGTGCATACTAGTGCTTTAGGCCTCACATAAGGCCTCACATTCTCCACCACAATTCTCTTAAATTTCTCTGATATTTTCTCTTAATTTTCTGTTAAATGAAAAAAATAAGAGAAGTCAACTCCAGATGCACCAAACGTTCTTATCCATGCAAATCTGCTCATACCCAGGCGTGCTGAATGAAGAAACCCACTTGATCATAAATTGGAGGCACGTGGCCGATTATTTGTTATTAGCATAGGTAACGCCCCCTAAACACTGTATAAGGGCAGGTGTTGTGCCCTGTGCAAATATTCTGGCACATGCCCAAGAACTGGAGAGATGCCACCAAAAAAGGAAGGTGTTTTTTTGCTGCTTTACTATTTGTAGGTGGGCCCTCTTCTGCATTGACTGTTACACACAGTCTTCAAAGTGATTGAAATGATATGTTAAGTGTGGCATCTAGTGGTAAAGGGGGGAATGGATGGTTGTTGAATAAAGATGGCTGAATGGAAACACATGGCGTTGTGAAATGCTTTCATCTGCAATCGTAACAGTACCCATTCAACGATATCACTGAAATTATTTGTAATTGTGACAGCTATACATACCACCTTCCCACCTTATGTATCACACTTATGGTTTTGAGTCATAGACTTTTTATATGTATTTTATTTGTCCTTATTGAAATGCTCCAAAACTACATGCTTTATTAAAAATACAAATTATTTCTACCCATCACTTATTTAA
This sequence comes from Megalops cyprinoides, assembly GCF_013368585.1. Classification (NCBI taxonomy): domain Eukaryota; kingdom Metazoa; phylum Chordata; class Actinopteri; order Elopiformes; family Megalopidae; genus Megalops; species Megalops cyprinoides. The sequence continues at coordinate 69,706,022 of NC_050584.1, read as the reverse complement.
TTTGGTTGCTTTCTTCTCAAAAAGTTATGAACGGAAGAAGGCTTGCTGGGAAATGCTAATTTGTTTGTCCAATGACCTTGCTCCCTGTCATTTGTGATAACTTGCGTGAAATCAATTTTTCCTCAACTCAAATAATGAGTTGCTGTGCTTTCCTTGATGGCTATTTGACCTATGCTTATCGGCATACTGTGTAAGCTACCTTTGTGTTGATTTGTTAGTGTAGGCTGGCTAAAGCTATTTCGGGTGTTTGATAGTTAGAGAAATTAGGCTGTGGTGATTTAAGTCCAGGGCAGGTGATACATCGAATAGCTATTTTAGTGCAATAACAGCTGTCCCCGGTATGTAGCATTAGGTTTCTTCCCTTCAGTCATACCTTATGCGGGAGCACACCTCCAAAGTCCACTGAAATGCTTGTATCTATATGTTGGTTAACTTACCTATTAACTTTGAAAAACACATAGCACATGTATTCACTCTATCTTTGTAGCCATGTGTTTCTATCTACCACATGGAATCAGCAAAGTACTGCTGCTGTGATATCAGCATTAAATATAATCAGGTCTATTTTTTCCCCCGGAAGCATTTCACATGGCCTCAGAAAATTGGAGGTGTGCTCCCACATCAGCTATGACTAAAGGGAAAACAATACGGTAATATGTGTGCTTATGTTTTTTTTTTGGGGGGGGGGGGGGGGGGCAAGAAAAATATTTGCACCGGGGCCAATCACAATTATGTTACGCTAGTGCTTAGTAGCAAAGTCAAAGTTTTTTATTTGTCATATACTAAGGTACAATGTACAGTGCAGTGAAATGATGGTCGGCAGCAGGGCAGACTCACAAAAGAAAAAATATAATTTACTCGCAATCACAAATCTATATCCCAATCTATATAAAAATATAAAGAAAAATATAAAAAATATAAAAAGAAATAATTTAAGGAAGATATACAACACAAGACATAGAAAAATGTTCAGAACGGAGTTAGACTCCAGTATGAGCTGCATTTAGTGTTCTGACGGCCTGGGGGAAGAAGCTCCTACGGAGCCTCTCAGTGTTGGCCTTGAGGTTGCGGAGGCATCTGCCTGACCACAGCCACTGAAAGAGTCCATGGTTTGGGTGATGGGGTTCCTTCATTATCTTACCGGCTCTGGTGCTGCACCGTCTGGTATACAGGTCCTGGAGGGGGGTTAGAACAGACCCTGTGGTGCGCTCAGCTAGTCGCACCACCCTCTGCAGGGCCATCACCAGGCAGTGATGCATCCTGCCAGAATGCTCTCGATGGCACCAGAGTAGAAGGCTTTTAAAATCTGTTTTGGCTGTCTGAATTTCTTTAGCAGTCTGAGGTGATAGAGGCATTGCTGTGGGTGGAAGTGTGAGCGGTCCATGTCAGGTCTTCTGTGATGAGTACACCAAGGTATCAGAAGCTGTAGACCCTCACCACTGGGGCACCGTTGATGGAGAGTGGGGTGTAACTCCTCTGACGTGTCTTGCAGAAGTCGACTACCAGCTCTTTTGTTTTGCTGACGTTAAGGGAGAGGTAGTTGACCTGACACCATTTTTTCAGGTCCTCCACCTCCTCCAGTTAGGCCCTCTCATTGTTGTTGGTGATCAAGCCCACCACCACAGTATCGTCCGCAAACTTCACGATGGTGTTGGAGCTATTCTTTGCCACACAGTCATGTGTATACAAAGAATACTCATGGCTAAGAAGTTACCTTGATGACAGACATCAATATGTTCAAAAAAATAATGTCAAATCTGACTTGCTGAAGGTCACTTGTGGGGTTCCACAAGGTTCAGTGCTAGCGCTATGTATGTCTTTCATTTGTAGATTTTAGTTCAGCATTTCATACTGTACAGCCACACTGATTAGTTAGGAAGTTGGATGAGCTGAAGGTCCACCCTCTAGTCTAATTATTAGGTGGTACCACTCGTTCTTGACCAACCGTAAACAACAGGTCAGTTATAATGGTATTCTTTCAGCACCCCGAACCTTGAACACAGGGGCCCCCCAGGGGTGTGTTAGTTCAGCTGTCCTTTTTACTTTATATACTAATGAGTGCAGAAGTCGTAACCCTAATAACTACATAATTAAATTCTCAGATGATACCACCATCTGAGGTTTAATGAAGAAGGACAGCAATATTTCAGAGTATAACTCAGAAATACAAAGATTTGTAGGATGGTGTGTTGATAATCACCTGGTGGCAAATGTTAAAAAGACAGATGAGATGGTGTTTGACCCTAGAGGAGTGGGTGACCACAGGTCTGTGGTCATCCATGATGAAACCATCTCACAGGTCTCTTCATACAAGTACCTTGGTATTTTTGTTGATAGTTTAACAAACTAACTACCTAACGTTAGCTATGCTTCCCCTATCATTAAATCGATTGCATGCAATAGACCAAACGTTCCGTCCACTGTGTCTTCAACTCCGAACTTGTTGTCAGAACTCAGTTGTTTGAAATAACAAGCCTCTGGCCAAACACTGGCTGTTTATCAATCCGCATTTTTGTCCGTTCTTGCGTTCTCGTGAACTCGTTTGACGTCATCAAGTACGGTTGCAATACGAAGAACGCAAGAAACCCAGAACACTTAAAATGCCCGGATGTGCTCTTGATCCGCCCCTTTTATCGCGGAGGCATCGGTTGGTGACTTGGAAGTTTTTACTTTTCTTATTTCAAGTAAAAGGTACCTGTAAATCAGCCTCTGAAAAAATTAGATGGGAAATGGGCAGTATAGTTGCAGAATATTTGTAAGTTTGCTCCGACTTTCATGGGGAGTAGGCTTCGATTAGCTAGCGTTATTCAGTTCAGTGGAGACGGTAGTTAACGTTAGCTAAGTTAGCATGGGCTACAGAAAACGTAACTTGAGGGACGGCTTTTTAGCTTTATAGTTTATCGCACTTTTCAAATGTCATATCGATCATATTAATGTAAATAAGGCTATAGTCTCCATACAGCCTTGTACCAGTCATCTTCACATAAATATTTTATTCAGGGACTGCTGAGGAGTTTTTTTTTCAGAGGCTGATTTACAGGTACCGTTTACTTGAAATAAGAAAAGTAAAAACTTAATATCATGTTGTCTCTTTATTTAGTACAAAGAGGTTGTAATGTGATGCATGAACGTGTCCAATGATGCGTGCCCTGAAGGTATAACGGGTGACGTAATTGGGGTACGTGAGTTGAATCAGTTATGCTACCTGAAGAGACAAGTTCGCTGTAACGTGAGTTGTGGAGTTCTTAATAAACTCATTGCGATTAGAAACACCGAACGTGTGTGTTTATATCGTGACATGGTGTCAGAAGTCACGGACTGAATCCTGAAAGAAGCGAAGATGGCCAAGTTTTGACCACCAGAACAGTTTGACTTTACCCGGCCAGCGGAGTGGCCAGTGTGGAGGCGCCGATTCGACAGGTTTCGAGCGGCTTCCAAGCTCAACAAAGAGAGCGGTGAGGTACAAGTCAACTCTCTTCTGTATTCGATGGGGAAAGAAGCAGAGCCAATTTATGAAGCGTTTGTGTATACCGAGGACGACGAAAGTGATAACCCTCAACTTGACTATGAGATAGTTATAGCAAAGTTTGATGATCACTTTGTGCCTAAGCGCAACATAATTCATGACCGGGCATGCTTCCACAAGCGGGTACAGAAGGCAGGAGAAACTGTGGAATCTTTCGTGAGGAGCCTTTATGAGTTAGCCCAATATTGTGAATTCGGCATAGCAAAGGATGAACACATTAGAGACCGACTCGTCATTGGCATCCTAGATAGCGAGGTCTCGCAAAAGCTACAGCTTGAGGCGGATCTCACGCTGGAGAAAGCTATCCAGCTAGCTCGACAGAGTGAACAGATCAAGAATCAGAGCGTGGAGCGAGGCGAGTGTTCGGTGAATGCTGTGGGACAAAGAGGACAGACAGGCTGGAAACGCGGCAAGGGCAGGCGGCAGCGAGATGGACAAAACGGTCCGAAACGAGATGAGCCCAGTAAACAAAATGGATGCTCACGGTGCGGCAGAGCACACGATAAAGGTCAATGTTGTCCTGCACGTGACAAGAAATGCAGACGATGCGGTAAGCTTGGACATTTTGAACTTTTGTGCAAAACCAAAATGACTAAACAGTTAATGGCTGTGACACACGAAATAGATGATGATGATGATGATGATCAAGCTTTCTTCATTGGAGCAGTGACAAATCAGGCCCATACAGTAGTTGAGCAGCCAGATTTCAGTGATGATTGGCGTGTCACACTCCCCATTGACAATAGTCTGGTTGATTTTAAGATTGACACGGGGGCGGACATTACTGTAATGACTGAGAAAACGTACAACAAACTGCCGAACAAGCCCCAATTAGCTAAGACTACAGTTAGTGCCACAAGCCCAGGCGGGGAAGTGGAGTGCATAGGTAAATTCCTGGCCACAAGCCTGCACAAGGGCCAAAAGTATGCCTTCTGGGTCACAGTAATCAAAGGACAGTTCGCACAGAACCTACTGGGGGGAGGAGTGGCCAAAAGGATGGGCCTAGTGAAAAGACTTAATGCAGTCAGCACTGTGGCGGACGGCGACATATTTGGGGAAATAGGGCTCTTACAGTGCGATCCAGTTAGAATTGAACTGAAACCTGACGTTGAGCCCTACGCCACCACAACGCCCCGCCGAGTGCCGTTTCCCCTCCTGCCCAAGGTCGAAGCGGAGCTAGAGCGCATGTTAGCGCTAGGCATCATCAAGCATGTGACAGTGCCCACTGACTGGTGTGCACCCATGGTGCCAGCAGAGAAGAAGAACAAGGACCAGGTCAGGGTGTGCGTCGATCTGAAGCGCCTCAACAAGGCCGTCAAGAGGGAAAGATACGTACTGCCGACACTGGAGGACATCGCTCCCAAGTTAGCTGGAGCCAAGGTATTCTCCACGTTAGATGCCTCCAGTGGCTTCTGGCAAATTCCCCTGGACCCTGACAGTCAAAGACTGACCACCTTCATCACACCCATGGGCAGGTTTTGCTACAGGCGGCTCCCATTTGGGATCTCTTCAGCCCCTGAAATTTTTCAGAGGCTGATGACTGACCTGCTCAGGGGTCACGACGGAGTCGTTGTCGTGATGGACGACATACTCGTCTATGGGGCAGATGAGGAAGAACACAACAGGCGGCTGAATGCAGTCTTCCAGACAATCCGGCGGTCTGGACTGAAATTGAACAAAGCAAAGTGCCGTTTCAACAAGTCAGAGATCAGCTACTTTGGACACATAATCGGCGCAGAGGGCATGAAACCAGACAAAAGTAAGGTGAGCGCAATCACTGAGATGCCCAGCCCAAACAACGTGGGAGAGCTGCGCCAGGCGCTGGGCATGATTAACTACCTGGGGAGGTTTCTGCCAGGCCTCTCGACTGTGTTACACCCAGTCACTGACCTGCTCAAAAAGGACAGTGTGTGGGCATGGGGTGACCACCAAGAGAGAGCGCTGCAGAGAGCTAAGGACATGCTCTCATCAGCTCCAGCACTGGCCTACTACGACTCCAAGCGTCGCACAGTCGTCAGCGCGGACGCCAGCAGCTATGGCCTGGGCGCCACACTACTTCAGGAGCACAGCGGTGAGTTGAGACCAGTTGCTTTCTGCTCACGCACACTTACAGAGTCAGAGAAACGTTACTCCCAAATAGAAAAGGAGTGCTTGGCAGCGGTGTGGTCGTGTGAACGATTTGTACGCTATGTACAGGGGCTAGACCATTTTTGCCTCCAGACAGACCACAAGCCGCTAGTCCCATTGATTAATGCGTGTGACCTGGACAAAGCGCCGGTGCGGTGCCAGAGACTTTTAATGCGCCTGATGCGGTTCAGTGTGACTGCTGTCCATGTTCCAGGTAAACAGCTGATTGTGGCAGACGCGCTGTCCAGGAGCCCTCTGGCTCACGAGACAGAGTCAGAGACAGAGCGCCACATCGAGGCGTACGTCGATGCAGTGCTGACAAACAAGCCCATGTCACCAGAGAAGTTGGAGGAGATAAGAGGAGCAACGCAGATGGATCCAGACCTGCAGGCGGTCATCTCCAGTGTGCGAAGCGGCTGGCGTAAGACTCACAACTTTCCCTCCTTCTCTGCGTTCTATTCTGCCAGGCATCATCTGTCTGTAGCGAAGGGACTGGTTCTGTATGATGACAGAATTGTGATTCCAAAACAACAGAGAGCAGACATTCTGAAAAGAATTCATACAGGTCACCAAGGACTGACAAAGTGCCGCGAGCGAGCCAGAATGTCCGTCTGGTGGCCTGGCATTGGTGGCGACATCAAAACAACTGTGATGCAGTGCAAGTTCTGTGTAGAGCACAAGCCCAAGCAGAGGCGGGAGCCTCTCATCACAACGGCCCTGCCAGAGGGGCCTTGGCAGAGGATCGCTGCTGACCTGTGCGAGCTGGAGGGGAAGCAGTATCTGATTGTAGTAGACTACTATTCCAGGTACATTGAAATGGCACACTTACCCTCCACATCAAGCCAGCAGGTCATCACACGCCTCAAAGGCACCTTTAGCAGATGGGGTGTACCTCTTGAACTAGTCAGCGATAACGGCCTGCAGTTCACATCAGCAGAATTCACTGACTTTAGCAAAGAGTATGGGTTCGCACACACAACCTCGAGCCCCCACTACCCCCAGGCCAACGGGGCGGCCGAGAGAGCAGTCCAGACTGCCAAAAGGCTACTGAAACAACCGGACCTGTACCTTGCCCTGATGAGTTACCTGGCAACACCCATCGCTGCGACAGGGGCCAGTCCGGCTCAACTGATGATGGGACGACAGATTCGTACCACAGTCCCCACACTGGAGCAAAACTTGCAGATGACTCCAATAAACCCTGAACTAGTAAGACTAAATGACCCGAAAGCCAAGAAATCTTACGAGTACTTCTACAACCGCCGACACTCCACCCACCGTCTCCCAGAGCTGCCGTTTGGCCAGGCAGTGCGTGTCAAGCTGGACACAGAAAAGGGGTGGAAGACTCCTGCGCAGGTGGTGGGAAAAGCGGAACAACCCCGATCCTACATGATCAAGATGGACAACGGCACGGTGCTGCAGCGCAACAGGAGACACCTGCAGGCTGTTCCTGAGACTACCGGGCCTGCAGAGCCACAGCTACAGCCTGAGACCAGCCCAAACCGTCCCATTGGCAGTCCACCTCCGGTGATGGTCACCAGGGGCCACGGAGCGTCCCCGGGGCCCTCTGCACCAGAGACTACACGGAGAACACCGGCACGGCCTACTCTGTCTGGCGCAGCCAGACTGACCTCCAGGGGCCGTGAAATCAGACCACCTCTCAGATTCAGACTCAATGATTGACTTGTGTTTACTGGTTTATTGCTTATGTTTATTCTTTATTCAGGTTCAACTACTGATTTACAGTAAAATGTTTAGTTGAAAAAAAAGGAAAAAAGAAGAAGAAGAAAGAAATGGAAGGTTCTGAAGTTAATGTTCTAATGCACTTAAGGGGAATGTTACATGTGAATGTGAAAATGTTGCAAATACTATGGTACAGTAGTATGTATGGTTTCTGAAAAAAAAAAGAAAATGCTTTGGGGAAAATAGATTTTGTTTTGAATGAGACCTAGTTTACTCTAACCTAATCTATAAGGGGTAAGTATTGTTTATTTGAAGGTATGTTTAAGGATACTCTGAATGAAGTGAGTACTGGTATATGTTACTCTTAGTTTATCGTCTCAAAAGGGGGAGATGTAATGTGATGCATGAACGTGTCCAATGAGGCGTGCCCTGAAGGTATAACGGGTGACGTAATTGGGGTACGTGGGTGGAATCAGTGATGCTACCTGAAGAGACAAGTTGGCTGTAACGTGAGTTGTGGAGTTCTTAATAAACTCATTGCGATTAGAAACACCGAACGTGTGTGTTTATATCGTGACAGAGGTATTCCATTTTTGATGCATTAACCTGTGAGTGGAGCTGAAAGGATTTGTGGGCTGGTTATAGTAACTGTGATGGCTTCCTCTTTAGATTGGCTGACTAAAAAAGTACATCATTTGTATGAACCCTTTGCTAAAAGTAACTCGTATTTGCAGCTGCTATAGATTAATGTAGTGGAATAAAAAGTAGAATATTTGCTTTGAAATGTAGTGGAATAAAAGTACAAAGTCCCCTAAATCGGAAATACTCATGCCAAGTATAAGTACCTCAAAACTGTACGTAAAACCATTTACATTGTTACTTTTCATCCTTATACAGCCAACCCCACCCCTGGTCAACCAACCACTTAGCTAGCAAGATAGCCTACTTTGTTCATTTTAAAGGCAATTCACGCGACTGTTTGGCTTAGGGCAGGAGCATCATAACACTTGGAATTTATAAACAGCCACTGTCTGCCTGTCCCTCAGTTAACGGAAGCTGTCAATCAAGGTTCAAGGGGGTCGTGTGGGTGTGATTGCGTTGAAAGTGACCAATCATAAGAGGGTCAGTGCCTCCCTTGCAAATTGTCAAAACTCAGGTCGATTCGCGCAAGCAAAACTCAACTTCTGTTAACCCGCGCGAGCGCGTATGCCCTCCAGCGCGCGCCAAGCAGAAATTCTCTCGCGCGTGGTGGCTGTTTTGTGCGCGAGAATGTTTTCTGCGCTCGCGACTTTTGACATAAATCTGACGCCATACACTTCCCTCTGGGGCACTGCTGCTGTGCCCCTAGGCAACGTACTTAACCCACAGTTTCCTCAGTAAAAATATCTAGCTGTATAAATGGATAACATTGTAAAAAAAAAAAAAAAACTAACTGATGTAAGTCACTGTGGATAAGTGTCTGCTAAAACTGCCAATAAAGAAGGTGCTGCTAAGTACATCGTACCACTTTTCACTAACATACCTTCTTCTGTTTTTATTTTGGATACTTCTCAAAATATGTTTTTCACTTTGACTAGTCGTTGTGTTACAATAAGACATAAATATGTTCTGAAGAGATCTCAGTGTTTCAGATTTCATTCACACAGACACGACGTATATGCATAGTAGCATTGTGATGCACTTATTTTGAAGTCGCTCTGACTAACAGCGTCTGCTAAATGACGTAATGTAATGTCTTTTTCTCATAGTACATGAGTAGTACAAATGTGTCAAAATATTTTAAGTCAAAATCTGTGGAGGCTTTGAGGACAGAGAGATTCAGACTCTTTATAAAACCACAGCACAATTGAGGGTTACATGGCACAAGAAAACAGTAGGCTAATTATATATAAGGACAGATGGCAGGCACTGAGAGTGGCAGTAGACTGGGAATAAAGAATAACATAGACATATGTAGATATGTGTAAATATTGATATGTGATTTGGATAAATGTACTTACTGTAAAAAAGGAAAGAAATGTGTAAATTATTAGCACAAAGCATAGAAAAGGAAAAGGCGTCATGAGTGGATCGCATAGATAACCAAATATGTCAAGTAGCAAAGAAGTGAACAGCTACAGGAAATATGGTTGAGTTGTCCCTTGTAAGGGGGGTTGGATAATAATGGTCTGAGAAGTGAAGGGGAGGGGACTTGGGCATAATGAAAGAAGGAAATCAAAAAAGTAATGATTAATGTATTTCTTTCCTTTTTCATTTCTTTGTCCTTAAATGTATGTTTTGTTACATATATATATAACTGTAAATATATATATAACTATAACTATAAATATATCCATAGTTATATATAACTAGAGAAGAGGTTGTAATACTGACCATTGGTTTTGGGTGGAGAATAGGTGGAGGACATTCACTTGCTAGTGGTGAAGACAAAAGACTATTGATAAATATTGTATGTATTTTTATTTTATTTTTTTCTGTTTTCTTTGTGTCTTCACCTTCATCTGCTTGCTGTAATTCAGTAATATTATTGATCCTGTTGCATTTCTTCTTGAGCTTAATAAAGAGGTCCTCCAATGAGGGGGGGTGGTGGTGGGCAAGAAAAAAAATGTGTCAAATTTATGATACGTTTTGTGATAAGTGTTTTAAACTTACATGAACAAATATATAAACGCTTTCATTTTGACACATTTCGCAAACGATCGTAACCCGGAAGTAAATCTGAGTGAATGAACCGGAAACACGTCACTACCTTGTCGCTGAAGCGGTTTCTGACGGTGGTTTCGAAACAGGTTTTAGTTTTAAAGTGTACGAGTTTATGGTGTTTATACGCGTTGGCAGCCAATGTTACAGCGGTTGCTCTGAAAATATAGCTGGTCAACCGGTCTGTAATTAAGCTGTTGGAGGAGCTGTAGCGATGGAAAGACGAAGTTCTTCAGGGAAGGAGAACAGGGGTTTGTACATTTTATCGTCGTTGGAAGGGCTTTGTCAGACCGGCATCATCACCGCATCCTGCGTGATCTTGTGGGAGGGAGATTTAAAAACCTGCCTAATTCATCCAGCCGCTGCCTTAGCACAGCTTTAGCATTAATGCGCTTTAACACACTCGCAGCATTCCCTTCTGCATACGGGGAGTGCAGTCTCTATGAAATAAGGCAGAAGACGTATTTGTCTGCAATTTGCCGTGTAACTGTGTAGCAAACGCATTTTAGCTGAAAGTGTTGTGCGTTCAGTCTGCAGCAGAGGAAGAGTGTAAAACTCTGTAGTACTAAACCATTTTATTAATCGATTGATATTGATTCATCTTGGTTTAAAGCAGTTTGGAGTTTTATCTCAGGTTATGGGTAAACAAAACAACACGAAATGTTAAAACAAGAATTCAGGTACTAGCAGTTTGTTGATATGTGGACCAAACCCCTTAAGGCCAAATTGAATTTCTAACTGTAAACAGCAGTGGGTGGTAAACAGTAGACTGTGGAACCAGGACCAAATGCTGGTAACTGAAGTCAGTGCTGCTTTAGATGTGTCAGAGGTGCTCCTGTTTGTGTGTAGATTCCTTATGTTCTCACTCTGTTGCAGATCCCTCTCTTCCTCTCTCCTCCCTGCACCTTTTGGTTCCCCCTCTACGACTGTTCTCTGCAGCCATGTGGCAAGTGGTGCAGCAGCGAGACATAGTGCATTATGGGAAACTGGAGGAGTTTGTGACTTTGGTGACAGAGGCAGTCCCAGAGCTGCTGAGTTACAGACAGAGGAACCAGCTGATTCTGGCACTGCGAGCGAGGGTGAGAGAAGGGGGCTGAAGCTCTTTGTAATTTAAGATGTGAAAAGTGTATGTTTAAATAATGGCAGTGATGAGACAGAATGATGCATTCTGGAGGGGTCAGAGGCGTTTAGCATAACAGCGGTGCTGCTGCTCCCGAGGTTACAGTCAGGGCAGGGGCTGTTATCTCACACCCCATTTGAACATTCCAGATATCCGGATCTGGAAATGTAGAAATTTGAGTTAGTATTATTATAAATTAAGAGGATAAAGACCCTTAAGATGCGGCATCTCATTTTCAAGAGGGTTTTGTAGTGCAATATGAAAAGACATACAATACAAAAAAGGGACGGTGATATAAACGCATAATTATGCTCCAGAATATGAAGTAATTAACTCCACTATTTATAGCATTCAGCATTTTCATGCACTTTGTTGCCTTTTGTAAAGATTTCAAATATTCCATCTTCAGAACTTTCAGAGTTCTTTTTTTCAATACCAGTAACAAACCACCTTTGTAATATACAACAATGAGTTAGTTGCTTCTCTCCAGGATGCGATATGCCAGGGAGAACCTTATAATAGAATCTATTGGCTTTTAGCAATAAATTAAAAATGGTAAAATTTCAAACAGCAGTTGTAATCCACAATCTAAACTTATGGTTAGTTCATATGAATGAAGTAAGAATATTATTATACTTTTTTGTAGTAAATCTGAGAGCAAAGAGCATTGGCATTTGTTGATTTGAGATGAAATGAGCCAATGATCCAGTATGTTGACACAGAGTTTGTAGCCAGCGATGGTTCCTCCAGCGCACAGCCTGACCACTACAGGGGCAGGAATGGGAGGAAGGGGAAGTGTTACTGGCCCATTATCAGTGTCTCTGGAACCGAGACTGATACTGTTGGAAATGCAGAATATGTAACTGGCAGGCTGATGACCCAGAAGGACCCTTACACTGTACAGTGTGTTAGCTGTGTGTGTGACCCCTGTGCTATGTTGCAGAACTCTGATGTGAAGGTGGAGGCGTCAGAAGCTGATTTTGTGGAGCTGGTCCAAACCCTGCTGAAAGACCCAGCTGAGAGAGAGCACTTCCTCCAGGTCTGACACTCAGGTCCATGTAAAGTGGGGCAGGTTTCACTGCAGAGTTCTGGCAGTAAACATTATCTCATTATTAAAGGGCCATTCTCTCTTTCTATCCCTCTCTCTCCCTCTCTCCCTCTCTCCCTCTCTCTCCTTGCAGCTGGGTCCCAGTTATGACTCAGCTCTGCAGATGCTGGTGTGGGAGTTCCTCTCCAGACTGGAGCAGCTGCTGCCAGTACCAGACCTCAAACAGGTAAGGAGACAAAACCCCACTGCATCACACCTGGACCTGCTGGAGATGCCAGCTCACCTCTCCATGTGTCCACTGACTCTGACTAAGCTTTTAACATACTTTACTCTTTGTCCTCTAATGGCAAAATTCAGTAAATTACTCAGTCATTGAGGGAGAGCTCCATTTCATGGCCCGCTTCAAGCTGCAGCCAAAATATCCAATTTTGGATTTGCCATTATGATATTGTTTGTTCAGCCAAGGAGTATGTGATAAAAGTCAGAGTGCAACCAGAAGGGAGCCTTTGGAAGGAAATGTGGACTGAATTCTCATGATTATTTTAGGTTATGGTTTTCAATTAATAGAATTATGAGAGTTCAACAAATCGCGGTTGTGGCTGGTCCAGGGATTGGGAGAAAACAAAGCAGTACCTTTCTCAGGGATAAAAACATCAACACCAATGAAGAGTAGTGATACAACAAACAACAACATACATGGAATAAGGAAGGATCAAGTTCAAGGTATATCAAGAGAACAGCTTCTGCACAATGTCATGAGTTAAAGTGTACGTGAGTGCAGGGTGTGTATCTGTACAACTGTTATTTATGCAACTATTGTGCTGTGAATACACAGAAAGAGAGGTATTGATGACACATCGCTGGTTTAACAGTTTGAGTGTGATGACGTGTGAGAAGAAGCTGTTCGGTGTCAGCTTGTTTTGGTGGGTAGAGTTTGAATATGTGATGGTCAGCATGTGAGGGGTCAGCAAAGATTTTGCCTGCCTGTTTCCTGGCTCTGGTACTGAAAAGATCTCGGTGTGGGCAGGTTAACTCCAATGATCTTTTCTGCAGTCCTGATGGTGTGCTGTCGTTTAATGTCTTGTTTGGTGGCAAAGCCAAAGCAGATCATTATACAGGTGATGAGGACCAGACACAATGATTGCTGTGGAACTGAACCAGCAATTCCTGTGGCAAGCTGAGCTTCTTCAGCTGGTGAAGGAAGAATATCCTCTGATATAGCTTTTTTTGGAGACGGTGTTGGTCTTCCACTTTAGGTCTTTGGAGATTATAGTTCCCAGGAATGTCTTTGTATGGGGTTTCCTCCTGAAGACCACCATCATCTCCACTGTCTTGAGCATATTCAGCTCTAAATTGTTATGGCTGCACCAGAGGGCCAGCCTCCTGTATGCAGACTCATCACCGTCTTGGATGAGACAGATGACTGTTCTTGAAGAGTTTGACCGAGGGGTCCCTGGAGGTGCAGTCGTTAGTGTAAAGGGAGAAGAGCAGTGGGGACAGCACGCAACCCTGTGGGGCACCAGTGCTGATTGTCTGGGTAGTGGATGTGAATTTCCCCACCCTCACTTGCTGCTTCCTATCTGTGAGAAAGTTGGTAATCCACTTACAGGTGGGGGCAGGCACAGTGAGTTGGGAAAGTTTTGAGGGGAATACTTGTGGTATGGTGATGTTGAACACCAAGCCGAAGTCCACAAACAAGATCCTTGCGTAGGTCCCTGGGTAGACAATGTATTGGAGAATGTGCTTTAATGCCATGTTGACTGCATCATCTACGGGCCTGTTGGGCCAATATGTGAATTTTCGGGGGTCCAGCAGGAGGTCTGTGATGTCTTTCAGGTGGGCCGGCACCAACCTCTCAAAGGACTTCATGTCTACAGAGGTGAGTGCAGCAGGTCTGTAGTCAATAAGTCCTGCAGTTTACACCTACACGTACATTTACTCATTTAGCAGATGCTTTTATCAATGGTGACTTACAAGTGAGGTAGAGTACAACACAAGAACAAACCATAGTGAGTCAACTGGTAACCTTTCGTTGATGAGTCCTGCTCCTTAGCACTATGCTACACTGCAGCCCAGATCTCCCAGAAGACGGGATCCAGTAGGTCAGGAGGGTGAAACTGCATCTGGGTTCTGCTGCGTTCCTGATCTTTTGATGCTGAAAGAATCTGGGAATGTCCATAGTGATGTGGGGTTGTAGACAAAGTAACATGACATTGAATTGTAAGGTGGCAGGCAGAGTGCAAATAAATGTGTATGTGGATAAAAGCGTCTGCCAAATGAATAAATGTAAATGTAAATATCTAAACAGAATACACTTTTTAAAGTGGCTATGTGCTCAGTCCAGGGGAGTGGGCGGGGACTTGTTGTGCTCCGGGGGTGTGGGTCTTTTCCTGCGCAGGCGCAGGAGGGGAGGAGGGGGCAGTGAACTAAAGTCTACGAACAGCATTCTGGCATGATTGTCCTTTCTGTCCAGGTGGGAGAGGGTGAGGTGGAGGGCAGTAGTGATGGCATCATCAGTTGTCCAGTTGGAGCGGTATGCAAACTGCAATGGGTCCAGATGGTCTGGGAGATGGGCCTTCATGTGCCTCAGTACCAGCCTCTCAAAGCACTTTGTCACAATGGGTGTGAGTGCTACAGGTCAGTAGTCATTGAGGCAGGACACGGTTGACTTCTTGGCCACTGGTATGATCCTGGTTGTTTTGAGGCAAGCAGGTACTGTTGCTGTGCTCAGGGAGATGTTGAAGATGTCCGTGAGAATGCCTGCCAGCTGCCCAGCGCATTCTCTGAGCACCTGACCAGGTATGTTGTCCAGCAGCTTTCCGTGGGTTTACTCTGTGCAGAGTATTCCTTACGTCAGCTGTGGACAGGCAGAGGACCTGGTCGCTGGAGGAAGGGGGGATCTTCCTCGCGAGTACCTTCTTCTGTGCCTCAAAATGTGCGTAGAAGTCATTCAGCGCATCTGGCAGGGAGGTGTCACTGCTACAAGCCTGAGGTGTTGGTTTGTAGTCTGTGATGGTTTGTATTCCCTGCCACATGTGCCGTGTGACCTTGAAGTCCATGAAGTTGCTGTGGATCTTCTTTGCATAGGTGTGCTTTGCTGCCCTGATTGCCCAGGACAGTTTGGCTCTGGCTGTGCTGAGAGCCTCCCTGTCCCCAGACTTAAAGGCTGCATCCCTGGCTTCTACCAACGCGTGCACCTCTGCAGAGAACCATGGTTTTTGATTTGCACGGGTGGTGACAGCTCTGGAGAGAGTAACATCCTCAATGCACTTGCTAATGTAGCCAGTCACTGAGGCTGTGTACTCCACCAAGTCCACAGAGCTGCCGTATGTGGCAGCTTGTCTGAATATTTCCCAGTCTGTGTTTTAAAACAGTCCTGGAGTGCTGATGTGGCTCCCTGAGGCCAGGTTCTCACCTTCTTCAGGGCTGGTCTGACCCATTTTTGTATGGGTCTGTATGTCGGAGTCAGTAAAATAGAGATGTGGTCTGATTGTCCGAGGTGGGGGTAGGGTGCAGCTAGGGCTGTGCGATATGACGATATACTGTATATCGTGTGATGATAGGAAAACATCTATCGTTTCATATTATGCTCTATCATTTATTTCGTTGTGTCACAAATCACACACTTTGTGGCAATATTTTTAGTTGTTTGGATGACGCTTTGCGGGCAGGAAATTTGCATGAAGGCAACACAAACAAACATGGAGGAGAGTGAATGTGACAGAACTATAGTTGAAAAGTGTTTTCGGTTTACCTTTTTATATATTATACATTAATATTTCATATTTTTACTTACATGCTTAACCCTTTCGCACATAACTTATTTTTATGCTATGTAGTGCGTGTTATATTACATGGTTCCTTATGTTTTCATGAGCGTTATTAAGCTTGTCATAGTTTTCAGTTAGCATTTGCTAGATTTTTTAAGGGTAAATCGCTGTTTCCTCAAAGCTAAAATTAGCTAGAATTTTTTCAGTCTAGTGTTTTAATCGCACTGGTTTTAGCATACACACTAAACGGTAAATCACACCAGTGCGACCGTACGAAAGGGTTACGCCTCGTTTTCACACAGTTTTGTTTGGTGTCCGTAATTCAGTATAGTATATGCAATATTCCCTCTAGTGTTCAATGCAAGGAAAAGGAGATGGATCAAACGTAACTCACTCGTGTCAGTGTCATCATGGAATGAATGCAACGGTGAATCGACCTCTATTTATATGTCAAATGAACGGCAATATAATGGAGGGAAATCACAGTGGTAGAATGGGAGGGAGATAAAGTTTTCATATCAAAGTGATCAAGATGATCTGTATGTCTTAAGATTATTGGTTAAAGCACAGTGTTTATGTCGATGCAGGTTCCCATAGGGATGAAGGGACTTCTGGTTGACTCGCATACGTACACAGAGCTATATGGAAATGAGGCGTAAATTGAAAATTTGCACAAAGGTTCTAAATAAAGGAAAAAATAATCAAATGTAAGTACCTTTTATTTGTCAAGTATATAATTTAAAATGTAATAAGATATAGGCTTTTCCATGTGGTCATTTTATATAAACTGTTTATTTATTGAATTTATCGTGATATGTATCGTTATCGAGATATGAAATGACCTATATCGGGATATGAGATTTTGGTCATATCGCACAGCCCTAGGTGCAGCCTTGTATGCACTGTGGATGTTTGTGTATACAAGGTCCAGCATGTTATCCCTGCATGTGGTAAAGTGCTGGTGGAATTTCGGGAGTACTGTCCTTAAGTTTGCGTTGTTGAAGTCCCCGGCACTTAATGTTAAAATCTCCCCTAAAAGCAAGAACAGAGTCTGTGTGTTTTTGCTGCACACTGATGATCTGGTCGGCTAATCACCATTGTGCCTTATTTGCACGGGCGTGTGGAGGAATGTAAACACTGACCAGTATTTCAGAGGCAAACTCCTGAGGTGAATAAATGAAGCAGTTTTCAGTTTATGAACAAAGTTTCCAGGTTTGGGAAGCATGACTTCATTAACTCTGTGACATCAGTACACCAACCTTCAAGAACATAGAGGCGGATTCCACCACCTCTCCATTTTCCTGCCAGTTCCGCGACGTGATCCGCTCTGTATATATGAAACCCAGGTAGACGTGCTGAACAGAGTGGAGTAGATTCATTAAGCGAGATTTCTGTGAAGCACAGGGCAGCAGAGCGAGAGAAATCCTTGTTGGATCTGTTGAGGAGTAACAGCTCGCCCATCTTGTTACACAGGGAGCGGAGATTCTCTAGGTGGATGCTAGGTAGCAGAGTCTGGAAACCCCGTTGTCAGAGCCTGACCAGTACTCCGGCTTGCTTACCCCATCTGCCTCTCCTGTATATGTTTATTTTAACATTGTAGAAGCATTTAAAAAATAAGTTCTGATCCTTAAAATATTATTTGTGCCCATCACAGCTGGACTTTTGTAACTCCTTGTATCTACTGTAGCTTGTGCAAAATGCAGCTCCAAAAGCAGTGACAAAAACATCAAAGAAAGAAGGTATTTCCTTATTCATTGATCTCTGCTTTATTTTTCAGTTGGTTTTAGAATCGACTTTAGGATTTAGTTTCTGGTTCTTAAAGAAAAACATGGGTTGGCACCAGAACATAAAGAGTGCTTCAGCCATGCCAGCCTGCTCCAGCTCTCAGGTCATCAGCTGCTGGACCTCTGGATATAGCAGATCCTAAATTAAAAACGAGGGGACACTGGGGTCCCGAGTGGCTCAGTTTGGTATTCACTTTGAGTCTAGGCTGGGTCCCTCAGTGTCAGATCCAGACCAGCATGTTATTTGTGCTGCTTGGTTAACCAGCACCTCCTCGTCTGATAGCTTTCAGAAACTCTACGGTTCCTCAGGCTGACATCAGTGGTGCAGCACCCTCCACTGGGCTCCCGCTCTGCTGTAGTGCACTGTGGGACTTGTAGTGTGAGAAATAGCCGCTTGTTATGCACGAGTGTATGGAGGATTGCATTCATCTCTGTCCTGTGTGAGTACAGAGGTTATCTGGAGAATCAGTCCAAATATACTATTACCGATTGCAAAACAGGGTCACATAGGGGATAAAACATGATAATAGATAATAGATTGGACACAATATTTTTAGTGCCAACTCTCCAAAGCTCTGGAATGGACCAGCATTTAAAACTCATTTCTCGTTTTTAAGGTGACCTTTGAGCAACAATTGCTGTTTTAATTATTTTATTTCATTTTCTTTTCCTGTTCATGATTTTTATTCATTCATTTATATGATTCCTTTGTAATGTATATTTCTATTAGAGTTGTTTTCATCTAGCCTTCAATACATTTTGATGTTCTTAGATGGAATGTAGATAGCTGGGGTAGATGGAAAATAATGTAAACATATGAAAAAACAAACTGCAAAGTAGTGCTCCTGTTAATGACAGAGGTAACACTTCTCTCTCCCTCAGACTGTGTCATTGCTTGGTGCTGCCCCCTCTGTCCTGGAGGAGTGTGTGCAGTCTGTCTCTGACCCACAGCAGCTTAAGGTCCTACTCCAGCAACACAGATGTGTTGGACACCTGGACAGGAACGGTAGGCCTCTGTTAGAGGACGCATATAGACCAAATTTTACAGCACACTCTTAACTGTGAAGATGCTACAACATGCCAAAACATGCATACATTTTTGATTGTGGTTTTTATCTTATTTCCAAAGGCGGAAATAGGAACTACACTACGTTAACATAAGACCTCGGCTGATTACACAATATTTAAGTTGTGAGCCATTTAAGGTCAACTTGAAAAAGCAGTGACAGGAATATTTAAAACGATTCCTTTTCCTTTTTTTCTGTGGATTTGTTCTTCTCTCACTTAATGAGACAAGATCCATCTGTTCCTTCTTGCTTGCTCTCTCTCAGTGACTCCTCCCTCCATAGACAACTGTATCCTGTCCTCACTTTCCCTACCACCATTTGGAAAAGTTGATGATTCGGCTGAACTGATTGAATGTGATAACCAATCAGAACCTGCATATGGCTCCAAAAAGTTAAGCACCCCCTCTTCAGGTGAAGACATGACAGAATCTGTGATGGACAGCAGAGATTACACGGGGGTGGAGCTGAGATCAGGTCTGAACAGAAGTGAAGACATAGAGGAGAGGATGGAGAGGAAGACTGGATATGGGATGAGCAGGGAGGAGATAGACATACTATCCAACATAAAGGAGGAGGAAGAGGAAGGTGGGGAGAGGCAGAGTGAGGAGATGGAGAAGGAGGATGGTGTGAAAGACGAAGAGGACAAGGGACTTTGGAGGGAGGGCCAAAAAGAGAGAGATGAACAGAGGGAGAGAGATGAAAGTGATCCAGCCATCCAAACTGACAGAGAGCTGAAGAATGAAGGAAAATCAGACACTAGCCAACAGGAAGGGGAGGGCCTTTCACCTCAGGTCACTTCCTGTCTCCTCAGACAGCCAAAAGTACTGATTCGCCGACTTGAGGTCACAGAGATGTCAGTTCCTGTATCATCAATTCCTAATCTGGTGGTCAGTAATGGGAACCAGGGAGTGAGATCTCCATGGAAACAGGATGAGTTGATGCCAGTGATGGAAGAGGTCTCACTGAGGCAGAACGGACAGGTCATGATCCAGAAGAGGGAGATGATTGGCAGCTCCAAGATCCCACTGAAACAGCCCCCAGATTCATCAGAGCCAGAGTAAGAGTGAAGACAGACATGAACTGATTTTAAAAATTCTTCTCCGTCATTGCAATCAGTCTTAAATAGATAATGAGCCTTTTTGCTTTTTACAGGATCTTAACTGGAGACCCCTTCAGATCCTCTGTCATCTCTCCCAGGAAAGGAGAAACAGGTGACAGGAATATGTGATTAATTTTTCACTCAGTGTTGTTGATGTAAAGCAGTGTCCAGTCTGATGTGCAGTGCTGTTCTGAAGAGCTCCATGCATTCCCTAATGCCTCAGGCAGACAGCAGCTCTCTGCATTTTGACTCTCCTAATATCTGCCTTCACATATATTTATTTCTTTCTGATGCACATATTTGTATGTTCTCTCAATGTTTCTTGTATACACCAAATCCTCTGGGCATCTGTGTATCCCCTGTCTTCTCTCTCTTCAGGGCAGACAGCTGAGGTGGCGTCTCAGGTCTTTGCCTGCTCCCAGTGCCCATTCACTCACATGGAAGAAATGAACCTTCAGCAGCACATTGAGAAGGTTCACCCAGAGGAGTACAGCAGGATTCTGGGATCTGGAGGAAATGGAGCAGAGAACCCACTGCCTCCCAGCAGCACCCCTCAGCACCCCCCACCCCCTAAGACACTCCCCACCCCGACACAGTCCCACACAGGCACCCCAGGGGCCCACACATGCCCCCAGTGTGGGAAGAGTTTTACCTACTTATCACATCTGATAACACATCAAAGAACCCATACAGGAGAGCGGCCATACCACTGCTCCCAGTATGGAAAGAGCTTCATAACTTCATCAGTCCTGACAATACACCAGCGAAAGCATACAAGGGAGCGTCCATACCACTGCTCACATTGTGGGAAGCGTTTCAGATCTGAATCGAACTTAAAAGTACACCAGCGCATTCATACAGGAGAGCGGCCATACCAATGCTCCCAGTGTGGGAAGAGGTTCAGATCTGCCTCAGTCCTGACAATACACCAGCGAAAACATACAGGAGAGCGTCCTTTCCACTGCTCCCAGTGTGGGAAGAGTTTTAGCTGTCAATCAACCCTGAGTAGACACCAAGGAACCCATACAGGAGAGCGTCCATACCACTGCTCCCAGTGTGGAAAAAGTTTCAGATCTGCATCACACTTAAAAGTACACCAGCGCATTCATACAGGAGAGAGGCCATACCAATGCTCCCAGTGTGGGAAGAGTTTCTATACGTCAAGTGGTCTAATACAGCACCAGCGAACTCATACAGGAGAGCGCCCATACCACTGCTCCCAGTGTGGGAAGAGCTTCAGGCAGTCATTTACTCTAATACAGCACCAGCGAACTCATACAGGGGAGCGCCCATACCGCTGCTCCCAGTGTGGGAAGAGTTTTCGTCATTTAAGTAGTCTGAGACACCACCAGCAAACTCATACAGGAGAGCGCCCATACCAATGCTCCCAGTGTGGGAAGAGCTTCTATCAGTCAAGTGGTCTAATACAGCACCAGCGAACTCATACAGGAGAGCGCCCATACCACTGCTCCCAGTGTGGCAAGAGGTTCCATCATTTAGGTAGTCTCAGACACCACCAGCGAACTCGTACAGGAGAGCGCCCCTATCACTGCTCTTAGTGTGGGAAGCAGTTTGGATGTAATACAAACATGACTCAACACCAGCGAACCTGAATAAGGGAGCCCCATAACCACTCTTCCTAATGTGGCACAGTATTATTTCTGAGAAAGCGGGGTTTAATATGGAGGTAGGGGCACCTGCTGACAGCTTCATTACAGCCATCCACAAACTCACTGACCCCTTAGAGAAAAAATGACTGATGATCATCTGCAAACTCACTGACCCCTTAGAGAAAAAATCACTGGTGATCAGATTTTTGAGAGAATAAGAGAGATTTCCCTTTTCCTGCAGTTAGACCCAGGGTTAACTTTGTCTAAGGCTGTTATCACGTCAGGCAGAGTGAGACAAGAAATAGACTTTTCCGAATGTGTTTACAGGTCTAGGAAGGCTGACTGCGGCAAAACGAATAAATACCTGAGTGGAGCAAACACACTCAAGTGCATGCAGACTGTTTCTCAGTCTCTCAAAGGAATGAGCCCCAAGCCCCTCTCACTGGATCATAACAGCTGCTGATCACAAGTATTAAAGCAGCAACATGCTGAAATGCAGTCGAAAGGTGCAGTATAGTCTGGGCAGATGAATAAATACAGTACACCAAATTAAAAACCTCACCATTCAAATATCTTGGGGAGAAATGAGTGACATTTTTAAATGACACTTCAGTTGAGTTTCTTGGAGCTGGAAGGAAACACATGTAAGAACTTAGCACAAGCAGCACAAAGCCAGTCTGATCTGCTGACACTTGGTTTGGGTCTTGTTGCCTTGATTCACCCAGAAGTTGA
Organism: Megalops cyprinoides; assembly: GCF_013368585.1. NCBI lineage: Eukaryota > Metazoa > Chordata > Actinopteri > Elopiformes > Megalopidae > Megalops > Megalops cyprinoides. The sequence continues at coordinate 69,683,756 of NC_050584.1, read as the reverse complement.
CATTGTGGCTCAGATACACAACTAACACAAAAACTGAAACAGAAAACAGCAAAATGGAAACTGATGGAGCATTTTACAAATGTAACAGATGGGTAAAATAAACCAGGCTTTAAACAAGACATTTACTTGTGTTTGTGTGGATTATTTCTAATGAGGAATTAAGCTAATGGGAGTGGATGTATTTGCATGTGTATGAACTGGGAAATGTGATCCATTCTTTGGATATGCACCCCTAAAACCAGCACACTTAAAGGGGGGTATAATTAAATATAACTGAAAACAAAATGAGTATGTGCACCATGTTCAGCCTCTGCTCTCACCATCCCTCCCTGTGTCCCAATTCTGTTCATGGACAGGAAGAGCTGGAAAGAACACAGGAGAGGAGGGGTCACTGGTGGTGCTCCTTAAATCCAGTGGTAAAACAGGGATTTGTGTTGATCTTACCAAAGTGGACAATGTTAGGTGCTTCTTATGCAAATTTCTCCCTCATTTTGCTGACACCACCAAATCCCAGAATCTCCTAGCAAAAGATGATGAGTTTTCAAGGGTTCATGAGCAACAGGAGATATTTGATAAAATCGAAGGCAACCTCACCTCACAGGGAATGTGGGCCAAGTACCGGCCTCAAGCCAAAGAAAGAGTTTAGCTGATGCATCATCTTTTGGGCCAGGGCCAATCCTATGGGATGGCACCCTGTGGCCTCCATCTGAAACGGAGCAGAGACCTTCCCAGGGGGAGACAGAGGCTGTAACATGTATTTGTTAGCAGCTGAGTTTGCGCTTGATTAGCCTGTGGTTTACAGGAGAGACTTACCACATAGAGACTGCAGGTCATCTTTGGGACAGAAGTGGGACTTGCCTCCCAGGGCTCCACAGTGCTGAGGACTGCATACAGAATGGTGAAGGTGGCAGGGAAGGCACCGATCACAGGAATTCTAACTCCTCTAACACTCTCCAGGCTCCCAATCAAGCCTTCCTTAACAGAGGAGGAGCTTCTGGAGGGTGAAGTGCAAGTGTTTTGTCAACAATGTTTGAGTCAGTTTACCTGCATCACAGACTAATCTGCAATGGAGCACACAGAGTGGGACCACATGTGCAGCCAGCTCGTACAGCTGTCCTGCCCCAGGAAGTGAAACGCTCTGGGGATCACCAAAGTCACTTACACCTACATGGTGACCTCCTCATGAAAGGAAATGACAATGTTAGAATCACTGCAAACGGAAATGCTGTCCAGAGTACATGAAGGATACATGGGGGTGAACACATGCAGACAGAGAGGACCACAGTCAGTGTGGTGGATCAGTCTGAGTTCTCAAATCTAAAAAATGTTTACAGAATGTCCACTTCTCCATCCTAAAGCAATGATGGCTACAAAGCTGCCAAATCAGCCTTGGCAAAAACTGGGAGCAGATCTACTGGCAAAATGAATCTTAATGGTAATAGATTATTATTCAGACTATTTTGAAGTTTTTAAAACAACCAAAACTACATCAGCTTAATGGGTTTAACAGGGATGAGATGCTTATAATTTGTAAAGCCACTCAGTTTCCTACAGGAAGCTCCCTTCCCTCTCCCTTCCTCCCCAGGTCCATCACTGGTACGCTGCTTGCCAGCACACTTCTGACAGCCGTGAAACCATCAGGTAAGCAACTGAGCATATATATGGTGCTCAGTTGACAGATATATATACAAGAGAAACTAAAAATCACAATGTACAAAGGAAAAAAATAAAATAAAATAAAAAAATAAAAAAGGCCTCTAGTGGAGGCCTTGGAGAGGAGGATGGTCCACACTGACTCTCCAAAGGAGCACCTTAAGCAATAGACTCATCCCTCCAAAGTGCTCCACAGAGCATCACAGGCGAACATTTCTACCAGCAGCAATAAAGCTGATTAACTCCTCCCCCTTCTGCTGTGAAGAGGTCACGATATGATTCTTCACAGTGCAATAACTCATGTGCACTTAAGTATGAAACCCCTTATGTGCATTATATATAAGCGCAATGAGTGCAAGAAGCTTGCTTATGCTTATGTTGTGTACCTCTTGCCCCCATGCTTGACTGTTGGCAAAGCTTCATTTATTTGGATAAATGAAGTTCTACCTATCTATGTATCTATCTGTCATTTCATGTCATTATTTCCTTCTGAAAGTTAGTTACAATAGGACATATGTATCCATTTGCATTCTTTGCAGTGTTATAAAAGAAGCGTTCTTCATCCACCTGTGCCATGTGTCAAGGAGCAAATCCAAAAACTGCTGTGAAACCAAGAACCACTAGGTATCCAGGAGTCACAGCTGTTGATTCATACCTAGATGCTTATTTTTGTCCCATCTTATTTTCTATAGTTCATGTCTGTTGTGTTGGGATGTAATAATTCATGGTTGTAGCTTTTGTAACGTTTTTGTCAAATGTAGTCTTCAGTTTATCTCAGCATGTTTCCTTGAATGTAGAAGTCACACAGTCCTTTTTCAAACCACGTGTTAAAAAATGATCCGATTGCACCTCCCCAGTCATCTAAACTGATGAATTGACAGCAATGTTTAGATCCAACACTGTCACGTGCTGAATTCAGTCCCACTGGTTAGAAATGCAGAAAATGCAGATGTGTGTGAAATGTTGTGCAGGGCCATGTTGACAAGCTTTGGAGGATGTCGCTATAACGTATTCAATATAATAGTTGCATTTTTGGACACAAATGCAGTCTCATTAAAATCAACCGCTAAATCTTGTAAGCATTTCTTGATGCCATCTGCAATCGAGTAATTCATAGTGGTGAGGTACACGGTGTCAACAAGGATGACTTACAAGTTGTGATTAATTTTTTTTGCAGAACAAATCATTAATGTGAAATGTAATGGTCTGTCCCATTTGTTAATTCATCTCTGACTATAGGTATGCTGTCAGATCAGTTCTTTTAGTTTGTCTTTATACAAATCGACTGTCCACGTATCTACTTTTCCAAAGGAAAAAGGAAAGTTTCCAAAGGAAGTTTCCACTAGGGTAAATTCTCACCTGGGTGGGTGGGGTCCATCATGATGTTCGTTGCTCTGGTTCTGCATCTGCTGTTGTAAATGTCCTCCAAAGAAGGGAGGCTGCTGTTGGTCATTTTTTGAGCAGATTTAACCACTCTTTGCAGCGCCTTCTTGTCAGCCACAGAGCGGTTGCCATACCAGACAGTTATAGAGGATGTCATGACACTTTCCACCACACACCGGTAAAAGGAAGTCAGCACAGCAGCACTGAGGCCTGCCTGCTTCAGCTTCCTCATAAAATACAGGCATTGGTGTGCCTTCTTAATGATGCTGGCTGTGTTTGTGGCCCGTGTAAGGTCATTGGATATATGCAGACCCAAGTATTTGACTGTGCTCACCAGCTCCACAGCTTCTCCTCCAATGAAGAGGGGAGGAGGGGTGTGAGCTCTCCTCTTAAAGTCCACCACCATCTCTTTTGTCTTCCCCACAATGATGCACAGGTTGTTGGCATCACACCAGTCAACGAGTTCTTCTACCTCCCTTCTATACATAGACTCATCATTGTTGGAGATCAGACCAACAACCGTGTCATCCGCAAACTTCACAATATGATTGCCCGGGTACCTTGCAGAGCAATCATACATGAGTAGCGTGTACAGGAGGGGGCTCAGGACACAAGACCCTTGTGGGGAGCCGGTATTGAGTACGATGGTGGAGGACGAGATGCCATGGATCTTCACGGACTGTGGCCTGCCTGTCAAGAAGTCCAATACCCAGTTACACATAGATGGTTTCAACCCCAACAGTAGCAGTTTGTTGGCTAGTGTCTGCGGGATGATGGAATTAAATGCAGAATTAAAGTCCAGAAAGAGCAGCCTGATGTGTGAGTCCCTGCCCTCCAGGTGAGTGAGAGCAGAGTGGATGACAACTGATACTGCATCAGACACAGGGAGAGTTTCTCCTTGCATCAGATACAATTAGGGAGTTTTTCCTTGCCACTGTTGCCTTAGGTTTGCTCTCAGGCCTGGGAACAATGTAACGCTGCTTTGTGACAACTTGTGATGTAAAAAGCGCTATACAGAAAAAATTGAATTGAATTGAATTGAACTCAAAGCTCTTCCTCTTGAGCATCTGCTCAAGCATAACCTTAAATCACAACGTTCTGGAAGACGACTCTACGAAAGGAAAAAAGAAGATTTTCTTTGTTGAAATCAGCTATGATTTTTTTTCAAAAGCCAATGGCTTTTGGTTGTTGTCAACTTGAATGAAAAAACCAACAGTTATCATGAATGCTTGAAGGAGGATGACAAAACTTCTGCATATGCTGGTTCTTCTCTTGAAACTTACAAACACTACCAGAGCTAGCCATCCCAAAAGAGATCCATGAATATTCATTGCCAGATGTAATATTGCTGCAACTGCAATATCTGTCATTAAGCACAGATGATGCCCATGGTCAGTGTATCCAAGTTTTTAATAACTCTCAACTCTGAGCTTCAAAATACCAAACAGTGAACTTTGATCTTTTTAGTTCTCAACTTGACTGGAGGCATTGTCTCAATCAGAAACTGTCAATAATAAAATGCTATCAACAGGCAGCAAACAAACTCTACCAACAATAATTACATTAAAATTGAATGAAAGAATAAATATTGCAATAAATAAAATGAATGTTTAAAAGCATAAAATTAGAGAGTCAACAACAAAACTATCACTAGGTGTACAAAGAGGAAAAGCATGCTTTTTTTCACAAGTGTCCAGAAAAGAAGGGGAAGGAGCACAGTGCCATGTACTCAGCCATGGTGGCTGCCATCTTGGATCACCTCAGCATTGATGAAGATGGCACATTTGTAAGACAATGGTCACCACCCATGAACACAAATCAAGAGAAGTGCAGAAACAGAGCACATCTACGCAGAAGGCCAACATGAAAGCAATATGGCTCAGCCTAAACAGAAACAAACCCTTTACATTACAGAAAATGGTGAATCATTAAGCAAATTGAAAATAAACCATTCGCTTTTGAACATACACACTGTGTGTCACTCATTCTGGGAAATGCTGAGTGGATGCCTCTAGAATTGTGGTTTTTGTGTGTGTGAGGTAATGTTGCACTAACTGGTTGTTGTAAAATCATTTTGGTATCAGTAGTTTCAATAGCAGACTGTTTTTGCACATGTGCGTAATTTGACATTTTTTAATATTGAAACATTTTATGAGATATTGTACTCAATATATTTTACTGTACCTATAGTAGACTAAGTGGATGAGAGAGTCTTTTATTTTGAAATGAACTCTCCGGAACAGCACCAGAAGTGATCGTAGCGCTGTCATTGCCTGCGTCACACCGCTGCAAATCTGTCTGAATGTATCGGCAATCGTAAACAGATTTCTTTGTCTTCTCGCTGAAGTGGGTACGTGTTAAAATGCCGTTTTATTAACAGAAAGTGTTTATAACCGTAGGCAACCAAATTTACAGAGGTGATCTAGCTAGTATAGTAACCTTTGATGCTCTTCACAAGCCATTGTGCCTGCTAACTAGTTGTATATTTGACAGCCAACACATTTTCTCACGCTGTTCCAGGAGTCGTAGCGATGGAAGAACGAAGTTCATCGGGGGAAGGAAACGAGGGTTTGTATATTTTATCTCCATTGGAAGGACATTTACATACAAGCATTGTCACTACTGCCTAAATGTTCCTGAGGGCGAAAACATTCTGCCTGACCTAGCAGCCGTGGATCAGGCCTGTCTCAGTTATCACGCCGCTGTATTTCACACAAACGCACCGATTTCGCCTCTAAATGCGCCTGCTTGCGCTCAGAATGCAGAAACTGCGGGTGAAGCGCAACAAGAGCATGTACAAGATTTTATTTGCTTGCAGCTTGGCAATGAAATCTGTAGCAAACGCATTTTGGCTTGGAGTTTTATCTGATCAATATCTGCATTTCGGAATGCTTGGAATGTTCTGCATTTGAACGATCTTTTCATTCAATATTGGTTTATGACACCTTTTAGAGGAAAAGATTTTAAAACTGCTACAATACACATTGATGTACTGCTATTGATTCATCTTGGTTTGTAGCAGGGCTGTTACCGAAGGTGTTGAGACAGTGAAGCCAGAGACTATGCAAAGTTAAATATCACTTGAAATACAATTCCTGGCTACTAAGTTTTATCTCAGGCTACAAGTACACAAAAATGACAAAACTAAATGTTATGGTTGATATGGACGAAACCCCTTGAAGGCCAAATTGAATTTCTAACTATAAACAGCAGTGGGTGGTAAACAGTTGGCTGTGGTACCAGGACCAAGTGCTGGTAACTGAAGTCAGTGCTGCTTTAGATGTGTCAGAGGTGCTCCTGTTTGTGTGTAGATTCCTTATGTTCTCTCTGTTGCAGATCCCTCTCTTCCTCTCTCCTCCCTGCGCCTTTTGGTTCCCCCTCTACGACTGTTCTCTGCAGCCATGTGGCAAGTGGTGCAGCAGCGAGACATAATGCATTATGGGAAATTGGAGGAGTTTGTGACTTTGGTGACAGAGGCAGTCCCAGAGCTGCTGAGTTACAGACAGAGGAGCCACCTGATTCTGGCACTGCGAGCGAGGGTGAGAGAAAGGGGTTGATAGATGTTCTTACATTCAGGAGAACATGGAAAAAAAGAGAATATCTACTTCTGTTTATTGCATAAAAGTGTTTTTGTCCTTTGATGAAGATGATATTAATATGGTAATGATGTAACATGGACTTTAAATTATTTAAGTCTTATGTTTTCAGATACGGCTATTTCGCCCATATCTGTTTTTGCTTTCAAATGATTTGTGGATTAACATGTTCCTGTATGTAAAATATCTATGTCCATGTTAGCAGCCACCACAGTTTCAGGCTTTTATGGAAATATCAAAATTTGAGTTATCAAATATCAAAAGTTTCGAATGGAAAGGTTCCAAATACAATTTGGAATACAGAACCTAAAGATGTGAATGATTGAAGAATATTTTGTCACAGTTTGAAGTGAATCTTAGAGCAAAGAGCATTGGCATTGGTTGATTTGAGATGGAATGAGCCAATGATCCAGTATGTTGACACAGAGTTGGTAGCTAACGCTGGTTCCTCCAGCACACAGCCTGACCACTACAAGGGCAGGAATGGGAGGAAGGGGAAGTATTACTGGCCCATTATCAGTGTCTCTGGAACTGAGACTGATACTGTGGAAAATGCAGAATATGTAACCGGCAGGCTGATGACCCAGAAGGACCCCTATGCTGTCCAGTGTGCTAGCTGTGTGTGTGACCACTGTGCTGTGTTGTAGAGCTCTGATGTGAAGGTGGAGGTGTCAGAAGCTGATTTTGTAGAGCTGGTCCAAACCCTGCTGAAAGACCCAGCTGAGAAAGAGCACTTCCTCCAGGTCTGACACTCAAGTCCATGTAAAGTGGGGCAGGTTTCACTGCAGAGTTCTGGTAGCAAACATTATCTCATCCTTAAAGGGCCACTCTCTCTCTCTCTCTCTCTCTCTCTCTCTCTCCCTCCCTCCCTCCCTCCCTCTCTCTCTCTCTCTTTCTCTCTCTCTCCTTGCAGCTGGGTCCCAGTTGTGACTCGGCTCTGCAGATGCTGGTGTGGGAGTTCCTCTCCAGACTGGAGCAGCTGCTGCCAGTACCAGACCTCAAACAGGTAAGGAGAGAAAACCCCATGTGTCCATATATTCTCACTAAGCTTTAACCTAGAGGTGAAAGTAAGGATCTTAACCCTCCTGTTATGTTCAAATTTACTAACATCCGTTATGTTTGGGGTCAATTTGACCCCAGCAATTCAAACCTCCAGAAAATGGTGGAAATTAAAATTGCTACCCAAATTTATGTGTGAGGTACTTTATGTTTCTTTGTTGACTATGTAAATAGGCTTTAAATAACCCCCCACCCCCCACCCCCCCACCCCTATACATGTAGAATACCTATTATGCAACTATGGAAAAACATGACAATCACCATAAAATCTCACTGATTAACCTAAAATTGAAGAGAAAGATCTTTTTGGTATGTTAAGGCCTTTATATTATTTCTAAGTACAGATATGTTATATGTTATGTTATTACGAAATGCACTCAGACATTCATCCACAGTCATGTGGGGGCCTGAATTGTAAAGAAGAGGTAATCGCTGAACCCACTTGTCCCATACATCCCGTATTGCTGCGAGTTTGTCACGCTCTCGTCGGCCCTGCCTTGTTTCTCTGTCATCAAAGCGTATGACACGGGAGAAAAGATGAAATTTCTGTAGAGACATAGCTGCTGGAGATATTGCCCTTCCAGTGTCAGCATTCCAAAGGCTTGCTGTTGCTTCGCCTTTTGACTTGTAAACTCCTGCCAAAATGAGCAACCCAATATAGGCTTGCAAGTGGGTCACATCCAAGTGTTTCCAACTGCCCCTATACACACGCCTCCCCTCCAAGTTTGTCATCTCCAGTATATCCTTTTCAATTGATTATCAAGAGCTCAAATGCTAGTTTTATGTCTTGGGCATGGCTGACAGCGTATCTGGTAGGGCCTGAAACCATCCTGATGACATTAGCAGCACTAAGTCTACCCTGTCATTCAAGTGGGGAAAGGGACCATAATAACTTTCCATTTTTTGAAGGTAACATGCCTTCTGGTGGTTGAGAAACAGGAGGGTCAACACTTAGAGTCTCATTCTCATCAGAGGAGGATGCCTCATAATCAGGGTCCTCCTCAACGTTATCCTCTGTCTCATATACAGTCTCCTCTATGTCACTCTCACTGGCAAACAGCTGTGACAAATCCTCATTGGCAGAAAACTTTTGCTTAGAGTTCATTTTCAATAGAGAGAGAGAGAGCATAAAGAGAGAGCACATAGAGCACCAAGAGGAATGGTTTTGAAGGATGCTGTGCAAGCTTTTATATGTTTGCTCCTCCTCTACTGTCATGCGCAGACACAGGTGTGGGAACCATAGTTCCCCTCCCTCACAGCACGGGAAATATCAAAATTCTCATGGAAATTATGTTTTCCCCTCCCCCATGTCATGTGAACTGTCCGTGGTTCTCGCACTACTACAGGCATTATTATGATAGATTATGGCCCTAAAACAGAGGGAAGTCTTATATTATATTATAAAATTAAATTATAAAATTGCATGTTGCAGTGTCCTCAATATCATCCAAAACAAGTAAAACAAATGTGTGTAAAATGTTGATATTTCTTATATGTTTTATACAGGTAAAACAGCCTGGGGTCAAATTGACCCCAAACAACACCAATGCGTACAACATGAGTACAGGGCATTAAAAACATATCATCACGTTAATTTTGTGTTTACCCAGTTGTCCCTATTAAATTAGGAAAAGTCATTAAATATGAAGCAAAAAAAATGATGTTGAGCATTTATTTAGAGACGTTAAACATTGAATGGGGTCAAATTGACCCCAAACATAACAGGAGGGTTAAATAAAACAGTAATGTAAGATGCCCTGCACCACCATTACCCATATACTGTAATTCTAGCAACTGCCCTCTCAGTTTCTAGTTCTTTCTATGTACATGTTCTCAAAATAGCTAATTTTCTGCTTCTGTTTTAATGTCATGGTAAGACAAAATCACTTCATAAGGAGGTCAATGAAATGGCAATGATCAAGCTAGCTAGACTAGGTAGAGTTAGCTGGCTAGCTACTCGCTAACGTTACTTTGCCTTGACATTAGCTTCTTCTCAGTGAATTTGTGCTATCCAGTTAGAACTGGGAACCATTAATGCTGCTCCTGAAATTTGAGGGTTTCTACTTTGCTGTGATTGTGGAAAACTGAATGACAGAACTTCCCTGTGGAAATTGGATTTCTGTTTTTAGAATTTTTAGATGTCATGATTTGGTAGCCACCTTGAATTCGCTGTCCACTCCTCAATCACCAGGTCAGAGTACACGCCTTAGATACAGTTTTGTTATTTAAATCTTTGGATCAAGTTGTAAATGAGTAAGTAGCTACATGGAAAAGCAAGGCTGCCATAAGCCAATCACTTTGCAGTGCAACAACATATGTGAATGAAATTTGCTCAGTGAAAAACATCAGACGTCCACATTTAAATGAAATTGAAAAGACTATTAAAAAGTAGATACATAATAACTATAGCGAGGGTGGGGCTGATAACTGTTAGACATGGGGATATTTTGAGATATTGATGGTATGATTTTCATAACCATATAAAAAGTGCATTAATGAATGTAAGTATGTATTTGTAATAGCCATCAGTGGTCTGCACATGTCTATAGTGATTGCGAGATGAAGCTGAACTCATGGTAGAACTAAAAGATGGAGAAATGACCTTTCTCTCATGCATTTAGCTACTTCTCATTTAACCCCAAGAACATAATACCCCTCAGTGAAGGTAATTTTCTGTATCAGAGTCTTTTCCCAAGACAGTACAATGATGGGATACTATCACAATACATCTTTAAATGTAGAAATATGCAAACTCAGATTTACTTTATGTCAGGAGTAGAAGCACACTTACACAATGGTTCAGACATTTGAGTATTTGCGTATAGAGCAATTGATGATAAAATTAACACATCTTTTTCCCTCAGACTGTATCATGGCTCGGTGCTGCCCCCTCTGTCCTGGAGGAGTGTGTGCAGTCTGTCTCTGACCCACAGCAGCTTAAGACCCTACTCCAGCACCACAGATGTCTTGGACCCCTGGACAGGAATGGTAGGCCTCTGTTAGAGGATAAACCACTCCAGCGCCAGACCTGGCTCTGTGATGCACAAACAGTTTAATGTGTGGAAGCAGGAAAGTGCTCACTTACAGCCTGAGCAGCAAAGGCATCGTCTGAAACTGTGTGACTTTAATAAATCCTTCCCTGATTTTACAGAATGAGAGATAAGACAGCTTTATTATGTTATCATTCAGGACAACAAAATTACATTTACAGTGCCATGACAGCATATAACAAGAATTTAAAAACAACAAGAATATAGACAAAATGAGTGAATATATAAAATATGAAAAGTGTATGGAACATATGTAATAATAATAAAGTGTCAGTGCATTGGCAGGAACAGTCAGCAGAGTATGTAGAAGTATATACACACCTGAAGTTGTGGTATATTAGTAATGTACTCCATAGCTGTTACCATAAAAATCTCTGGTGCACCCGTATCTGATTATGTCACATGCCGTATTATTGCATTACATTGTATTGTGTTAAAGTGCAGTGTACAAGGTGTTCGTATTATTGCAGAAAAGATAGTTTGCATTGCACAGCACATAAAAATGTCATTATTGCATGTGAGGTAAAACATGTTTCATTGTCATCTATCAGTCTGGTTATGTGAGCTGAAATGCTTCTGAATCTCCTGCCAAATGGGAGGAGATTGAACAGGTGGTTGCTGGGCTGAGTCGAGTCCCTAATAATGTGCCTGTCATAGACAGCATGAGCTGTAGATGGCCTTGATGGCTGGGACTTGTGTCTCAATAATGTCCTGTGCAATCCTGATTACTCGCTGTAGTGCTTTCTGGTCGTTCCTGTTGCGGCTGGCACACCATACGGTTATACAGTACATTCGTACTCTCTCTATGGCACACTGGTAGAAGTTCACCAGTAGCTTCGGGAGATTTGCCCTCTTTAGTATCCCGAGATATAGGCGAGTATAGGCGCTGCTGTGCTTTCCCTGCTATTGCAGAGGTCCAAAAGAGGTCCTCTGTTGTGTTTACTCCCAGGAACTTAAAACTGTGATTAGTGGAGCCTGTTTGTTCCTCCTGGTTTTCCTGAAATCGATGATTATCAGTTCTTTGATCTTCTTGATGTTGAGTGAGAGGTTGTTGTCACTACACCACCCAACCAGGTTCTGCACCTCCTCTCTGTAAGCTGATTCATCATTGTTTGAGCTTAACCCAGTCACTGTATTGTCATCTGCAAACTTGATGCATGAGCAAGTGTGCAGTCACGGCTGAGAAGTGCATGGAGGGGTTGGCTCAGTACACATCCCTGAGGTAGATGATGAGTACTTGCCTAATTTGACTGGGGGCGGTTGGTAGGAAGATTGGGATCCAGTTGCCAACTGATGTATTGAGAACCAGACTGTGTAGTTTTGAAAACAGTTTATTGAACATTATGGTGTTGAAAGCGGAACTTTAGTCAATAAAAAGCATTCTGGCGTAGGTGTCCTTAGGTTCCACGTGGTCCAGGACTGCGTGCATGGCGATGGAGATGGCATCCTCGGTTGACCTGTTTGCCTTGTAGGCAGACTGGTACTGGTCCAGGTTAGCGGGGATTACATTCTTGATGTGAGTCATCACAAGTCTCTCAAGGTACTTTGTGACTACAGGGGTGAGTGTGATGGGCCTGTAGTCCTTCGGGTTTGTCACCAAAATTAATCTGACTGCTTGGGTAACAGAATGATGGTAGATGTTTTGAAGTATGTAGGGACCACAGAAAGGGACAGAGAGAGGTTGAAGATGTCAGGAAAGACCTCTGCCAGCTGATTGGCACAGTCTCTGAGGACCTTCCCAGGGATGCCGTCTGGTCCAGCTGCTCTGCGCGCGTTGACACTGCGGAGGGTCCGCCTCACTTGCGTGCTCGGTGTCAGTGCTGTGTCTTCATCGGATGGCAGGGCCTTCATCACTGGTGCTTTGTTGTCTCTGCCGAACCCAGCAAAGAAGCTATTAAGCTCTTCTGCCAGAGCATCGTCGCTGGTTGAAGGGCAGGTGTTCTTCCCTTTGTACTCTGTAATGGACCGGATTCCTTCCCACATGTGTCGGGGGTTGGTGGTGTTACTGAAGTGTTCCTCAATCTGTTGTCTGTATCTGTGCTTGGCAGTCTTGATGCCCCTCTTGAGGTTTAACCTGGCTTCACTGTATGCTGTAGTGTCACCGGATCTGAATGCAGCATTCCATGCTTTTACTAGGTTCGCTGTTCACCCATGGCTTGTGATTTGGGAATATGCGGATGTTTTTATTGATGGGGATCTGGTCTACAAAGTATTCCTCTAAATCAATTCCCAAGTTGCACATAGCTTGGTGTGCAAAAGCTGTATTTTATGTAGGCCATAACCGTGTAGGTATATTCCTCTGAGTCACGTAGCTTGGTGTGCAAACTGTTTTCAATTTATACATCCAAAAAAAGGTAAGCTGGGGTCAGATAAAGAAACAGATGGTCAGACAGTTCCAGGTGGGGGCACGGTTGTGCCCTGTATGCACCTGCGATGTTGGCATAAACCTCGTCCAATGTGTTATTGCCCCTGGTGGGGCATTTCTCATTTTGGCTTAATTTTGGGAGGACTGTCTTGAGGTTGGTGTGGTTAAAGTCTCCAGCAACAATGAGTACACCATCGAGGTGATCCAGTAATTGTTTACTGATGACATCATGCAGTTATGCTAGTGCTGGTTTAGCGTTAGCCTGTAAAGGAATGTAGACCACCATGATGTAAACAATGGTGATTTCCCTTAGCAGATGGAAAGGCCTGCACTTCAACATCAGATATTCTAACTCGGGAGAGCAGTGTCTGTCAGTGATGGCATTGCTGATGAAAATGCAAAGGCCACCACCTATTTTCCTACCGGAGTCCTCTGTTCTGTCGGCCTTTGCGACTGTGTGATCTGCTAGCTCACTAGCCGTGTCGGGTATGTAGTAATACAGCCAAGTTGCAGTGAAGATCATTACACAGCAGTTATCTAGCTTCTTTTGCGTGGTAATTCTCAGTCTGATTTTGTCCATCTTTTTAGCAAGTGATCTGGTGTTTGCGAGGAAAATGCTCGGAAGCTGTCTGTTGAGTGCTGCCATTTGCAGGCCTACGCACAAACTCAAGATAGGATGACGTGAACATCTTTGGTTTTGAATTTTATTTTGTTTCCCAAAGCCACATTTTTTTCTGTAGACCTGTTCTCTCACTCAGTGCCACAAAAGATTTCTATTCATTTTCTCTCTCTCTTCTTCTCCCTCAGAATCTCTGCCCTCCATGCACAGCTTTACTCCGTCATCACTTTCTCTCACATCATTTGTAAAAGTTGTGGATTCATCTGATCTGACTGACTGTGATAGCCAATCAGAAGTTGCATTTGGCTCTAAGAAGTTGTTAAGCCCTGCCTCTTCAGGTGAAGAGATAAAGACAGAATGTGTGATGGACAGCAGAGATTACACAGGGGTGGAGCTTGGATCAGGTCTGAACAGAAGTGAAGACATAGAGGAGAGGATGGAGAGGAAGACTGGATATGGGATGAGCAGGGAGGAGATAGACATACTATCCAACATAAAGGAGGAGGAAGAGGAAGGTGGAGAGAAGCAGATTGAGACAATGAAGAGGGAGAATGATGTGAGAGATGAAGAGGACAAGAGATTTTGGAGGGAGGGCCAAAAAGAGAGAGATGAACAGAGGGAGAGAGATGAAAGTGATCCAGCCCTCCAAACTGACAGAGAGCTGAAGAATGAAGGAAATTCAGACTGTAGCCAACAGGAAGGGGAGGGCCTTTCACCTCAGGTCACTTCCTGTCTTCTCAAACAGCCAAGAGTACTGATTCCCCAACTTGAGGTCACAGAGATGTCAGTTCCTGTATCATCAATTCCTTATCTGGTGGTCAACAAAGGGATCCAGGGAGTGAGATCTCCATGGAAACGGGATGAGTTGATGCCAGTGATGGAAGAGGGCTCACTGAGGCAGAACGGACAGGTCATGATCCAGAAGAGGGAGATGATTGGCAGCTCCAAGATCCCACTGAAACAGCCCCCAGATTCATCAGAGAAAGAGTAAGAGTGAAGAGAGAGATGAACTGATTTAATTTTTCTCCTTCATTGCAATCAGCCTTAAATAGATAATGAGCCTTTTTACCTTTTACAGGATCTTTGCTGGAGACCCCTTTGGATCCTCTGTCATCTCTCCCAGAAAAGGAGAACCAGGTGACAGGAATACGTGATTAATTTTTCACTGTGATTAATTTTTAACTCAGTATTGTTGATGTAAAGCAGTGTCCAGTCTGACGTGCAGTGCTGTTCTGAAGAGCTCCATGCATTCCTAATGCCTCATACAGCAGCTCTGCTTTCAATCAGTCTGAGTGACACAGTGTCTGAGTGACACTTCTTTTCATCTTGAGGTTCTTTGCCTCTGAGTAAAAGTATGGGGATGGCATGAATGAAGATGCTGGCAGCTGCATGTTTAAGTCCAGTCTGAATTGTGGTTTCAGTTTTTTCTGCCAGAAATGCTGACATGTGTTCAGACATATTGGGAGTCTATCTAGAGTGCCTTTAGCCACAAATACCTTTCACTGTATACATTTCTGCTGTAAGATCATCCAGTGTTGGATGTCTTCATCAGATCTGGGCAACCATTTAACCCCTTTTATTTACCTGATCAAAGCATCTGTTTATCCCCTGTCTTCTCTCTCTTCAGGGCAGACAGCTGAGGTGGTGTCTCAGGCCTTTGCCTGCTCCCAGTGCCCATTCACTCACATGGAAGAAGTGAACCTTCAGCAGCACATTGAGAAGGTTCACCCAGAGGAGTACAGCAGGATTCTGGAATCTGGAGAAAATGGCAGCACTTATCAGCACCCCACACCCCCTAAGAAACTCCCCACCCCAACGGAGTCCCACACAGACACCCCAGAAGGCTACACATGCTCCCAGTGTGGGAGGAATTTCTTATTTGCATCACAGCTAACAGAACATGAGCAGATTCATACAGGAAAGCGGCCATACCACTGCTCCCAGTGTGGGAAGAGCTTCACCCAGTCAGATGTTCTGAAAAGACACCAGCGAATTCACACAGGGGAGCGCCCATTCCGCTGTACCCAGTGCGGGAAGAGCTTCAGATATCAGTCAGACCTTCGAACACATCAGCGAATCCATACAGGAGAACGGCCTTACTGTTGCTCCCAGTGTGGGAAGACTTTCACATCTGCATCAGATCTTACAAAACACCAGCGAACCCACACAGGGGAGCGTCCGTACCACTGCTCCCTTTGTGGGAAGAGTTACAGATCTGGAGGACGCTTGACAAAGCACAAGCGAATCCATACAGGGGAGCGCCCATACCAGTGCTCTAATTGTCCAAAGAGCTTCAAGGATCCAACACACTTGAAAACACATCAGCAAACTCATACAGAGGAGCGGCCATACCACTGCTCCCAGTGTGGGAGGACTTTCAAATGTGCATCTTATCTGAAGAAACACCAGGGAGTCCATGAAGGCGAGCGCCCATTCCACTGCTCCCAGTGTGGGAAGAGATTCAGTCATTCAGATTCTCTCATACTACACCAGCAGGCTCATAAAGGAGAGCATCCATTTCACTGCTCTCAGTGTGGGAAGAGCTTCAGATATCAATCTGACCTGACAACACACCAGCGAACCCATACAGGGGAGCGCCCATTTCACTGCTCTCAGTGTGGGAAGAGCTTCAGATATCAATCCGACCTGACAACCCACCAGCGAACCCATACAGGGGAGCGCCCATACCACTGCTCTCAATGTGGGAAGCAGTTCAGTCGACCGAGTATTTTGAAAAGACATCAGAGAATTCACACAAGGGAGAGGCAATTCCACTGCTCCCAGTGTGGGGACAGCTTCAATCAACTGAGCGCTTTGACAGAACACCAGCTAATTCACACAGAACACTCATCACAGTGCTCTTAGTGTGGGAAGAGCTTTCTGTGTGATGTTTTTCTCTCACTCTAGTGATCTGAAGGAGTGATGGTGAAAGTGAACCTTTGACATAATGAAAACCATTTCAATCAATTATTTCAAAATATATACATTGTCAAGCAGCTTGAACCTTCAGTATCAGAGTAACATCTTCTGGTATATGGAAGTCATGGCACCCATCCTTCCTGTTCTGAAAGTGCAGAATATCTTCTACTTTATTTCATATTACTTACCTCCATAGACTATGGTAGAGTGAATACCTGTGCTTAATGGATGCCATCTTAGAATTGTAAAGAAATGCCTGATGAAAGCTAGCATCAGTATGTACTCAAATATATTTGATCTAGTTGCAAAACAGGATAATAATTAAGGTACAGCACTGATACCCTACACTTACTGTGTGTTTCTTTTGTGGTAAAACCATGGAAGGACTATTTAAGTGAATAAACATTGGATGCTTCATCAGTTTTAAATATTCCTTTTGGAGTACTCACCAATTTCTGACCAATTGCAGCTCAAATTACTGTCCTCTTCTGGAATACAGTTTTATTCAGGTTCCTTTTTCTGTGCAACTACTTCTGAATTGCCAGTGAACATGGGGCTCATCCCTCCAATACACATGCAAGCCAGCGCTGCTACAGTGAGGGGATCTCTCTGTTCTTCACACTACAAGATTCACAGCGCACCAGGAGGCAGACAGCAGAGAACAACAGCTGAAAGTACATTCTAAAACAGATACACTTAACATTAAAACTTTACGTCCTCAATCATTTCATGACATGAAAGTTACAGCTACAGGAGGACATATGTATCCATTTGCGTTCTTTGCAGTGTTATAGAAGAAGCGTTCTTCACACACCTGTGCCATGTGTCAAGGAGCAAATCCAAAAACTGCTGTGAAACCAAGAACTACTAGGTATCCAGGAATCACAGCTGTTGATTCATACCTAGATGCTTATTTTTGTCCCATCTTATTTTCTATAGTTCATATCATCTGTTGTATTGGGATGTAATAATTCATGGTTGTAGCTTTTGTAACGTTTTTGTCAAATGTACAGTCTTCAGTTTATCTCAGCGTGTTTTCTTGAATGTAGAAGTCACACAGTCCTTTTTCAAACCACGTGTTAAAAAATGATCCGATTGCACCTCCCTAGTCATCTAAACTGATGAATTGACAGCAATGTTTAGATCCAACACTGCCACGTGCTGAATTCAGTCCCACTGGTTAGAAATGCAGAAAATGCAGATGTGTGTGAAATGTTGTGCAGGGCCATGTTGACAAGCTTTGGAGGATGTCGCTATAACGTATTCAATATAATGGTTGCATTTCCAGACACAAATGCAGTCTCATTAAAATCAACCACTAAATCTTGTAAGCATTTCTTGATGCCATCTGCATCCAAGTAATTCATGGTAGCAATGTACTTGGTGTCAGCAAGGATGACTTGCAATTTGTGATGAATTTTTCTTGGAGAACAAATCATTCATGTGAAATGTAATGGTCTGTCCCATCTATTAATTCATCTCTGACTACAGGTATGCTGTCAGATCAGTTCTTTTAGTTTGTCTTTATACAAATCGACTGTCCATGTAACATCATTCTGTTGAAGTTGGTTAGCTGATAGAATTGTCCCGCCATTCATGGTGTCCCGGTTGAGAAATGCCGGGGATTATCCACTTTTCCAAAGGAATTAAAGTTTCCACTAGGGTAAATTCTCACCTGCCACAGTGACAGAGGGTTGAAGTTTTTTCCATCACAAAACTTTGTCCATCATCATTTGCACAGTCAATTAAAGCACAGCCTCTTCTAACTCTCCCACTTCCAGCAGGACAGATACTGTAGCTAGACTGCTCATACATACGCAAACATATCCATGTTTCTAACATATCCATCTCCCAAAGTTCTTCTGCGTCACCCCTTTACTGAGATCCCTCCAATTGCTCCTGGTCACAGCCAGGATCCGCTTCAAAACCTTGACTGTCACCTTTTTTGCTGCAAAAAAAACTGCCCCGTCCTACCCAACACCAGGACCTCATCCTACCCTACGCACCCGCTCAACAACTTTGCTCTGCTACATCCGGACGCCTCGCTCCTCCCACCATCAGAACAAAAGGCCCACGCTCCTCACAACGTCGCTTTTCCATCATCGCCCCCCCAGTGGTGGAATGAACTCCCCACCCCCCTGAGAACATCTTCACTCAAACCCTTCAGATGTGGGCTGGAGCCACACGTCTTTAGACTGTACCTGGACTGCCACCCTTGCCATTTAACCTTGGCATAGGCGGTATAGGCGAATGCTAGGGGCTCCGTCCATCCATAGGGACGCCCCAAATGAGGGAAGAAAAAAAAAAACAAAAATTTTTAACTTTTTCTTTACTAATACTATTTTAATACTATTATTTCGAAATATTAAAAAAAGCCCACAACAACATAACTACTTAGCCTATTTTCTGGGTTGACCGCAGCATCACCACGGTGCATCACCAGCCCCCCCCCCCACCTGGTTGTGGGATGGGTGATTTATCTGAGCTAGTGACCGTGAAATACGATAAGGCTAACATCAGTAGCGTAATCATGTCAAAAAGACAGAAGCCCTCTGCTGTCCAGGGAAGAAAAAGAAGACAAGAGGAGGAAAAACGGGAAGCAGACAGAGGTAATGTGATGAATGAATAGTTCATTTATTGCATATAAGCTAGTATAGGGTGTTACTAGCTTACTTTGGACAATAGTAACGTTTGCTAATTGGACAATAGTAACGTTCGCTAATTTAATAAATAGCTAGAGTTAACGTCAGTTACTCCTACCTTAAATTCGTAGGGAAAGTTGGAAAGACTAGGTGTTTGGGGAATAACCTATAACATAATTTTGAGAAATACACTTTTTCTTTTAAGTGTGCTGCACGAACCATCCACTCTCTGCCTCAAGAAACCAGGCATACATTTTTATTGACATCTTAGTCTAGTTAGCAAACGTTAGCCCTGCTTGTAATAGTCAATTAAAATGCTTTTCCTTTTCCATCCCCTTTTCTAATTAATAGTTGTAACTGTAGGGCTGGGAGATAGAATGATAACAATAATTATCACGATACAATTTTCCTTGATAGAAATATAACAAATGTGCAATAAATGTTTGATATATTTAATTTCCATTCTTAGATAGCACGACAGAAATGAATCATGAACTGCCAATCATGTCGCAGGAATAGAGGTATGCATTGCACAAGTTAGGTTGCACGGTGAGAGGTATAAATTCAGCCTAGCACATGGTATTGTTTACAGACACAGTGGCTGACAGGCTCGTAGTTGGAGCGGAATAAGCTAAACAAGCGAAATGAGAAAAAGCGGCGCCCATGACCAGCTCAAAGGACAAAGACATCATCGACAATAAAGGTCACTCAACTAAAATAGTTTAGAGATATTTTGGCTATTTACAATCTGACAAAAACAGAGCAGCGTGCCCTGCAAACTATGCCGAAGACACGTGCCATCAAAGACAGGCAACACCACAAACCTGGTTCATCATTTAAACAATATCACCCATTAGAACACACAGAAAGTATGAAATTACAGTCCCAAACGAGTGTTGTTAGTGGACCCTCAACAAGCACCAGGCCAGTACCCAGTGCGACTACCCAGCAGCAAATGATCGTATCAGCATTTTCCAGCACCATGCCTTACGACAAAAAACAAAAAGACACAGACATCACAAATTCAATTGCAAAAGGATTTTACTTAATTTTACTCATGCATATTTCGATGTTGAAAAAATGAATGTTCTACCTAAGATTTGTGAAATGTTCTGCTGTTTGGCAAGTGTTTGTCATGTTCTGACCATAAAGAATAGTTTAAAACCACAATTAACTGTGGTGGTGGAATTGGCTGCGATGCAAGGGGCACCAGCTAAAATCTTGCCTAGGTCACAAAATTGGTCAGGGCCGGCTCTGGGTGAGACTACTGTTTATAATTGCTTGGATGTTTGTTCCAATAGTCTCAAAACTCTTTGAAAAAGCAAGGGGGAACAACATCTATGGGACCAGCTGATAAGTTCATACGACCAATAGTTTCCTTTAGGAGAGAAAGAGACACAGGCTCAAACTGGTAAAAAATGACAGGGCAAGTGACAGTGATGGATGGGTCATAAGAAGGGGGTGAGATGAGAGCTCTAATACTCATAATCTTGTCAACAAAAAAGTGGAGGAATTCACAGAGAATGCCAGGAAACCAGACGGCAATGATACGATCCATATTCAGCCAAAATACCACAGGGATTAGTCCCCAGAGACAGTGCCAGACAAGTCCCACCGGCTAACCACTGGGGTACCTCAGGGATCAGTGCTTGGCCCCCTCATCTTCTCTCTATACACAACCGCACTGGGCCCAATCATCCAGGCGCGTGGCTTCTCCTACCACTGCTATGCCAATGGCACCCAGTTCCACCTCTCATTCCAACCCAAGGACCTCATGGTCTCAGCACAGATCTCTGCCTGTCTCTCAGGCATCTCAGCCTGGATGAAGGAGCACAACCTCCAACTCAACATATCCAAAACTTTAGCCCCTAGGTATCCCAGCCAGCCCATCGATCCAGCACGACATTACAGTTCAGCTAGGCTCAACAACAATAACTCTGTCCAGGTCTGCAAGGAACCTGGGGGTAGTGACCAATGACCAAATAAAATTTACCAACCACATTGCTATGACTACCAGATCATGCAAATTTGTGCTGCATAACATCAGGAAAATCAGGCCCTACCTCTCTAAGTATGGTGCACAGCTCCTTGTCTAGGCTCTTGTCATCTCAAGCCTGGACTACTGCAATGCTATCTTGGCTGGCTCTGCAGCTGATATAGAACGCAGCTGCATGTCTGGTTTTAAACCAACCAAAAAGGGCTCATGTTACAACTCTCTTGGTCTCGCTCCACTGGCTCCCTGTAGCTGCCTGCATCATGATCAAGGCCTTGATGCTCGCATACAGTGTGACCAACAAAACTGCACCTAAGCATCTGAACTCACTGCTGCAACCCTATATTCCCTCCCGGCTGCTATGCTCTGCCAATGAATGGCGCCTGGTGGTCCCGTCACATCACAGCCTAAAATCACTGTCCACGACTTTCTCAAATGTCCTAAAGTACATTGTACAATTTTAAGTATTCTGTGTAATTTTAAGTATTCTGCCCAGTGCTGGCCAGAGCAGATGGGCTCCCCCTCTGAGCCAGGTTCTGCTCAAGGTTTCTTCCTGATAGGGAGTTTTTCCTTGCAACTCTCAGGCCTGGGAACAATGTAACGCTGCTTTGTGACAACTTGTGCTGTAAAAGCGCTATACAGAAAAAATTGAATTGAATTGAATTGAACTCAAAGCTCATCCTCAGCATCTGCTCAAGCATAACCTTAAATCACAACGTTCTAGAAGACGACTCTACAAAAGGAAAAAAGAAGATTTTCTTTGTTGAAATCAGCTATGATTTTTTTTTTTCAAAAGCCAATGGCTTTGGTTTGTTGTCAACTTGAATGAAAAAACCAACAGTTATCATGAATGCTTGAAGGAGGATGACAAAACTTCTGCATATGCTGGCTCTTCTCTTGAAACTTACAAACACTACCAGAGCTAGCCATCCCAAAAGAGATCCATGAATATTCATTGCCAGATGTAATATTGCTGCAACTGCAATATCTGTCATTAAGCACAGATGATGCCCATGGTCAGTGTATCCAAGTTTTTAATAACTCTCAACCCTGAGCTTCAAAATACCAAACAGTGAACTTTGATCTTTTTAGTTTTCAACTTGACTGGAGGCATTGTCTCAATCAGAAACTGTCAATAATAAAATGCTATCAACAGGCAGCAAACAAACTCTACCAACAATAATTACATTAAAATTGAATGAAAGAATAAATATTGCAATAAATAAAATGAATGTTTAAAAGCATAAAATTAGAGAGTCAACAACAAAACTATCACTAGGTGTACAAAGAGGAAAAGCATGCTTTTTTCACAAGTGTCCAGAAAAGAAGGGGAAGGAGCACAGTGCCATGTACTCAGCCATGGTGGCTGCCATCTTGGATCACCTCAGCATTGATGAAGATGGCACATTTGTAAGACAATGGTCACCACCCATGAACACAAATCAAGAGAAGTGCAGAAACAGAGCACATCTACGCAGAAGGCCAATATGAAAGCAATATGGCTCAGCCTAAACAGAAACAAACCCTTTACATTACAGAAAATAGTGAATCATTAAGCAAATTGAAAATAAACCATTCGCTTTTGAACATACACACTGTGTGTCACTCAATAAACGAATTCTGGGAAATGCTGAGTGGATGCCTCTAGAATTGTGGTTTTTGTGTGTGTGAGGTAATGTTGCACTAACTGGTTGTTGTAAAATCATTTTGGTATCAGTAGTTTCAGTAGCAGACTGTTTTTGCACATGTGCGTAACCTGACATTTTTTAATATTTAAACATTTTTATGAGACATTGTATTCAATATAATTTGCAACACCTACAGTAGACTAAGTGGATGAGAGAGTCTTTTATTTTGAAATGAACTCTCCGCAACAGCACCAGAAGTGATCGTAGCGCTGTCATTGCCTGCGTCACACCGCTGCAAATCTGTCTGAATGTAACTGGAAACAGATTTCTTTGTCTTCTCACTGAAGTGGGTACGTGTTAAAATGCCGTTTTATTAACAGAAAGTGTTTATAACCGTAGGCAACCAAATTTACAGAGGTGATCTAGCTAGTATAGTAACCTTTGATGCTTTTCACAAGCCATTGTGCCTGCTAACTAGTTGTATATTTGACAGCCAACACATTTTCTCACGCTGTTCCCGGAGTCGTAGCGATGGAAGAACGAAGTTCATCGGGGGAAGGAAACGAGGGTTTGTATATTTTATCTTCATTGGAAGGACATTTACATACAAGCATTGTCACTACTGCCTAAATGTTCCTGAGGGCGAAAACATTCTGCCTGACCTAGCAGCCGTGGATCAGGCCTGTCTCAGTTATCACGCCGCTGTATTTCACACAAACGCACCGATTTCGCCTCTAAATGCGCCTGCTTGCGCTCAGAATGCAGAAACTGCGAGTGAAGCGCAACAAGAGCATGTACAAGATTTTATTTGCTTGCAGCTTGGCAATGAAATCTGTAGCAAACGCATTTTGGCTTGGAGTTTTATCTGATCAATATCTGCATTTCGGAATGCTTGGGATGTTCTGTAGTTGAACGATCTTTTCATTCAATATTGGTTTATGACACCTTTTAGAGGAAAAGATTTTAAAACTGCTACAATACACATTGATGTACTGCTATTGATTCATCTTGGTTTGTAGCAGGGCTGTTACCGAAGGTGTTGAGACAGTGAAGCCAGAGACTGTGCAAAGTTAAATATCACTTGAAATACAAGTCCTGGCTACTAAGTTTTATCTCAGGCTACAAGTATACAAAAATAACAAAACTAAATTTTATGGTTGATATTACTTACAGTATGCACCAAACCCCTTGAAGCCCAAACTTAATTTATAACTATAAACAGCAGTGGGTGGTAAACAGTAGGCTGTGGAACCAGGACCAAATGCTGGTGACTGAAGCCAGTGCTGCTTTAGATGTGTCAGAGGTGCTCCTGTTTGTGTGTAGATTCCTTATGTTCTCTCTCTGGTGCAGATCCCTCTCTTCCTCTCTCCTCCCTGCGCCTTTTGGTTCCCCCTCTACGACTGTTCTCTGCAGCCATGTGGCAAGTGGTGCAGCAGCGAGACATAATGCATTATGGGAAACTGGAGGAGTTTGTGACTTTGGTGACAGAGGCAGTCCCAGAGCTGCTGAGTTACAGACAGAGGAGCCACCTGATTCTGGCAATACGAGCGAGGGTGAGAGAAGGGGGCTTGATATATGTTTTTACATTCAGGAGAACATGGGAAAAAAAGAGAAGGTATCCTCTATTTACTGGGTAAAAGTGTTTTTATTTTCGTACTTGGATGAAGGTTATGTTAATATTATAATGAAATAATATGGACTTTAAATTAGGGCTGCCCCTGACCAAAGAATTTCCTCGTCGACTAGTAGTCCTTAGTTCAAGCCATTAGTTGACTAGTCGTCGCACGTTTATGACATTAATTTTTTAAATATAGGCCTGTTTTTTGGGGGGCATCAGAAAATGGTTTGAGTTCCAGGGCTGAGGAAGAATGTTATAAGTAACATTGTTAACACTGTGCTACGTTACAGAGAAATTACAAAACCGTAAAAATGAGCCTTTAAAATATAAATGTTATAAGCGCATGCACGAAGCGAGCCGCCTGTTAATGACAATGCTAACGGCAAAAGCAGTAATGATTCTGAATGTGTCGGAACAACCAGGAAGGAGACTGAACTTTTTGCTAATTTATTTCAACACAGTATAACGTACAAGTTACACAAGTAACACCAACACAATAACTTTTTATTTTGTTGCATATAGCCTTAACTTTGCAAGTGAAAACATAACGAACTATGTAGCGTAACAGTGAGCTACACTGCATAAAAATAAGGTACGTGCGAAAGGGATAATAACGTTAGGCTACTTAGGGGAGAGCCAGGACAAAAGTAACACTTTTCAGATAAACGTCATTTTAAAAGATAACGTTACAGACAGAAACTAATTTTCGTTGTGATGAACAACTCACATGTGTGTTCTATCAATACCAGGTGCTATTTTGTACAAATGTGTAACGACTATAATAATATAGCCTAATAAGTATCGTTGTTACTGTGTAGAGGGACGAAAGAAACAACTGTCATGATCGTCCCGACAATGACTCCTGACAGTTAAACCTGACTTGCTTCATAACTGAGAAACTCTGATACGGCAAACTTCAGGATGTGTTAAAGTACTAATTAATTTGTCAAATGATCATGATGATGACACATGAAACAATAGACACATGTTGTCATTCAAAAAAAGATCACTGCTTGAGTGAATTTACTTTTCATGATCAAAAACAGCTTTTCGGGTATAACTCGTTGATCACTTGGACAGGAATGGTAGGCCTTTGTTAGAGGACAACAAAAATTACAGTTGCTACCCTGTGTCAGTGCTATGACAACATATAACAAGAATTTAAAAAACAAAAAGAATATATACAAAATGTGTGAGAATGTAAAATATGAGGATGTTATTATTATTTATTTATGTTCGGGTATGTTCGGGGATGTTATTATTTATTTATGTTCTGATACCTTATTATTATTATTATTTATAAATAATAATAAGGTATCAGTGCATTGACAGGAACAGTCAACAGAGTATGTAGAAGTATCTACACACCTGAAGTTGTGGTATATTAGTAATGTACTCCATAGCTGTTTCCATAAAAATCTCTGGTGCACCCGTATCTGATTATGTCACATGCCGTATTATTGCATTACATTGTATTGTATTAAAGTGCAGTGCACATGGTGTCCGTATTCCACAGTTTGTTTGGAATTATGGTGTTGAAAGTGGAACTTTAGTCAATAAAAAGCATTCTGGCGTAGGTGTCCTTAGGTTCCACGTGGTCCAGGACTGCGTGGATGGAGATGGAGATGGCATCCTTGGTTGACCTGTTTGCCTTGTAGGCAGACTGGTACTGCCTACACCTTTATTGATAGCGTACATTTAGCAGATTTTTAAAAAACATTTTACATTTAAAAAAAACATTCTACATTAATATATATATATATATCCGAATATCGGAATCGCAGAATTGAAAACCAAATACCTACCCACTGAATGAATATCCGAATAGTCGAATATCCGGCCCTCGAATATAGCCAGATTTCAGTGAAGATCATTACACAGCAGTTATCTAGCTTCGTTTGTGTGGTAATTCTCAGTCTGATTTTATCCATCTTGTTAGCGATTGATCTGGTGTTTGAAAACGCTTGGAAGCGGCGGCTTGAAAGGTGTAGTTTTTAGCCAGGCCTGTATCGCGGCCTGCTTAACTCGCTTTTGCTTTTTCTCGTTGCGGCGCGTACAGTGTCTTCCACCGGGGGCTGTATCCCAGTTGGCCTCGGTGCTGTGACGATCTCTGCTGGTGTTTGTTGTGAAAAGTCTCTGAAAGCGAGTTGGTGGGTCTTAATCCCGATGTTGAGGAGTTTCTGTCAGCTGTATTGTAGCACATTTGCCTTCCTTTTGCAAAAAAGAATACTTAAAATTAGTAAGAACAGCAATAAACACTACTTACGCAGGGAGCTCAAAGTCGCTGGGTCTATTGAGCGCTGCCATCTTGAGACCTATGCACAAACTCAAGATAGGATGACATGAATATCGTTGATTTTGATTTTCACTTTGTTCCCAAAGCCACATATAAGAGCTGTATTCACACAAGACCCTTGTTGATTACACATGATTTAAATTGTGAACCCTCTCAGGCAAATTTGTGTTAGCAGTAAGATGATTATTTTGAACAATGCTTTTTTTCTGTAGACCTGTTCTCTCACTCAGTGCCACAAAAGGTTTCTATTCATTTTCTCTCTCTTCTTCTCCCTCAGAATCTCTGCCCTCCATGCACAGCTATAATCCGTCATCACTTTCTCTCACGTCATTTGTAAAAGTTGTGGATTCATCTGATCTGACTGACTGTGATAGCCAATCAGAAGTTGCATTTGGCTCTAAGAAGTTGTTAAGCCCTGCCTCTTCAGGTGAAGAGATAAAGACAGAATGTGTGATGGACAGCAGAGATTACACAGGGGTGGAACTTGGATCAGGTCTGAACAGAAGTGAAGACATAGAGGAGAGGATGGAGAGGAAGACTGGATATGGGATGAGCAGGGAGGAGATAGACATACTATCCAACATAAAGGAGGAGGAAGAGGAAGGCGGAGAGAAGCAGATTGAGACAATGAAGAGGGAGGATGATGTGAGAGATGAAGAGGACAAGGGACTTTGGAGGGAGGGCCAAAAAGAGAGAGATGAACAAAGGGAGAGAGATGAAAGTGATCCAGCCCTCCAGACTGACAGAGAGCTGAAGAATGAAGGAAAATCAGTCTGTAGCCAACAGGAATGGGAGGGCTTTTCACCTCAGGTCACATCCTGTCTTCTCAAACAGCCTAGAGTGCTGATTCACCGACTTGAGGTCACAGAGATGTCAGTTCCTGTATCATCACTTCCTCATCTGGCGGTCAATAATGGGTACCAGGGAATGAGATCTCCATGGCAACGGGATGAGTTGATGCCAGTGATGGAAGAGGGCTCACTGAGGCAGAACGGACAGGTCATGATCCAGAAGAGGGAGATGATTGGCAGCTCCAAGATCCCACTGAAACAGCCCCCAGATTCATCAGAGAAAGAGTAAGAGTGAAGAGGGACATGAACTGATTTTATTTTTCTCCTTCATTGCAATCAGCCTTAAATAGATAATGATCCTTTTTGCCTTTTGCAGGATCTTGGCTGGAGACCCCTTCAGATCCTCTGTCATCTCTCCCAGGAAAGGAGAAACAGGTGACAGAAATATGTGATTAATTTTTCACTCAGTGTTGTTGATGTAAAGCAGTGTCCAGTCTGATGTGCAGTGCTGTTCTGAAGAGCTCCATGCATTCCCTAATGCCTCAGACAGACAGCAGCTCTGTGCATTTTGACTCTCCTAATACCTGCCTTCACATATTTTTATTTCTTTCTGATGCATACATTTGTATGTTCTCTCACTGTTTCTTGTATACACCAAATCATCTGGGCATCTGTGTATCCCCTGTCTTCTCTCTCTTCAGGGCAGACAGCTGGGGTGGTGTCTCAGGTCTTTGCCTGCTCCCAGTGCCCATTCACTCACATGGAAGAAGTGAACCTTCACCAGCACATTGAGAAGGTTCACCCAGAGGAGTACAGCAGGATTCTGGGATCTGGAGGAAATGGAGCAGAGAACCCACTGCCTCCCAGCAGCAC
The DNA here is from genome assembly GCF_013368585.1 of Megalops cyprinoides. Lineage (NCBI taxonomy): Eukaryota > Metazoa > Chordata > Actinopteri > Elopiformes > Megalopidae > Megalops > Megalops cyprinoides. The sequence goes on along the minus strand of NC_050584.1, from coordinate 69,655,271 downwards.
CCCACATAACTTCACACACCCTAAGACACTCCCCACCCTGATGCAGTCCCACAGAAGCACCCCAGGGGCCCACACATGCCCCCAGTGTGGGAAGAGTTTCAGGTGTGCATCAGCCCTGACAACACACCAGCGAACCCATGCAAGAGAGCAGCCATTCCACTGCTCCCAGTGCGGGAAGAATTTCCGTAATTCCAGTAATCTGAGACAACACCAGAAAATTCATACAGGAGAGCGCCCATACCACTGCTCCCAGTGTGGGAAGAGCTTCAGGCAGTCAATTACTCTAATAGAGCACCAGCGAACTCATACAGGGGAGCGACCACACCAGTGTTCCCAGTGTGGGAAATGTTTTCGTAAATCAGGTAATCTCACACAACACCAGAAAATTCATACAGGAGAGCGCCCATACCAATGCTCCCAATGTGGGAAGAGCTTCATTCAGTCATTTACTCTAATACGGCACCAGCGAACTCATACAGGAGAGCGCCCATACCACTGCACACAGTGTGGGAAGAGCTTCAGTCAGTCAACTACTCTGACACAGCACCAGCGAACTCATACAGGGGAGCGACCACACCAATGTTCCCAGTGTGGGAAGCGTTTTCGTAATTCAGGTAATCTGAAACAACACCAGAAAATTCATACAGGAGAGTGCTCATACCACTGCTCCCAGTGTGGGAAGAGCTTCAGGCAGTCAAGTTGTCTAATACGGCACCAGCAAATTCATACAGGTGAGCGGCCATACCACTGCTCCCAGTGTGGGAAGAGCTTCAGTCAGTCAACTACTCTGACACAGCACCAGCGAACTCATACAGGGGAGCGGCCACACCAATGTTCCCAGTGTGGGAAGAGTTTTCGTAAATCAGCTAATCTGTCACAACACCAGAAAATTCATACAGGAGAGCGCCCATACCAATGCTCCCAGTGTGGGAAGAGCTTCATTCAGTCAATTGGTCTAATACGGCATCAGCGAACTCATACAGGGGAGCGGCCATACCACTGCTCCCAATGTGGGAAGAGCTTCAGGCAGTCAATTACTCTAATACAGCACCAGCGAACTCATACAGGGGAGCGTCCATACCACTGCGCCCAGTGTGGGAAGAGCTTCAGGCAGTCATTTGGTCTAATACAGCACCAGCAAACCCATACAAGGGAGCCCCCTAACCACTGTTCCTAGTGTGGTAAGAGGCACAGTATCATTTTTGAGAAAGCTGGGTCCTAGTGAGGTGAGAGGGAAAAAAGAAAATGACATCAGATGGACTCTGCCTGCAACCTAATCTATTTGCCATAAATGTGGGACAGCTCCTTCTCACAGCAGGAAGCACTGCCCAGTAGTTGGACAGATGAGCAAACCAGAGAGCAGAGAATGCAACTCGCTGTTTGTGATTGGTAATGTAGCCATACTTACAGTGCTGAACCTCACCATTCAGATATCTTGGGGAGAAAGTAGTGACATTTTTAAATGGCATGTCATTTGAGCTTCTTGGGGCTGGAGGGAAACACATGTAGGAACTTGGCACAAGCAGCACAAAGCCAGTCTGATCTGCTGACACTGGGTTTGGGTCCTGTTGCCTTGATTCACCCAGAAGTTGACACTGTGGCTCAGATTTATAACAAACACAAAAACTGCTGGAGGATTGTACAAATGAAATGGATGAGTACATGTGTGAACACGAGCCCTGTCTGTACTGGTCCCTCAGTGGTGGAGTGAACTACCCACAGGGGTCAGGACAGCAGAATCATTGGCCATCTTCTGACGCAGACAGAAGACCCACCTCTTCAGACTGCATCTCGGTTCCACTTCTATCCCCACCCCCTAACACCTGCTACTTCTAGCATTTGAAGTTAATTTCTTGTGTTCTAAGGTTTGTTGTATCGTGGCTTTAGCTTTTGCTAAATGCAGGTAATGTAATGAGTAAAATAAACCCGGCTTTACACGAGACATTTACTTGTGTTTGTGTGGATTATTTCTAATGAGGAATTAAGCAGATGGCAGATGGGAGTGGATGTGGAGTGGATGTGCTTGTATGTGTATGAAATGGGAAATGTGATCCATGCTTTGGATATGCACCCCCAATACCAGCACACTTGGGGGGGAGGGGGTTAATTAAATATAACTGAAAACAAAATGTGCTCACTGAGTGTCACTGGGACAGAGACCTCTGCCCTCACCATCCCTCCCTGTATCCCAATTCTGTTCATGGACAGGAAGAGCTGGAAAGAACGCAGGAGAGGAGGGGTCACTTGTGGTGCTCCTTAAATCCAGTGGTAAAGCAGGGATTTGTGTTGAGCTTACCAAAGTTGATCTTACCGGATCTCCTAGCAAAAGATGATGTGTTTTCAAGGGTTCATGAGCAACAGGAGACATTTGATAAAATCAAAGGCAACCTCACCTCACAGAGAATGTGGGCCAAGTACCGGCCTCAAGCCAAAGAAGGAGTTTAGCTGATGCATCATCTTTTGGGCGAGGGCCAATCCTATGGAATGGCACTCTGTGGCCTCCATCTCGGGAAGCCTATCTGAAACGGAACAGAGACCTTCCCAGGGGGAGACAGAGGCTGTAGCATGCACTTGTTAGCAGCTGAGTTTGTGCTTGATTAGCCTGCGGTTTACAGAAGAGACTTACCACATAGAGACTGCAGGTCATCTTTGGGACTGAAGTGGGACTTGCCTCCCAGGGCTCCACAGTGCTGAGGACTGCATACAGAATGGTGAAGGTGGCAGGGAAGGCACCGATCACAGGAATTCTAACTCCTCTAACACTCTCCAGGCTCCCAATCAAGCCTTCCTTAACAGAGGAGGAGCTTCTGGAGGGTGAAGTGCAAGTGTTTTGTCAACAATGTTTGAGTCAGTTTACCTGCATCACAGACTAATCTGCAATGGAGCACACAGAGTGGGACCACATGTGCAGCCAGCTCATACAGCTGTCCTGCCCCAGGAAGTGAAACCCTCTGGGGATCACCAAAGTCACTTACACCTACATGGTGACCTCCTCATGAAAGGAAATGACAATGTTAGAATCACTGCAAATGGAAATGCTGTCCAGAGTACATGAAGGATACATGGGGGTGAACACATGCAGACAGAGAGGACCACAGTCAGTGTGGTGGATCAGTCCGAGTTCTCAAATCTAAAAATAAGTTTACAGAATGTCCACTTCTCCATCCTGAAGCAATGATGGCTACAAAGCTGCCTTGGCAAAAACTGGGAGCAGATCTACTGCCAAAATGACTCTTAATGGTAATAGATTATTATTCAGAGTATTTTGAAATTTTTGGAACAACCAACACCACATCAGCAGGGGTCCTTAATGGGTTTAATGGGGTTCCTGAGATGTTTGTAATTTGTAAATCCACTCAGTTTGCTACAGGATCCTCTTTCTTTGCTGCAGAATGGACCAGCACCCTCTCTGAGGCAGAGGGGGCCTACAGGCTCACACTGCTGCATCATGGACTATCACCTGCTGTGCTCCCCATTGCCGGTGTCACTCAGCCACCTCAGACCCCAGGACAGCTGAACCTGACACAGAAGAATCCCTTGAATCAGAATCAGAATTTTTATTCGCCAATTACAGATGTACTAGGAATTTCCCTTGGTGCAGGTGTTGACATTGAAAACATAAATGCAGACAGAATTATACATTATAAAACAATACAATAAATACAATAGAATACAATACAATTAAAAAACTGTGCAATGCCTTTGGTTATGTACATTTGTGAAATAACTTTACAGTTTTACAGTTCCATTGTGGGATCTGTGGGATGGACTGTTAAAGTGAAAGTGTGCAGCTGCACAGGGGGCGGTCTCGAGAAGTACATGTGCTGTTGTGCTTTCTTGGTTATTGTGATCATGTTCTCTTCCCATTTGAGATCCTGTTGGATGATGGAGCCGAGGAATTTATAGGATTTCACTCTGCTGGCCATGGTGCCATGTATTGCCAAAGACGGGTGTGGGGTGGGCTTCTTCCTGAAGTCAGTGATCATCTCCATGGTTTTTGTGTGTTCAGCTCTAGGTTGTTAGCTTCACACCATGACACCAGACGGTTTGCTCCCTCCCGATATGTGGACTCATCACCATTTGAGATGAGGCCAATCAGGATAGTATCATCAGCAAACTTAAGAAGCTTGATAGATTCACTGTTAGAGGTGCAATCATTGGTGTAGAGTGAGTAGAGCAGTGGGGACACCACACATCCTTGAGGAGCACCAGTACTGAGGAAGAGGGGGTCTGAAATGTAGTTACCCACCTTGATATACTGTTTCCTATTGGTTAGGAAGTCCTGGATCCAGTGGCAGACAGGTGAGGGCATGTTAAGATGTTTCTCTTTAATCTCAGACAGCCAGCGCCCATCAGCTCCTGCAGCTCCTCCATCCTGCTTGTTGCTCTTTTCTGCCTTCCTCCCCAGGTCCCTCGCTGGTACGCTGCTCTCCAGCACGCTTCTGACGGCCATGAAACCTTCAGGTGAGCACACCAAGCACCACGGTCCTTACACCCACAACGCAAGCACCAGGTCAGCCCACTCTCCTTAGCTGGATGGGTGTGAAACCCATAAATGTATAAAGAACCTCAGAGCTACAATGAGTTTTTTTTTTTTTTTTTTGGTTTTAAGATTTAGGATTTGTAGTGCAGTGTGATCTTTCCTTCCCTTGTGTGTAATTACGTATGGAAGTTTTACTTCAGGGTATGTGGCAGCATGAGTTTGGAATGGCATTGAGCTGGACTCACATGTTGTTGTACGCTGCATGTATGTACTGATTAGAACTGATTCCTTGACTTGAGTGAAATTCACCTTACCAGCCTATGAATCCAAAAAGCTATGCTGGCTGCAGAGGAAATGGCCTAACCTGCATGTATCTGATGCATGAATGAACAAAAAAACAAAATAAAAGAATAATGGAACATAATACAATATGGACCACAGTTGTTGTAACAGTAAATGGTCAGTAATTGGTGAGTTCCAAAAGGAACATTTCAAACTGGTGAAGCATCCAGTGTTTATTCATGTAAATAGTTGGATTCTCCTTCCATGGTTTTACCACAAAGGAAACACACAGTAAGTGTAGGGTATCAATGCTGTACCTTAGTTATTATCCTGTGTTGCAATTAGAACAAATATCTTTGAACACCTACTGATGCTAGCCCTCATCAGGCATTTGTCTACAATCCTAAGATGACATCCATTAAGCACAGGTGTTCTCTCCACCACAGTTTATGGAGATAAGTTACATGGAATAAAACAAGACATTCTGCTTTGAGCAGCTGAATACTGAATCTCTTTTTGAAGCAGCTGGTTCTCTGTTGAAAAGGTCTGTTTTCCCCATCACTCTGTCCTACAGGAAGCTCCTCCCACTCTACAGGAAGTGGAATGGGCACTCCCCTGTATGTGTCTGCGTGTGTCGTCTCAGATTACCTGATCAATTGAAACTTTTCCCACACTGAGAGCACTGGAATGGATGTTCTCCTGTATGAGTTACATGATGTCATCTTCAGTTGGATTGATATCTGAAGCTCTTCCCACATTGGGAGCAGTAATAGGGATTCTCCCCTGTATGGGTTCACTGGTGAGGTATCAGTTGGGATTGATATCTGAAACTCTTCTCACAGTGGGAGCAGTGCAAAGGGTGCTCCCCGTGTGAGTGATTCCGGTGATGTTTCAGATGACTTGATTGAACTAACTCTTTCCCACAGGTGGACACCCCGGCTTCAGAAAGTCCTACCATGTATTCTAGTTCTAGCCATTCACTAAACAAGGTGATTTCACTAATTAGCTCCTCTACCTGGCTGAAGAGCTGTGCTAATTAAATTCAGCTGTTGTAACGGATGGGTGGAACAATACGTGGCAGGACTTCTACTTTCTGAAGCCACACTGGGAACAGTGGTATGCGCTCTCTCCTGTATGAATATTAGGGCTGCCCCCGACTAAAGATTTTCCTAGTCGACTAGTAGGCTAGTCGTTAGCTCAAGCCATTAGTCGACTAGTCGTCGCATGTTTATGATATTTATTTAATTATTTAAATAGCCTATATATTGATTATTTTGGGGGGCATCAGAAAATGTTTTGAGTTCCAGGGCTGAGAAAGAATGTTATAAGTAACATTGTTAACACTGTGCTACAGAGAAATACAAAACCGTCATAATGAGCCTTTAAATTATAAATTTTACAAGCGCACGCACGAAGCCGCCTGTTAATGACAATGCTAACGGGAAAAGCGGTATTGATTCTGAATGTGTCGGAACAACCAGGAAGGAGACTGAACATTTTGTTAATTTATTTCAACACAGTAGCCTAACCTAACATAACCTATGAACTTGTAACACCAACACAATAACAAATGATGAATAAAAAAACAGAACATGAAGTTAAACATGCAGTAAGTGAGGTAATTTAGCTTCCCCAGCCCCCACGAAAACTTGGATAAGCCTAATAGCGCATATGACAATATATTTATTTAGCTGCATATAGCCTTAACTTTGCAATTAGTTAATGTTACTTAGCCCATTAATTATTTAGCATACAGCATGAAAACTTGGTCGACTAAGACTCTTCTCGTTGACTAACCTTTAGTCGACTATTAGGGGGCAGCCCTAATGAATATACAGATGTGTTTTCACCTGTATGAATTTGTTGGTGTTTCGATTCAGTTCTGAAACTCCTCCCACATTGGGGGCATGTGTGGGCCCCTGGGGTGCCTGTGTGGGACTGTGTCGGGGTGGGGAGTGTCTTAGGGGGTGTGGGGTGCTGAGGGGTGCTGCTGGGAGGCAGTGGGTTCTCTGCTCCATTTCCTCCAGATCCCAGAATCCTGCTGTCCTCCTCTGGGTGAACCTTCTCAATGTGCTGCTGAAGGTTCACTCCTTCCATGTGAGTGAATGGGCACTGGGAGCAGGCAAAGGCCTGAGACGCCACCTCAGCTGTCTGCCCTGAAGAGATCAAATCAGCGTGAGATTATGTGCACGTGAACGCACTTAACGTCCACTCCCACAATTGTTCTTATATGGACCGAGACATGCCTTTAATTAGTCAAATTAGCATTCAGAGATCCCAGGTAAATCTGAGTGAAATGCAGAGATTGATGTTGACGATCAATGGTAGGACATAAGAAAAGAAATTATTCGGACACGGAGATAGAGGTGATGGTTGATGAACTGGAGAGGAGAAAAAAATGTTCTTTTTGGAGGCCAGACTAGCGGTATTTCAAATCGATGGAAAAATGTGGAGTGGCTCAAAGTGGTGACTGCTATGAATGCAGTTTCACCAGAGGTGTGTACAGTGGAGGAGGTGAAGAAGAAGTGTTACATGATGTTGTCTTAAGTTGGATAGATATCTGAAGCTCTTCCCACACGGGAAGCAGTAATAGGGATCCTCCCCTATGTGAGTCAGCTGGTGTCATTTGAGATGACCTGATTGAACAAATTTTTTCGCACGCTGGAAGCAGTGGTACAGGTTTGCTGGTGAATTGTCAGTTTGGATTGATATCTGAAGCTCAGCTCACAGTGTGAGCATTGGTATGACCTCTCTCCTGTATGAGTTCTCTGATGAATTTTCAGGTATACAGTTCTAAATCTCTTTGAACACTGGGAACACTCGTAAGGGTGCTCCTCTGTATGAATTTGCTGGGGTTTTTTCAGAAGACTTGATTGAGTGAAACTTTTTCCGTACTGGGAGCAGTGTGGATATTCCCTGTATATGAGAAGACAGGGGATACACAGATGCCCAGATGATTTGGTGGATAGCAGATACAGTGAGAGAACATACAAATGAATGCGTCAACCTCGCGGCTCCGCGAACAACCATGCGGGTGACGTCACATTTGGGCTTGTTCAAAGATGGCTGTACCCTTGTGGTGAAAATCTGAAATACTACATCATTTTCCAGTTAAACTACTTGAATTTCAGGTTTAATTGTACAACGATATCTTACCCAACATCAAAAGCAACCGATAAACGCTCACATTATTCAGTGCTTCATTTCCGCTTTAAGCTGCTGTGGGTCAGAGGCAGACTACACACACTCCTCCAGGACAGAGGGGGCAGTAACAAGCCAGGACACAGAGAAATGTTGCCTCTGTCATTAACAGTGGCACTACTTTGCAGTTTTTCATACGTTTACATTATTTTCCATCTACCCCAGCTATCCACATTCCATCTAAGACCATCAGAATGTATTGAAAGCTAGATGAAAACAACTCTAATAGAAATATACATTACAAAGGAATCATATAAATGAATGAATAAAAATCAAGAACAGGAAAAGAAAATGAAATAAAATAATTAAAACAGCAATTGTTGCTCAAAGGTCACCTAAAAATGAGAAATGAGTTTTAAATGCTGGTCCATTCCAGAGCTTTGGAGAGTTGGTACTAAAAACATTGTGTCCAATCTATTATCTATTATCATGTTTTATCCCCTATGTGACCCTGTTTTGCAATCGGTAATAGTATATTTGGACAGATTCTCCAGATAACCTCTGTACTCACACAGGACAGAGACGAATGCAATCCTCCATACACTCGCACGCAACCAGTGGCCATTTCTCACACTACAAGTCCCACAGTGCACTACAGCAGAGCGGGAGCCCAGTGGAGGGTGCTGCACCACTGATGTCAGCCTGAGGAACCGTAGAGTTTCTGAAAGCTATCAGATGAGGAGATGCTGGTTAACCAAGCAGCACAAATAACATGCTGATCTGGAACCGACACCGAAGGGCCCAGCCTAGACTCAAAGCGAATCCCAAACTGAGCCACTCGGGACCCCAGTGTCCCCTCGTTTTTAATTTAGGATCTGCTATATCCAGAGGTCCAGCAGCTGATGACCTGAGAGCTGGAGCAGGCTGGCATGGCTGAAGCACTCTTTATGTTCTGGTGCCAACCCATGTTTTTCTTTAAGAACCAGAAACTAAATCCTAAAGTCGATTCTAAAACCAACTGAAAACTAAAGCAGAGATCAATGAATAAGGAAATACCTTCTTTCTTTGATGTTTTTGTCACTGCTTTTGGAGCTGCATTTTGCACAAGCTGAAGTTACAGTAGATACAAGGAGTTACAAAAGTCCAGCTGTGATGGGCACAAATAATATTTTAAGGATCAGAACTTGTTTTTTAAATGCTTCTACAATGTTAAAATAAGCGTATACAGGAGAGGCAGATGGGGTAAGCAAGCGGCAGTGCTGGTCAGGCTCTGACAGCGGGGTTTCCAGACTCTGCTACCTAGCATCCACCTGGAGAATCTCCGCTCCCTGTGTAACAACATGGATGAACTGTTACTCCTCAACAGATCCAACAAGGATTTCTCTCACTGAATTCTCACAGAAATCTCGCTTAATGAATCTACTCCGCACTGTTCAGCACGTCTACCTGGGTTTCATATATACAGAGCGGATCACGTCGCGGAACTGGCAGGAAAATGGAGAGGTGGTGGAATCCGCCTCTATGTTCTTGAAGGTTGGTGTACTGATGTCACAGAGTTAATGAAGTCATGCTGCCCAAACCTGGAAACTTTGTTCATAAACTGAAAACTGCTTTATTCACCTCAGGAGTTTGCCTCTGAAATACTGGTCGGTGTTTACATTCCTCCACACGCCTGTGTGAATAAGGCACAATGGTGATTAGCCGACCAGATCATCAGTGTGCAGCAACAACACACAGACTCTGTTCTTGTTTTTCGGGGGGATTTTAACAGAGCAAACCTCAGTCAAACACTGCTGAAATACAGACAAAGACATTAAGTGTCCCATGAGGGACAGCAACATACTGGACCACTTACAATCGATAGTAAAGGATGCCCATTGCCCTGTCCCGCACGCAGCTCTGGGACTCTCTGATCACTGCCTGGTTCACCTTTTCCCAACCTACAGGCAGAAACTAAAATCTGCTAAACCTGTGGTGAACCCGGTGAAGAAATGGCCAAGAACACTCTACAGGCCTGCCGACTGCTGAACTAGCAGCCACTGATCTGCATGAGCTCACTGACACTGTGACATCATACATCAGTTTCTGTGAGTACATCTGCATCCCCAAAAGGACTCATATCAGATACAACAACGACCAACTCTGGTTCACCACTACACTCAGACAGCTTCATTGATGGAAGGAGAAGGCCTACAGGAGTGGGGACAGGACTTTGTATAGCCAGGCAAGGAACACACTAGCAAAGGAAATCAGGGCGGCCAAAAGGGCAGACTCTGAAAAGCTGAAAACAGACTGTTAGCCAACAACCCCGCATCACTATGGAAAGGACATTCCCAGAATCTTTCAGCATCAAAAGATCAGGAATGCAGCAGAACCCAGCTGGAGTTTCACCCTCCTGACCTACTGGATCCCGTCTTCACCAAGATCTGGGCCACAGTGTAGCATAGTGCTAAGGACTAGAACTTGTAAACGAAAGGTTGCCGGTTCGGCCTTGTGGGTTAAGTAACTTCCCGAGGCAATTGTGGGTTTAGTGCCTTGCCCAGGGGTACAACCTGAAAGCACCTGAAACACTCACTTCTACAGAAAGTTCTCATGTCACAAAACTGTCCCCAGTAAACTATAAAATCAAATAAAAAAAGACTGTAATATAATGGTTTAATGCACTCTACCAGTTAGCTCGTACCCTGCCTGGCTAACCATTGAAACCTGGTCATGCAGTGCTTCTAATATTGTTGACTCACTATGGTTTGTTCTTGTGTTGTACTCTACCTCAGCCAAACAGGCCTGTAGATGATGCAGTCATGACAGGATTAAACCACATTCTCCAAGACATTGTCTGCCCAGGGACCTACACAAGAATCTTGTTCATGGACTTCGGCTGGGTGTTCATAGTTAGAAATTCAGTCTGGCCTTCAAGGGGTTTGGTCCATATTGCAACAAACTGCAAGTACCTGAATTCTTGTTTTAACATTTCATGTTGTTTTGTTTACCCATAACCTGAGATAAAACTCCAAACTGCTTTAAACCAAGATGAATCAATATCAATCGATTAATAAAATGGTTTAGTACTACAGAGTTTTACACTCTTCCTCTGCTGCAGACTGAACGCACAAAACTTTCAGCTAAAATGCGTTTGCTACACAGTTACACGGCAAATGGCTTGCAGACAAATACGTCTTCTGCCTTATTTCATAGAGACTGCACTCCCCGTATGCAGAAGGGAATGCTGCGAGTGTGTTAAAGCGCATTAATGCTAAAGCTATGCTAAGGCAGCGGCTGGATGAATTAGGCAGGTTTTTAAATCTCCCTCCCACAAGATCACGCAGGATGCGGTGATGATGCCGGTCTGACAATGCCCTATATTTTCAGAGCAACCGCTGTAGCATTGGCTGCCAACAGGTATAAACACCATAAACTCGTACACTTTAAAACTAAAACTAGTTTAAAACTAGTTAAACACTTTAAAACAAGGCTACTATGCATATACGTTGTGTGTGTGTGAGTGAGTGAGTGAGTGAGTGAGTGAAATCTGAGATATTGAGAGCTCTTCAGAACATATTTATGTTTTATTGGAACACAAGGACTATTAAATGTAAATGAAACACATATTTTGAGACGTATCCAAAACAACAACAAAAGAAGGTATGTTAGTGAAAAGTGGTACGGTGTACTTAGGAGCACCGTCTTTACTGGCATTTTAGCAGACGACTTACATTTACATTTATTCATTTAGCAGACGCTTTTATCTAAAGCGACGTACAAAAGTGCATATAGTGGGCAAACAACAGGCACAAGGGCAAGATGTGTACAGGTCATACAATGCAGATAGTACTGAAGCTGAGCACAAGGTCAGTGTAGTGAGACCGAACTAATCTGATCTAAGGTTACATCAGTTACAGTTTTTTTTTTTTACAATGTTATCCATTTATACAGCTACATATTTTTACTGAGGAAACTGTGGGTTGAGTACCTTGCCTAACGGTACAGCAGCAGAGGGAAGTGAATTGGAAAGCTTTCGGTGAAGAGCCCTGCTCCTTAACCACTATGCTACAGGGCCGCACCCTTCTCTAACTTCTCTGAGTAAAACTAATGGCTTAAAGCTGAAAGTTTTGTCTTACAAAGTGTTGCTGAGCTTTTACTGCAGCCCATCTGGTTTCATACTGTGCATATGCAGTTTGCACTGGGCTCGGCGTTCAACACCATCATACCAGAACTACTGCACTCCAAACTTTCCCAGCTCACTGTGCCTGTCCCACCTGTCAGCGGACTACTAGCTGGAGTCGCATTAATTCAAACTTCAGCCAGGATTACCCCAGTGTAGGGTTCTTTTGTTTTTCTCAAAATATGTGTTTCATTCACATTGTGAATTCACATCCTTGTGTTCCAGTAAGACAGAGATATTTTCTGAAGAGCTCTCAATGTCTCAGTTTCACTTACACACACAGACACGACGTATATTCATAGTACTCATTTGGAATCGCTCTGGGTAAATGCGTTTGCTAAATGACGCAATGCAATATTTTTTGGCATATACATGAGTACTACACGTACGTTAAATTTATGATACGTTTTGTGATAAATAATAATGAATAACTAGATTAAAATTTTCATTTTGACGTTTCGCAAACGATCGTAACCCGGAAGTAAATCTGAGTGAATGAATCGGGAACCGGTAACACGTCACTGCCTTGTCGCTGAAGCGGTTTCTGACGGTGGTTTAAATACTGGTTTTAGTTTACGAGTTTATGGTGTTTATACGCGTTGGCAGCCAATGTTACAGCGGTTGCTCTGAAAATATAGCTGGTAAACCGGTCTGTAATTAAGCTGTTGGAGGAGCTGTAGAGATGGAAAGACGAAGTTCTTCAGGGAAGGAGAACAGGGGTTTGTACATTTTATCGTCGTTGGAAGGGCTTTGTCAGACCGGCATCATCACCGCATCCTGCGTGATCTTGTGGGAGGGAGATTTAAAAACCTGCCTAATTCATCCAGCCGCTGCCTTAGCATAGCTTTAGCATTAATGCGCTTTAACACACTCGCAGCATTCCCCTCTGCATACGGGGAGTGCAGTCTCTATGAAATAAGGCAGAAGACGTATTTGTCTGCAAGCCATTTGCCGTGTAACTGTGTAGCTAACGCATTTTAGCTGAAAGTGTTGTGCGTTCAGTCTGCAGCAGAGGAAGAGTGTAAAACTCTGTAGTACTAAACCATTTTATTAATCGATTGATGTTGATTCATCTTGGTTTAAAGCAGTTTGGAGTTTTATCTCAGGTTATGGGTAAACAAAACAACACGAAATGTTAAAACAAGAATTCAGGTACTTGCAGTTTGTTGCAATATGGACCAAACCCCTTGAAGCCCAAACTTAATTTATAACTATAAACAGCAGTGGGTGGTAAACAGTAGGCTGTGGAACCAGGACCAAATGCTGGTGACTGAAGCCAGTGCTGCTTTAGATGTGTCAGAGGTGCTCCTGTTTGTGTGTAGATTCCTTATGTTCTCTCTCTGTTGTAGATCCCTCTCTTCCTCTCTCCTCCCTGCGCCTTTTGGTTCCCCCTCTACGACTGTTCTCTGCAGCCATGTGGCAAGTGGTGCAGCAGCGAGACATAATGCATTATGGGAAACTGGAGGAGTTTGTGACTTTGGTGACAGAGGCAGTCCCAGAGCTGCTGAGTTACAGACAGAGGAACCAGCTGATTCTGGCACTGCGAGCGAGGGTGAGAGAAGGGGGCTGAAGCTCTTTGTAATTTAAGATGTGAAAAGTGTATGTTTAAATAATGGCAGTGATGAGACAGGATGATGCATTCTGGAGGGGTCAGAGGAGTTTAGCGTAACAGCGGTGCTGCTGCTCCCCAGGTTACAGTCAGGGCAGGGGCTGTTATCTCACACCCCATTTGAACATACCAGATATCCGGATCTGGAAATGTGGAAATTTGAGATAGTATTATTATAAATTAAGAGGATAAATACCCTTAATATGTGGCATCTCGCTTTTAAGAGGGTCCTGTAGTGCAATATGAAAATACATACAATACAAAAAAGGCTGGTGGTATAAACACATAATTATGCTCCAAAATATGAAGTAATTAACTCTGCTATTTATAGCATTCAGCATTTTCATGCACTTCGTTGCCTTTTGTAAAGATGGCAAATATCCCAGCTTCAGAACTTTTTTGCAATACCAGTAACAAACCACCTTTGTAATATACAACAATGAGGTAGTTGCCTTTCTCCAGGATGCAGTATGATAGGGAGACCCTTTTGAGCAACAAATTTAAAATGGGAAAATTTCAAACAGCATTTGTAAATTTCCGGTTCATATGAATGATTTAGGAACATTTTTATACTTCTCTGTTGTAGTAAATCCGAGAGCAAAGAGCATTGGTTGATTTGAGGTGGAATGAGCCAATGATCCAGTATGTTGACACAGAGTTTGTAGCCAGCGCTGGTTCCTCCAGTACAGCCTGACCACTACAGGGGCAGGAATGGGAGGAAGGGGAAGTGTTACTGGCCCATTATCAGTGTCTCTGGAACCAAGACTGATACTGTGGGAAATGCAGAATATGTAACTGGCAGGCTGATGAATCAGAAGGACCTCTACACTGTACAGTGTGTTAGCTGTGTGTGTGACCGCTGTGCTGTGTTGTAGAGCTCTGATGTGAAGGTGGAGGTGTCAGAAGCTGATTTTGTGGAGCTGGTCCAAACCCTGCTGAAAGACCCAGCTGAGAGAGAGCACTTCCTCCAGGTCTGACACTCAGGTCCATGTAAAGTGGGGCAGGGTTCGCTGCAGAGTTCTGGCAGTAAACATTATCTCATTATTTAAAGGGCCATTCTTTCCCTCCCTATCTCTCTCTCTCTCTCTCTTTCTCTCTCTCTCCCTCTCTCTCTCTCCTTGCAGCTGGGTCCCAGTTATGACTCAGCTCTGCAGATGCTGGTGTGGGAGTTCCTCTCCAGACTGGAGCAGCTGCTTCCAGTACCAGACCTCAAACAGGTAAGGAGACAAAACTCCACTGCATCACACCTGGACTTGCTGGAGATGCCAGCTCACCTCTCCATGTGTCCACTGATCCTGACTAAGCTTGTAACATACTTTACTCTTTGTCCTCTAATGGCAAAATTCAGTAAATTACTCAGTCATTGAGGGAGAGCTCCATTTCATGGCCCGCTTCAAGCTGCAGCCAAAATATCCAATTTTGGATTTGCCATTATGATATTGTTTGTTCAGCCAAGGAGGATGTGATAAAAGTCAGTGTGCAACCAGAAGGGAGCCTTTGGAAGGAAAAGAGGACTGAATTCTAGTGATTATCGTAGAGTATGGTTTTCAATTAATAGAAATATGTGAGTTCAGCAAGTCTTAGTTGTGGCTGGTCCAGGGATTGGGAGAAAACAAAGCAGTACCTTTCTCAGGGATAAAAACATCAACACCAATGAAGAGTAGTGATACAACAAACAACAACACACATGGAATAAGGACGGATCAAGTTCAAGGTATATCAAGTGAACAGCTTCTGCACAATGTCATGAGTTAAAGTGTACGTGAGTGCAGGGTGTGTATCTGTACAACTGTTAGTTATGCAACTATTGTGCTGTGAATACACAGAAAGAGAGGTATTGATGACACATCGCTGGTTTAACAGTTCGAGTGTGATGACGTGTGAGAAGAAGCTGCTCCGGTGTCAGCTTGTTTTGATGGGTAGTGATCTGAAGCGCCTTGTGGAGGGACGGAGTTTGAACATGTGATGGGCAGCATGTGAGGGGACAGTGATTTTGCCTGCCTGTTTCCTGCCTCTGGTACTGAAAAGATCTTGGTGTGGGCAGGTTAACTCCAACAATCTTTTCTGAAGTCCTGATGGTGTACTGTAGTCTGATGTCTTGTTTGGTGGCAAAGCCAAAGCAGATCATTATACAGGTGATGAGGACCAGACACAATGATTGCTGTGGAACTGAACCAGCAATTCCTGTGGCAGGTTGAACTTTTTCAGCTGGTGGAGGAAGATTGTCTTCTGATGGAACTTTTTTTTGGAGACAGTGTTGGTCTTCCACTTTAGGTCTTTGGAGATTATAGTTCCCAGGAAAGTCTTCATATGGGGGCTTCTCCTGAAGTCCTCCATCATCTCCACTGTCTTGAGCATATTCAGCTCTAAATTGTTATGGCTGCACCAGAGGGCCAGCCTCCTGTATGCAGACTCATCACCGTCTTGGATGAGACAGATGACTGTTCTTAGAGTTTGACCGAGGGGTCCCTGGAGGTGCAGTCGTTGGTATAAAGGGAGAAGAGTAGTGGGGACAGCACGCAACCCTGTGGGGCACCAGTGCTGATTGTCTGGGTGATGGATGTGAATTTCCCCACCCTCACTTGCTGCTTCCTGTCTGTGAGGAAGTTGGTAGTCCACTTACAGGTGGGGGCAGGCACAGTGAGTTGGGAAAGTTTTGATTGGAGTAGTTCTGGTATGGTGGTGTTGAACACCCAGCCCAAGTCCACGAACAAGATCCTTGCGTAGGTCGCTGGGTAGAGAATGTGTTGGAGAATGTGCTTTAATGCCATCTTGACTGCATCATCTACAGGCCTGTTGGACCGGTATGCAAATTGTAGGAGGTCCAGCAGGAGATCTGTGATGTCTTTCAGGTGGGCCAGCACCAACCTCTCAAATGACTTCATGTCTACAGAAGTGAGTGCAACAGGCCTGTAGTCGATAAGTCCTGCAATTTACACCTACACGTACATTTACTCATTTAGCAGATGCTTTTATCGATCGTGAGGTAGAGTACAACACAAGAACAAACCATAGTGAATCAACAATATTAGAAGCACTTGGTGACCAGGTTTCAGTGGTTAGCCACGCAGGGTACAATCTAGCTGGTAGAGTGCGTTAAACCATTATATTTTGGTCTTTTTTATTTGATTTTATAGTTTAGTGTGGACAGTTTTGAGACATGAGAACTTCCTTTAGGGGGTAGTATGTAGTACAGACTTGTGGGTTGTAACCTTGGGAAAAGTACTTGACCCATAATTGCCTTGGGAAGTTACTTAACCCACAAGGTCGAACTGGCAAACTTTCGATTACGAGTCCTACTCCTTACCACTATGCTATACCATCATTTTTATTGTATATTCCTATTATAATCATTTACATCTAGCTTTCAATACATTCTGATGTTCTGAGATGGTATGTAAATAGCTGGGGTAGATGGAAAATAATGTAAACGTATGAAAAACTGTTAATGACAGAGGCAACACTTCTCTCTCCCTCAGACTGTGTCATGGCTTGGTGCTGCCCCCTCTGTCCTGGAGGAGTGTGTGCAGTCTGCTTCTGACCCACAGCAGCTTAAGGTCCTACTCCAGCACCACAGATGTGTTGGACACTTGGACAGGAATGGTAGGCCTCTGTTAGAGGATGCATATAAACCACCTTTTACAGCACACTTTTAACTGTGAAAATGCTACAACAGGCCAAAGCATGTATATGTGTTTGATTGTGGTTTTTGTCTTGTTTCCAAAGGCAGAAATAATTATGTTGGATGATTACATATTATTTAAGTTGTGAGCAATTTAAGGTCAACTTGAAAAGCAGTGACAGGATTATTTAAAATGATTCCTTTTTCTTTTGCTTCTGTTGATCTGTTCTTCTCTCACTTAATGATACAAGGTCTCTTTATTCATTTTTGCTTACTCTCTTTCTCAGTGACTCCTCTCTCCATAGACAACTGTATCCTGTCCTCACTTTCCCTCCCACCATTTGGAAAAGTTGATGATTCGGCTGAACTGATTGAATGTGATAACCAATCAGAACCTGCATATGGCTCCAAAAAGTTAAGAACCACCTCTTCAGGTGAAGAGATGACAGAATCTGTGATGGACAGCAGAGATTACACAGTAGTGGAGCTGGGATCAGGTCTGAACAGAAGTGAAGATATAGAGGGGAGGAAGACTGGATATGGGATGAGCAGGGAGGAGATAGACATGCTATCCAACATAAAGGAGGAGGAAGAGGAAGAAGGTGGGGACAGTAAGGAGATGGAGAAGGAGGATGGTGTGAAAGACGAAGAGGACAAGGGACTTTGGAGGGAGGGCCAAAAAGAGAGAGATGAACAGAGGGAGAGAGATGAAAGTGATCCAGCTATCCAAACTGACAGAGAGCTGAAGAATGAAGGAAAATCAGACTGTAGCCAACAGGAAGGGGAGGGCCTTTCACCTCAGGTCACTTCCTGTCTTCTCAAACAGCCAAGAGTACTGATTCGCCGACTTGAGATCACAGAGATGTCAGTTTCTGTATCATCACTTCCTCATCCTGTGGCCTTTAATGGGGACCATGGAGTGAGATCTCCATGGAAACGGGATGAGTTTATGCCAGTGATGGAAGAGGGCTCACTGAAGCAGAACGGACAGGTCATGATCCAGAAGAGGGAGATGATTGGCAGCTCCAAGATCCCACTGAAACAGCCCCCAGATTCATCAGAGCCAGAGTAAGAGTGACAACAGACATGAACTGATTTTAAAAATTCTTCTCCGTCATTGCAATCAGTCTTAAATAAATAATGAGCCTTTTTGCTTTTTACAGGATCTTTACTGGAGACCCCTTTAGATCCTCTGTCATCTCTCCCAGGAAAGGAGAAACAGGTGACAAGAATACGTGATTAATTTTTCACTCAGTGTTGCTGATGTAAAGCAGTGTCCAGTCTGATGTGCAGTGCTGTTCTGAAGAGCTCCATGCATTCCCTAATGCCTCAGACAGACAGCAGCTCTCTGCATTTTGACTCTCCTAATATCTGCCTTCACATATATTTATTTCTTTCTGATGCATACATTTGTATGTTCTCTCACTGTTTCTTGTATACACCAAATCATCTGGGCATCTGTGTATCCCCTGTCTTCTGTCTCTTCAGGTCAGACAGCTGAGGTGGCGTCTCAGGTCTTTGCCTGCTCCCAGTGCCCATTCACTCACATTGAAGAAGTGAACCTTCAGCAGCACATTGAGAAGGTTCACCCAGAGGAGTACAGCAGGATTCTGGGATCTGGAGGAAATGGAGCAGAGAACCCACTGCCTCCCAGCAGCACCCCACAGAACTTCACACACCCTAAGACATTCCCCACCCCGACACAGTCCCGCACAGGCACCCCAGGGGCCCACACATGCCCCCAGTGTGGGAGGAGTTTCAGATATCAATCAGCCCTGACACGACACCAAGGAACCCATACAGGGGAATATGCATACCACTGCTCCCAGTACAGAAAAAGTTTCACTCAATCAAGTCTTCTGAAAAAACCCCAGCAAATTCATATAGAGGAGCGCCCATACGAGTGTTCCCAGTGTTCAAAGAGATTTAGAACTGCGACATACCTGAAAACGCATCAGAGAACTCATACAGGGGAGCGACCATACCAATGTTCCCAGTGTGGGAAGAGTTTCCGTAGCTTAGGTAATATTAGAGAACATCAGAAAATTCACACAGGAGAGCGCCCATACCAATGCTCTCAGTGTGGGAAGAGCTTCATTCAGTCAGTTGGTCTAATACGGCACCAGCGAATTCATACAGGGGAGCGGCCATACCGCTGCTCCCAGTGTGGGAAGAGCTTCAGTCAGTCAGTTGGTCTAATACAGCACCAGCGAACTCATACAGGGGAGCGTCCATACCACTGCTCCCAGTGTGGGAAGAGTTTTCGTAATTCAGGTCATCTGACACAACATCAGAAAATTCATACAGGAGAGCACCCATACCAGTGCTCCCAGTGTGGGAAGAGTTTTCGTCATGTAGGTAATCTGAGACACCACCAACGAACTCATTCAGGGGAGCGGCCATACCAATGCTCCCAGTGTGGGAAGAGTTTCCATAATTCAGCTAATATGAGACAACACCAGAAAATTCATACAGGAGAGCGTCCATACCAATGCTCCCAGTGTGGAAAGAGCTTCAGGAATTCAAGTGCCCTAATACAGCACCAGCGAGCTCATACAGGAGAGCGTCCATACCACTGCTCCCAGTGTGGAAAGAGCTTCAGGCATTCAAGTGCTCTAATACAGCACCAGCGAACTCATACAGGGGAGCGGCCATACCGCTGCTCCCAGTGTGGGAAGAGTTTTCGTAATTCAGGTCATCTGACACAACATCAGAAAATTCATACAGGAGAGCACCCATACCAGTGCTCCCAGTGTGGGAAGAGTTTTCGTCAGTTAGGTAATATGAGACGACACCACCAACGAAGTCATACAGGAGAGCGTCCATACCCCTGCTCCCAGTGTGGGAAGAGTTTTGTTCAGGAAATTCTTCTAATACAGCACCAGCAAACTCATACAGGAGATAGCTCCTATGATTGCTCTTAGTGTGGGAAGCAGTTTAGATGTAAAGCATACATGACACAACACCATCAAACCCATACAAGGGAGCCCTAACCACTGTTCCTAATGTGGTAGAAGGCACAGTATTATTTTTGAGAAAGCCTGGTCCTAGTGAGGTGAAGGGGAAAAAAGAAAATGACATCATATGGACTCCGCCTGCAATCTCATCTGTTTTCTACAAATGTGGGACAGCCCCTTCTCACAGCAGGAAGCACTGCCCAGTAGTTGGACAGATGAGCAAACCAGAGAGCAGAGAATGCAACTCGCTGTTTGTGATTGGTAATGTAGCCATACTTACAGTGCTGAACCTCACCATTCAGATATCTTGGGGAGAAAGTATTGTCATTTTTAAATGGAACGTCATTTGAGCTTCTTGGGGCTGGAGGGAAACGCATGTAGGAACTTGGCACAAGCAGCACAAAGCCAGCCTGATCTGCTGACACTCGGTTCGGGCCCTGTTGCTTTGATTCACCCAGAAGTTGAGACTGTGGCTCAGATACACAACTAACACAAAAACTGAGACAGAAAACAGCAAAACAGAAACTGCTGGAGGATTGTACAAATGAAATGGATGAGTACGTGTCTGTACACCATCCCTGTCTGTACTGGTCCCTCAGTGGTGGAATGAACTACCCACCTCTACAGACTGCATCTTCAGGGTCCGTACGGGGTGCTTGAAATCCTTGAAAATGCTTGAATTTTAACGTCATGTTTTCAAGGTATAAAAAGTGCTTGAATTTTGGATGAAGTGCTTGAAAGTGCTTTAAATTGTAACCATATTTCTTTCATAACAAATAACTATTAATTAATTAATTGAATAGTTTGCCTTTTAGATGGAGAAATAGTGGGAGTGCCTAAAATGCCTGAGTCTCGCTTGTGCCCCTGCGTGTGATCTGTCAGTCTGTTTACCTGTGTGACTCCGCCTCCCTGAAGCCACAGTGAATGATTTCGCCAACATGGCGGGTGGTCGTCGTTTCAATGACCGCTGGCTATAAAATGATAAGTACCAGCATGGATTAAAAGAGGAGCAAATCCACGGGTTGCTTGTTGTAAACTGTGCAAAAAGGATATACAAGTCTTCACGATGGGAGAGTCTGCCCTCTCAAGTCATATGAAAGGTAAGTCATAGTAGAGAATTTTCGAGTAGGCCAACATAAAGCTAAAATTTCGTTGAGTAGGCTACTTCACGCCAGTCATTGGTCACAGGAGAAAGTTAGGGTGAAACAGCAGGGAGACAAAACCACTGGTAGGGTATTCAACACCGCATCAGTCATGTCTCAAACATCAGTTCAGTTTTGTGGTGTAATGTTAGCGATTTAATTATACAAGTCGAAAGAGCAATAAAACACCATGCGTATGGTGGTCTTTGAGAACCATTACATTGTAATGACATTGTATTCAAATACATATACTTTAATTTTGATTCTACCCCAAACGGTTCAAGAGTTATAGGCCAAAACGCGCTGTAGCTTGCTATAGCGCCACCATCTGGCCAACTGGGGTATTTTTTTTTACCTGAGTAGTGGGTGACCAAAGGAACATATCTACCAAATATGGTAGCTCTAGCATCTATAGTTTTCGCTATGCAAACACTTTAAGGCAGTCAAAAATAAATAAATAAATATAGCCGCTAGCAGCGATTACGGGGTCCAAGCACATCAGCAGAACATTGGGTGATGGCTGCCAATGTTTCTGAGTCTTCAACTTGTCCTTGAAGAATTTATTAGGACCCTTGACCAAGATGAGTTATACAAAATTGTAACTCTATTAGGGAATTGGTTTAGGACATATAGTAATTTCTTTGCTATATTGCCACCCATTCATTGATTTACACCAAACGTGATCACCTTAACCCTATTGTCCTATAGATAACAGTTCTCATGTAAATGTGGCAGGTAATGTTAAACAGGTCAATTTCTTACCATTGTGAAATACATGTATTATATGCAAGAATGTTTGCCATTAGAAGAAGCCAAATGATTTTTACCATCTCAGGTCAGTGAAAGTTGACCTGAGCCTAGGTGTCAGGGTCAATGAATGTTGATCTGGGTGTAGCTGTCTGGAATGTAGCAAAGTGTAGTTTTTGACTGGGGGAGTGGTGGAAAGTGAGTTTGCCATGTAATTTTCATACAGATGGCTATTTGACACATCCAAAACAATCATGCAAAGTTTTGTGATGATAGGTCATAGTTAAGTCATTTTAAGGGCTCCTGAAATTTGATTTGACATTTGACATTGTCACCCACTCTTACACTCACACCTATGGGCCTAATAGCATGTTAATTGACACTACCTGAATGTGTTTGGACTGTTGTAGAGAACCAGAAGGAACTCAGAGGAAACCCACATGAACACAGGGACAAGGTACAAACTGAACGCAGACGCACCTGAACTTGAAACCTCCATATTGTTAGGCAGTACTGCTACCCATTTGCACCACTGCACTGCCCCCCACTACATATATGTCAAGCTTAAACATAAGCAGTGCCATAAAATGCAGTGTGCCTTCTTGGGACGTTGCAATAGGAAGTGCCAATGCTGTTGGAGGAGTGCCATTTTTGGGTATTTGAAAAAATCCAAAATTGTGGGAAAAATGACAGAGAACATACCATATTAGCTGAATATAATAACATGTCCCTGATTAGAAAAGGACCCCCCCATTTTTCAAAACCTGTTTTTGGTGTCAGACTTCTTGAAGATCAAGTCTTACTTTTTAAAGACATTATTTCATTTGATATCAATTTAATAAAACACACTGAATAAAGCAAGGTACTCCAAGGTATATTTTCTATATTTTTTAGATGAAATTGCCACATTTAAATAAAAATAAAATGTAATCACATTTTCAAATGTATAAGTTATTTAAATAAAAATAAAAATAAACTAGTCTACTGGGGTTTCTAATACCACTGAACAATATCAGGTAAATATCAGGTAAATGGCGCCATCTGCTGTTTGTAATTCATAATGACAGTCTAGTCCTCGCATGTAAGGCAACCCAACATATCAGATGTCATTTCTGAAGAAGGAATTCAGGCCAATATGGAAAGTCCAAGTGTTTCTTCAACACTATTTAGTGTATTAATTGTGGCAATAGGGCAAAAGGTTCAGGAGATGGGATGAGATCATGGAAAAAATGGACCCCCCAATTTTCAACACCCTTTTTTGGTAAAAGACTTTTTGAAGATCAGGTCTTAATTTTTAAAGGAAATACTTTCATTTGACATGAATTAAATAAAAACACACTGAATAAAAGAAGGTATTCTGATCTTTTGAATGAAATTGTCGCATTTAAATAAAAATAAAACACATTATTAATCACATTTCACAACAGAAAAATAAATTACAAGCAATCACCAATTACAACAGAAAAATAAATTACAAGCAATCACCAATTACTCACAACAGAAAAATAAATTACAAGCAATCACCAGTTACTCACAATAGAAAAATAAATTACACGTAATCACTAATTACTCACAATAGAAAAATAAATTACATGCAATCACCACTTACAACAGAAAAATAAATTACACGCAATCACCAATTACTCACAACAGAAAAATAAATTACAAGCAATCACCAGTTACTCACAATAGAAAAATAAATTACACGTAATCACTAATTACTCACAATAGAAAAATAAATTACATGCAATCACCACTTACAACAGAAAAATAAATTACACGCAATCACCAATTACTCACAACAGAAAAATAAATTACACGCAATCACCAATTACAACAGAAAAGTAAATTACATGCAATCACCAATTATTCACAATAGAAGAAAATATAAAGATAGAAATATAAAAATACAAAGGAAATAACTTAATGAAGATATAAAACGCTATAGAAAATGTACAGAACGGAGTTAGACTCCAGTATGAGCTGCATTTAGTGTTCTGACGGCCTGGGGGAAGAAGCTCCTACGGAGCCTCTCAGTGTTGGCCTTGAGGTTGCGGAGGCATCTGCCTGACCACAGCCACTGAAAGAGTCCATGGTTTGGGTGATGGGGTTCCTTCATTATCTTACCGGCTCTGGTGCTGCATCGTTTGGTATACAGGTCCTGGAGGGGGGTTAGAACAGACCCTGTGGTGCGCTCAGCTAGTCGCACCACCCTCTGCAGGGCCATCACCAGGCAGTGATGCATCCTGCCAGAATGCTCTCGATGGCACCAGAGTAGAAGGCTTTTAAAATCTGTTTTGGCTGTCTGAATTTCCTTAGCAGTCTGAGGTGATAGAGGCACTGCTGTGGGTGGAAGTGTGAGCGGTCCATGTCAGGTCTTCTGTGATGAGTACACCAAGGTATCAGAAGCTGTAGACCCTCTCCACTGGGGCACCGTTGATGGAGAGTGGGGTGTAACTCCTCTGACGTGTCTTGCAGAAGTCGACTACCAGCTCTTTTGTTTTGCTGACGTTAAGGGAGAGGTAGTTGACCTGACACCATTTTTTCAGGTCCTCCACCTCCTCCAGTTAGGCCCTCTCATTGTTGTTGGTGATCAAGCCCACCACCACAGTATCGTCCGCAAACTTCACGATGGTGTTGGAGCTATTCTTTGCCACACAGTCATGTTTGTACAAAGAGTACAGCAGGGGACTGAGGACACGACCCCGAGGAGCACCGGTGTTGAGGGTGAGAGAGGTGGAAGTGAGTCTGCTCACCCTAACCACCTGTGGTCTGCCAGTCAGGAAGTTCAGGATCCATTTGCACAGAGAACTATGCAGTCCAAGGTCCAGAAGCTTGCTGACCAGTAGGGGGGGAACTATAGTGTTAAAAGCTGAACTGTAGTCAATGAATAGCATTCTAACATAGTTCCCTCTGCCGATGTCAAGGTGAGATAAGGCGGTGTGCAGTACATGAGTGACTGCATCATCAGTGGAGCGAGTGGGGCGATAGGTGAACTGAAGGGGGTACAGAGAGCATGGTAGAGAGGAGCAGATGTAGTCTTTCATAATCCTTCATACTTCATAATGCTTCATACTTTGTATGGATCAAGGGTTTTACTAAGATGTTAGTTAAATTACTGAGATTGCAACCAGCATTAAGACTAGGTCTAGGTCTTTCTATGCACAGTAGTAATAGATGGAATGAGAGACAAAGGCAAGGCATCGGTGCAGAGAGGTACAGGTATGACAGTGTTAGTAGGGAATATGTGCTTAGAGACAGTAGGAGGAGTGTTCACTTGAGCCAGGAGCAAGGTACTAAATGCCGTATTAGAATTGGGATCATTAAAATTACGTGTTACATGTGATATGAGTACACAGCTGATTGGCATCAGACTCACCATATGTCAATTGTTCACAGCCTTGTGTGATTGAAGCGCCAGTTCAATATTACTGGCTAATAATCTTGTTCCAGCCCGATTTAAATGCCGTCCATCCTGTGCAAACAAGTCGCGTCTTTTCCAGCTGGTGAAGTTACCCGCAAATGGTATATTTAGTGCACTACAATAGCCCTTTAGCTATTGTAGTGCACTCAATAAAACTGGCGAATGCAGATGAAGTTCATGTCTCCAAAACAGACTGAGGGAATGGGACCAGAGATGATGCATTGTTTCCCGGAGTCAAGTAGTGTGTTTATAAGGGTTTTGAAATCTGCCTCCAGTTTTTCAGTCTGCTGGAGTTTGATGTCATTGTCATTGTCGAGAGGCACCCAGAGAAGGAACAGCCATGTCGCTGGTTGTCGGCCCAAGATTGCCATCTGAACCGGTCGCCGCAGTGGAATGATCTGGCTCATCGAGCACCGAAAACCCATTTTCGAGCCTCAGTTCCCCTTGCGACGGGAGGCATGTGGAGCGTCTTCCCCTTCGCCTGTGAGACTGGACAATGGACCATGACGCAGTGGTGATCGGCGTTGAGCATGCCATGGTTTTTGGTTTGGCTCCAAGTCTGGTCCACAGGGTTTCCTTGGGATCTTTCGCCGACATTGCTCACCTTTTCAGCGGTGGGGGGGGGGGGGGGGGGGGCAGCAGGCAGATATTTCCAAGCGGGAGGCTTCAGTGTTATGGGATGTTTCATGGAGTGAGTCTAAAATCTCTCATCCTCCCAAATGGAGTGAAGATTGGTAATCTGGCCCTCAAGTTCTAAAATCTTGTTCAGTGATAAACAGCGATCACACTGAGATAACGAATTTAACATATTTTAGGCATATTTTAATATAAACAGAGGACATTCTATGGATAGAATCTTTGCCTTCACAGCAGTTCCATCAGGGCTCGGCATGGGGTGCCATCGAGGTCGCAGTCCAGGTACAGCCCATGTGTCTGGCCCAGCCGGCCGAGCCGCAGTTGTGACTTGGGGAGGGGAGAAGGGTTGCTGGCGGGTGGCAGTTCCCCTGTTGTGCCACCCCGCCTTAGTTTAACAGCGGCTGGAACGCTGAGCTCTATGGGGTTGGTGCTGGGCAGTGGTGTGCGATGTGGCCTGGCTCCCCGCATCGATTACATCCCTCCACCGATTGCCCAGCCATTCTTCTGGTTCCCCGCCAAGGTCATTGTGGAGGTGTGGTGGTGGCCTGACAAGTCACTTCTTCCTTGTCACTCCCTTCGTAATCCGTCTAACTCACTTGGTGCTCATACAGACGCTTGCGAAACACAGTCTTTTGTAACATTGCACACTCACATAAATGCTTCAGCCTGAAACTTTAACTGCGTGTGAAAAATTCTTATAAGGATGAGTAAGAAGCTTTTCACACTTGTATGTGCATGAGAACATATCAGTATATCCAGAAGGCATTTCAGTATAATCCCAGGACTAAGCACCCTTAAAAATGCATGTGTTTCACATGCATCTGCATGAGCATTTCATATGTATGTGTGAGCCCGTTTCACCTGTATCTGAGTGAGAGTTTCATATGTGTGCATGTGTGTGTGAATGTATTTCATATGCGTCTGTGACCATTTCATATGTATGTGTGAGTCTGTTCCACCGGTATCTATATGAGCATTTCATATCTGTGTGTGAATGTTTCATACAAGTCTATATGCGCATTTCATATGTATGAATGTGCCTGTTTCATGTGTATCTGTACGAACATTTCATAAGTATGTATGTGTGAATGTGCTTCACATGCGTCTATATGTGTGTGAGTTTTCAGTAGTATGGATGCGTGTGTGAAAGTTTCATATGTGAATGTGTACTTGTTTCATATGTGTTTGTGTAACAAAAGTCTGAAATATTATATTTGCTAAACGGCCCCTCATAATTCTCTTTAGATGTCTCTCACTTATGTGAAAACCGTGCCTACTGCAAAACACTGATTTAATGTCTTTACATTTGAGGCCAATCTCAAAATTCTACGAACCTCTCCCACGGGTATGTGCTCTCCATTGTTGTGGTTTCCATGTTGCCAAAGTGACCCGGAAGTACATTGACTTTTGAACTTTCCGAGATCTCGAATAACTTTTGCGAGATCCCGAAAAACCTTTGTGAGATCTTGCAAATATACATTTTTTTCTCCAACCATCGTTTTTTCTCCCCTCCATGTCCCTGCCAGGGCTCCGTAGAAGGCAACCATTTTGCTGACACAGCAAGTTTCTAGTCAAGGTAGTTGGCTACTGCATTTCTTACAGATTTAAAGGCAATACTTTGGTTGGTTTTTAAATAAATAGCACGTTTGTCTGTATTTGTAACGTAGAAATGTGTAGAAAATGATTCTATTCACAAATTGTTTAATGTTTTGCACTGTTTATCACTGTACTAATGTCAATTTTTACAGATGATTTAATGTTTTGAATGCAGACAACAGCAGCTCTTCAATTCTGGTCTTTTCAGGGAAAAAGAATCAGTTAAAGTTGCGGTACTGTTGAGAGCTTTTGACCAGAGCGTCCCCCAAATCATGGTAAGTACCATGTTCATTTCTTTGGATAAATAAAATGAATTATTTAATACCAATTAATAATTTGATACTTAATCCTTTTCAACAGTTTAAAATGACCTTAAGTTTAACATGAAATATCATATATCTTAAAATGGTGTATTTCTTTCGTTAAAGTTGATTTCAAGTGTAATCATATTTAAAACACTCCTAAAACAGTGTTTTTCCTTTCTTAAAGTTGATGTCAAGTTTTATCGTATTTAACCCTTTCACACCATTAAGTAAAATTGTCATTGCAGGTTAACAAGGAGACATGTTGCCCTCTCTGCAGGGTTCAGTATAAGAATGTTAACGTGCATCTTGAAAAAAACCCACAAGGTGACATCTTCAGAAGAGCGGAAGCTGATCCTTGCAAAGGGGAGTCTCCGGTAAGACGTTTTGATTATTGTTTAGAAGTAATCCAGGATGGTACCATTTTCACCCGTAGACGTTGTTAACTTCGTCGTCCGTCTGACAAATTCAAAGGCCGAATGG
This sequence comes from Megalops cyprinoides, assembly GCF_013368585.1. NCBI lineage: Eukaryota > Metazoa > Chordata > Actinopteri > Elopiformes > Megalopidae > Megalops > Megalops cyprinoides. The sequence continues at coordinate 69,626,685 of NC_050584.1, read as the reverse complement.
ACTGCCCCGTTGAGGGGTGTGGAAAGACAGGCATGGCAAGGTTGAAATTGCACCTCGTCAACAAGCACCATTTGAAAGTAGGTGTTTCTACACATGCTACATCCACATTTAATCAAAGGCTGTACAACTGAATTGTAATCATCATTACCTGTTATACAAACTGTTATTGTTAGGACACAGAGGATTACCTGAAAAAGGCAAAGCTTGATACAATAAATGACAGGCTCAAGGCCTTTGGCCCACGGCAGTCTCCTGACACGGGAGAGGTGTCTAAGGTCGAGGATCTGGAGAGGAGGGTTGCTCAGCTCAAGAGGCGCCTTCAGTCCCGGACCGGCAAGCAGCCTCCACCAGGTCCCACCACGGACGAAGCCTCATCACCTCCATCTGCATTTGGTAAGAAAAAGCCTGGAAAAAAACAGTACTTTAATACTGTGAATTAATACATATCTCCGTGTGTCTCTGTTTATTGGCCAAGCATGTTTTTGCATATGCAAGGAATTTGACTCCGGCTAGTAGTCCGCTGACAGGTGGGACAGGCACAGTGAGTTGGGAAAGTTTGGAATGCAGTAGTTCTGGTATGATGGTGTTGAACGCCGAGCCCAGTGCATATATATCTAGCTGTATAAATGGATAACATTGTAAAAAACTGTAACCGATGTAAGTGGATAAAAGCGTCCACTAAAAATGCCAATAAAGAAGGTGCTCATATGTACATTGTACCACTTTTCACTAATATACCTTCTTTTCTTTTTGTTTTGGATATGTCTCAAAATATGTGTTTCATTCACATTGAATAGTTGTTGTGTTCCTATAAGACAAATATGTTCTGAAGATCTCTCAATGTCTCACATTTCACACACACACACACACACACAGACATGACGTATAAGCATAGTAGCATCGTGATGCACTTATTTGGAAGTTGCTCTGGCTAAGAGCGTCTGCTAAATGACGTAATGTAATGTCTTTTTGGCACAGGTCATGAGTACTACGAGTACGTTAAATTTATAATACGTTTTTTGATAAACATTTTAAACTTAAATGACTAAATATATAAACGCTTTCATTTTGGCATTTCGCAAACACTCGTAACCCGGAAATAAATCTGAGTGAATGACTCGGGAACCGGTAACACGTCACTGCCTTCTCGCTGAAGCGGTTTCTGACGGTGGTTTAAATACTGTTAGTTTTAAAGTGTACGAGTTTATGGTGTTTATACGCGTTGGCAGCCAATGCTACAGTGGTTGCTCTGAAAATATAGCTGGTAAACCGGTCTGTAATTAAGCTGTTGGAGGAGCTGTAACGATGGAAAGACGAAGTTCATCAGGGAAGGAGAACAGGGGTTTGTACATTTTATCGTCGTTGGAAGGGCTTTGTCAGACCGGCATCATCACCGCATCCTGCGTGATCTTGTGGGAGGGAGATTTAAAAACCTCTGCCTAATCCATCCAGCCTCTGCCTCTGGTTTAAAGCAGTTTGGAGTTTTATCTCAGGTTATGGGTAAACAAAACAACACGAAAAAAAAGAATTCATGTACCTGCAGTTTGTTGCAATATGGACCAAACCCCTTGAAGGCCAAATTGAATTTCTGACTATAAACAGCAGTGGGTGGTAAACAGTAGGCTGTGGTACCAGGACCAAATGCTGGTAACTGAAGTCAGTGCTGCTTTAGATGTGTCAGAGGTGCTCCTGTTTGTGTGTAGATTCCTTATGTTCTCTCTGTTGCAGATCCCTCTCTTCCTCTCTCCTCCCTGCGCCTTTTGGTTCCCCCTCTACGACTGTTCTCTGCAGCCATGTGGCAAGTGGTGCAGCAGCGAGACATAATGCATTATGGGAAACTGGAGGAGTTTGTGACTTTGGTGACAGAGGCAGTCCCAGAGCTGCTGAGTTACAGACAGAGGAGCCACCTGATTCTGGCCCTGCGAGCGAGGGTGAGAGAAAGGGGCTGAAGCCCTTTGTAATTTAAGATGTGAAAAGTGTATGTTTAAATAGGCAGTGATGAGACAGAATGATGCATTCTGGAGGGGTCAGAGGAGTTTAGCGTAACAGCGGTGCTGCTGCCCCCCAGGTTACAGTCAGGGCAGGGGCTGTTATCTCACACCCCATTTGAACATACCAGATATCCGGATCTGGAAATATAGAAATTTGAGTTAGTGTTATTATAAATGAACAGAATAAAGACCCTTAATGTGTGGCATCTCATTTTCAAGAGGGTCCTGTAGTGCAATATGATGGTGATATAAACACATAATTATACTCCAAAACATGAAGTAATTAACTCCACTATTTATAGCGTTCAGCATTTTCACGCACTTTTGTAAAGATAGCAAATATCCCAGCTTCAGAACTTTCAAAGTTCTTTTTTTCAATACCAGTAACAAACCACCTTTGTAATATAAAACAATGAGTTAGTTGCTTCTCTCCAGGATGTGATATGCTATGGAGAACCTTATAATAGAATCTATTGTGTATTGAGAAATAAATTGAAAATGGTGAAATCTCAAACAGCAGTTACAGAACCTAAACCTCTGGTGTGTTCATATGAATGATTTAGGAATATTTTTATGCTTCTTTTTGTATTAAATCTGAGAGCAAAGAGCATTGGCATTGGTTGATTTGAGATGGAATGAGCCAATGGTCCAGTATGTTGACACAGAGTTTGTAGCCAGCGCTGGCTGGCAGAAATAATTATGTTGGATGATTACATATTATTTAAATTGTGAGTAATTTAAGTTCAACTTGAAAAAGCAGTGACAGGATTATTTAAAATGATTCCTTTTTCTTTTGCTTCTGTGGATCTGTTCTTCTCTCACTTAATGATACAAGGTCTCTCTATTCTTGCTTGCTCTCTCTCTCAGTGGCTCCTCCATCCATAGACAACTGTATCCTGTCCTCACTTTCCACCATTTGGAAAAGTTGATGATTCGGCTGAACATGATTTGGTCACACCCTTTTTTTGGTACAGCATGGTGTCAATCAATGACCTTCCATACTGATGAATAGTTGTCTTAATTTTCATATCCTAGTTTTGCATTGATGTAAAGATTGACAGTGAATCGACACTTGGTATTTGCAAAATATTTTAATCTGAACATTTTCATCTGAAGTTTTCCTCGTACCGCAACCACGGGTACTGCATTAGCCATTGTGGTTGAAAGTAGTACTTCTTCTCCTTCACTGGCTCAGTCAGTGCCTGGACCTGCACTCTCCCTGCGGCCTGTTGTTTAACCCTTTCGCATGTACGGTCACACTGGTGTGATGAGCCGTTTAGGATTAAAATAATCAGCTATAAGACCGCTTCATCTTTGGAAGAGGGTAACGGTTAAATGGATTGTTTAGCACGTTTCATCATCATGATGAAAGTGCAGGTAGGGAGAGACCGACTGAGCCAGTGAAGAAGAAAAAGAACTACTTTCAACCACAATGGCTAACGCAGTACCCGTGCTGGAGGGTCACCAAAACAGCCTAATGATCATCATGCACTCACATGAATGTGACCACGAGAAATTTTAACTCGCACACTCTCAAAAAATAGTCACATACGCGACCATTTTGGTCGTAGTCTGGAACCCTGCATACCCAAACCAGACGATGGATCCAGTGCTGTTTCTTTTCGGAACCAATTCCGTCCGCCTCCATCTTCTATTACCGTTTCCAAACTTTGGCGCTTTACTTCTTTCTCTCCAGGCTCTTTCTCTGTTCCCTCCAGATAAAAAAACACACCTATATATGTCACCTATATATCTCACCTATATATGTCACACGCACTAGCCCAGCGGGGTGGTTTGAATGGGCAGGCGAGTGTGTGTGACGTATGTATGTGAGTTTTTTCTTTTTGTGTCTAGGAGAGTGCGAGAGAAGCAACACGCCAAAGCGAGTCTCATGCCGGTGGCTTAAAAAAATTATGTGCAATTTGTACTCATTGTTCACAATGTAATCATTTACTACATCCCACATAGAACAAGCCGCAATACATCGAGTATATTCGATATCTCGCACACCCCTATGCACAGGATACATGCAGGTTAGGCCATTCCCTCTGCAGCCAGCATAGCTTTTTGGATTCATAGGCTGGTAAAGTGAAGTTCCCTCAAGTTAAGGAAATCAGTTCTAATTAGTATATACATGCAGCGTACAACAACATGTGAGTGCAGCTCAATGCCATTCCAAACATGGTTGACAAAACACTTGCACTTCACCCTCCAGAAGCTCCTCCTCTGTTAAGGAAGGCTTGATTGGGAGCCTGGAGAGTGTTAGAGGAGTTAGAATTCCTGTGATCGGTGCCTTCCCTGCCACCTTCACCATTCTGTATGCAATCCTCAGCACTGTGGAGCCCTGGGAGGCAAGCCCCACTTCAGTCCCAAAGATGACCTGCAGTCTCTATGTGGTAAGTCTCTCCTGTAAACCACAGGCTAATCAAGCACAAACTCAGCTGCTAACAAGTACACGTTACAGCCTCTGTCTCCCCCTGGGAAGGTCTCTGCTCTGTTTCGGAATGGATTCCCGAGATGGAGGCCACAGGGTGCCATCCCATAGGACTGGCCCTGGCCCAAAAGATGATGCATCAGCTAAACTCTTTCTTTGGCTTGAGGCCTGTACTTGGCCCACATTCTCTGTGAGGTGAGGTTGCCTTCAAATTCATCAAATGTCTCCTGTTGCTCATGAACCCTTGAAAACTCATCATCTTTTGCTAGGAGATTCTGGGACTTGGTGGTGTCAGCAAATTGAGGGAGGAATTTTCGCCAAACATTGGCTGTTTTCTGTGGGCTGGGCATGTCTGCGATGACTCGGGCTGTATTCTGGCTGCGCTGACTCGCAGGCAGGACCTCTGGCTGAGTGAAGGAGCACTCTCCATTCAGCGTTACGCTGGCCTGCTGGAGTCACAGCAGCACCGCTGAGTCACGCCATGCTGAGTCACGTCAAGCTGAGTCACGCCATGCTGAGTCACGTCAAGCTGAGTCACGCCATGCTGAGTCACGTCAAGCTGAGTCACGCCATGCTGATTCACGTCAAGCTGCCCTGTTTTCCCCACATGTCAGGACATCATCTGTGAGGGGTATCACCCCACTCAGTCCTCCCTCCAGCTAAGACATGCACCCCTGGAAGAGCTCTGGTCCCAGGTCAAAAGGTAAGACACTGAAATAAAACTGCCCAAAAAGGCATGCCAAATGCTCTCTGCACTCACATGCTAGGAGTATCTGCCGAAAACCAGAACACACCTCTAGCTTTGCAAAGAGCTGTGTACCCTTCAGAGGACCTTGTGACTCTTCCACTGAAGGTAATGTATGTCTTCCTCTGCAGGCTGCCTCAGCCACTTTGGTAAGATCAACACAAATCCCTGTTTTACTACTGGATTTAAGGAGCACCAGCAGTGACCCCTCCTCTCCTGTGTTCTTTCCAGCTCTTCCTGTCCATGAACAGAATCGGGACACAGGGAGGGATGGTGAGAGCAGAGGCCTCTGTCCCTGGCCTCAGTGGCACTCAGTGAACATGGTGCACATATTCATTTTGTTTTCAGTTATATTTAATTATACCCCCTTTAAGTGTGCATATCCAAAGCATGGATCACATTTCCCAGTTCATACACATGCAAACACATCCACTCCACATCCACTCCCATTAGCTTAATTCCTCATTAGAAATAATCCACACAAACACAAGTAAATGTCTTGTTTAAAGACTGGTTTATGTTACTCATTACATTACATGCATTTTGAAAGCTCTTCTCCACAATACAACAAACCTTGGAAGACAAATTCATAATACAACACAAAAAACTAATTTCAAATGCAAGAGGTAGCAGGTGTTAGGGGGTGGGGATAGAAGTGGAACTGAGATAGTCTGTAGAGGTGGGTCTTCCGTCTGCATCAGAAGATGGCCAGTGATCCTGCTGTCCTGACCCCTGTGGGTAGTTCATTCCACCACTGAGGGACCAGTACAGACAGGGCTCGTGTTCACACATGTACTCATCCATTTCATTTGTACAATCCTCCAGCAGTTTCTGTTTTCCATTTCAGTTTTTGTGTTTGTTATAAATCTGAGCCACAGTGTCAACTTCTGGGTGAATCAAGGCAACAGGACCCAAACCCCGAGTGTCAGCAGATCAGACTGGCTTTGTGCTGCTTGTGCCAAGTTCCTACATGTGTTTCCCTCCAGCCCCAAGAAGCTCAACTGAAGTGCCATTTGAAAATGTCACTACTTTCTCCCCAAGATATCTGAATGGTGAGGTTCAGCACTGTAAGTATGGCTACATTACCAATCACAAACAGCGAGTTGCATTCTCTGCTCTCTGGTTTGCTCATCTGTCCAACTACTGGGCAGTGCTTCCCGCTATGAGAAGGGGCTGTTCCACATTTATGGCAAAAAGATGAGATTGCAGGCAGAGTCCATCTGATGTCACTTTCTTTTTTCCCTCTCACCTCACTAGGACCAGGCTTTCTCAAAAATATCACTGTGCCTCTTAGCACAATAGGAACAGTGGTTAGGGCTCCCTTGTATGGGTTTGCTGGTGTTGTGACATGTATGCTTTACGTCTAAACTGCTTCCCACACTAAGAGCAATCATAGGACCTATCTCCTGTATGAGTTTGCTGGTGCCGTATTAGAAGAATTTCCTGAACGAAACTCTTCTCACACTGGGAGCATTGGTATGGGTGCTCTCCTGTGTTACTACAGGCAGTCACAGGACAATTAGCAGGATAAATATTCTGCACATAAAAGTAAATCAGCCCGGCTACCCACTCTTTAGTGTTTGGTCCAGCCAGACGGACAACGCAGAGGCGAAGTGCTTCGAAATTTAACTGGCAGAACAGTATTTATACGGGTCAGAGGAAAGACAGGTGAAGAGAGACAGCAGTGCGCAGGAATTTCAGAAAGAGTGGTTTGAGAGAGAGAAGGTAATGTGGGGCAGAGAAAGGATGGGCTCTGGAGATCAGTACGCAAAAGAATGAAGTAAAATAGTGGGGACCGGCCAGTCTGCAATAGACCGTCGGACCGGTTCCACCGTCCTACTCAAAACAAAACAAAACTAGAAAATAAACACGACAAAAAATGCACCACCGTCTCATGGACTATATATAAATGGTTACACTGAAACACTAAAACAGAGAATGACTATATTTGCACAATATACCACACTGGTACTCACAGCAATCCCCATAATCCTTCGTGCACCCGTGACCCTGACGTCACATTACCCATAACCCCTAATTTTGTGCACCCTTTACCTGACATCATGTGGCATACCCGTAACACCTGTATGAATTTTCTGGTGTTGTGTCAGATTACCTGAATTACGAAAACTCTTCCCACACTGAGAGCAGGGGTATGGCCGCTCCCCTGTATGAGTTCGCTGGTGTTGTATTAGAGTAAATGACTGAGTGAAACTCTTCCCACACTGGGAGCAGCGGTATGGCCGCTCCCCTGTATGAGTTCGCTGGTGCCGTATTAGACCATCTGACTGAATGAAGCTCTTCCCACACTGGGAGCATTGGTATGGGCGCTCTCCTGTGTGAGTTTGCTGGTGTTGTCTCAGACCACCTAAATGACGAAATCGCTTCTCACACTGGGAGCAGTGGTATGGCCGCTCCCCTGTATGAGTTCGCTGGTGCTGTATTAGAGTAAATGACTGCCTGAAGCTCTTCCCACACTGGGAGCAGTGATATGGCCGCTCTCCTGTATGAATTCGCTGGTGATGTGTGAGAGTAATTAACTGACTGAAGCTCTTCCCACACTGGGAGCAGTGGTATGGGCGCTCTCCTGTATGAGTTCGCTGGTGCTGTATTAGACCACTTGACTGAGTGAAGCGCTTCCCACACTGGGAGCAGTGGTATGGGCGTTCTCCTGTATGAATTTTATGGTGTTGTGTCAGATTACTTGAATTGTGGAAACTCTTCCCACACTGGGAGCATTGGTATGGTCGCTCCCCTGTATGAGTTCTCTGATGCGTTTTCAGGTATGACGCAGTTCTAAATCTCTTTGAACACTGGGAACACTCGTATGGGCGCTCCACTGTAGGAATTTGCTGGTGTTTTTTCAAATCACTTGAGTGAGTGAAACTTTTTCTGTACTGGGAGCAGTGGTATGCATATTCCCCTGTATGGGTTCCTTGGTGTCGCGTCAGAGCTGATTGATATCTGAACCTCCTCCCACACTGGGGGCATGTGTGGGTCCCTGGGGTGCCTGTGTGGGACTGTGTCAGGGTGGGGAGTGTCTTACGGGGTGTGGGGTTCTGTGGGGTGCTGCTGGGAGGCAGTGGGTTCTCTGCTCCATTTCCTCCAGATCCCAGAATCCTGCTGTACTCCTCTGGGTGAACCTTCTCAATGTGCTGCTGAAGGTTCACTTCTTCAATGTGAGTGAATGGGCACTGGGAGCAGGCAAAGACCTGAGATGCCACCTCAGCTGTCTGCCCTGAAGAGACAGAAGACAGGGGATACACAGATGCCCAGATGATTTGGTGGATACAAGAAACAGTGAGAGAACATACAAATGTATGCATCAGAAAGAAATAAATATCTGTGAAGGCAGATATTAGGAGAGTCAAAATGCAGAGAGCTGCTGCCTGCCTGAGGCATTAGGGAATGCATGGAGCTCTTCAGAACAGCACTGCACATCAGACTGGACACTGCTTTACATCAGCAACACTGAGTGAAAAATTAATCACATATTTCTGTCACCTGTTTCTCCCTTTTTCAGAGAGATGACAGAGGATCCAAAGGGGTCTCCAGCAAATATCCTGTAAAAGGCAAAAAGGCTCATTATTTATTTAAGGCTGATTGCAATGAAGGAGAAAAATAAAATCAGTTCATGTCCCTCTTCACTCTTACTCTTTCTCTGATGAATCTGGGGGCTGTTTCAGTGGGATCTTGGAGCTGCCAATCATCTCCCTCTTCTGGATCATGAACTGTCCGTTCTGCCTCAGTGAGCCCTCTTCCATCACTGGCAGAAACTCATCCTGTTTCCATGGAGATCTCATTCCCTGGTACCCATTACTGACCACCAGATGAGGAAGTGATGATACAGGAACTGTTATCTCTGTGACCTCAAGTCGGCGAATCAGCACTCTAGGCTGTTTGAGAAGACAGGAAGTGACCTGAGGTGAAAGGCCCTCCCCTTCCTGTTGGCTACAGTCTGATTTTCCTTCATTCTTCAGCTCTCTGTCAGTTTGGAGGGCTGGATCACTTTCATCTCTCTCCCTCTGTTCATCCCCCTCTTTTTCCCCTTCCCTCCAAAGTCCCTTGTCCTCTTCATCTCTCACACCATCCTCCTTCTCCATCTCCTCACTCTGCCTCTCCCCACCTTCCTCTTCCTCCTCCTTTATGTTGGATAGTATGTCTATCTCCTCCCTGCTCATCCCATATCCAGTCTTGCTCTCCATCCTCTCCTCTATGTCTTCACTTCTGTTCAGACCTGATCTCAGCTCCACCCCTGTGTAATCTCTGCTGTCCATCACACATTCTGTCATGTCTTCACCTGAAGAGGGGGTGCTTAACTTTTTGGAGCCATATGCAGGTTCTGATTGGTTATCACATTCAATCAGTTCAGCCGAATCATCAACTTTTCCAAATGGTGGTAGGGAAAGTGAGGACAGGATACAGTTGTCTATGGAGAGAGGAGTCACTGAGAGAGAGAGCAAGCAAGAATGAACAGATGGATCTTGTCTCATTAAGTGAGAGAAGAACAAATCCACAGAAAAAAGGAAAAGGAATCGTTTTAAATAATCCTGTCACTGCCTTTTCATGTTAACTTTAAATGGTACACAACTTAATATGTAATCAGTGAAATTCTTGTGTTAACGTAGTTCCTATTTCTGCCTTTGGAAATAAGATAAAAACCACAATCAAATATATATTCATGTTTTGGCGTGTTGTAGCATATTCACAGTTAAGAGTGTGCTGTAAAAGGTGGTTTATATGCGTCCTCTAACAGAGGCCTACCATTCCTGTCCAAGTGTCCAACACATCTGTGTTGCTGGAGTAGGACCTTAAGCTGCTGTGGGTCAGAGACAGACGGCACACACTCCTCCAGGACAGAGGGGGCAGCAACAAGCCAGGACACAGTCTGAGGGAGAGAGAAGTGTTACCTCTGTCATTAACAGGAGCACTACTTTGCAGTTTGTTTTTACATATGTTCACATTATTTTCCATCTACCCCAGCTATCTACATTCCATCTAAGAACATAAGAATGTACTAAAAGCCAGGTGTAAATGATTCTAATAGGAATATACAATAAAAATGATGGTATAGCACAGTGTTAAGGAGTAGGACTCTTAATTGAATAGTTGCCTGTTCGACCTTGTGGATTAAGTAACTTCCCAAGGCAATTGTGGGTCAAGCACTTTGACTGTATTAGAAATATACAATACACATGAATCATATAAATCAATGAATAAAAATCAAGAACAGGACAAGAAACTGAAATAAAAACAATTGTTGCTCAAAGGTCACCTAAAAATGAGAAATGAGTTTTAAATGCTGGTCCATTCCAGAGCTTTGGAGAGTTGGCACTAAAAATATTGTGTCCAGCCATTTCTATTACCATGTTTTATCCCCTATGTGACCCTGTTTTGCAATCGATAATAGTATATTTGGACAGATTCTCCAGATAACCTCTGTACTCACACAGGACAGAGACGAATGCAATCCTCTATACACTCGCATGCAACCAGTGGCCATTTCTCACACTACAAGTCCCACAGTGCACTACAGCAGAGCGGGAGCCCAGTGGAGGATAGGTGCTGCACCACTGATGTCAGCCTGAGGAACGGTAGAGTTTCTGAAAGCTATCAGACGAGGAGATGCTGGTTAACCAAGCAGCACAAATAACATGCTGATCTGGAACCGACACCGAAGGGCCCAGCCTAGACTCAATGCGAATCCCAAACTGAGCCACTCGGGACCCCAGTGTCCCCTCGTTTTTAATTTAGGATCTGCTATATCCAGAGGTCCAGCAGCTGATGACCTGAGAGCTGGAGCAGGCTGGCATGGCTGAAGCACTCTTTATGTTCTGGTGCCAACCCATGTTTTTCTTTAAGAACCAGAAACTAAATCTTAAAATCGATTCTAAAACCAATTGAAAACTAAAGCAGAGATCAATGAATAAGGAAATACCTTCTTTCTTTGATGTTTTTGTCACTGCTTTTGGAGCTGCATTTTGCACAAGCTGAAGTTACAGTAGATACAAGGAGTTACAAAAGTCCAGCTGTGATGGGCACAAATAATATTTTAAGGATCAGAACTTGTTTTTTAAATGCTTCTACAATGTTAAAATAAGCGTATACAGGAGAGGCAGATGGGGTAAGCAAGCGGCAGTGCTGGTCAGGCTCTGACAGCGGGGTTTCCAGACTCTGCTACCTAGCATCCACCTGGAGAATCTCCGCTCCCTGTGTAACAAGATGGGCGAGCTGTTACTCCTCAACAGATCCAACAAGGATTTCTCTCACTGAATTCTCACAGAAATCTCGCTTAATGAATCTACTCCGCACTGTTCAGCACGTCTACCTGGGTTTCATATATATACAGAGCGGATCACGTCGCGGAACTGGCAGGAAAATGGAGAGGTGGTGGAATCCGCCTCTATGTTCTTGAAGGTTGGTGTACTGATGTCACAGAGTTAATGAAGTCATGCTTCCCAAACCTGGAAACTTTGTTCATAAACTGAAAACTGCTTTATTCACCTCAGGAGTTTGCCTCTGAAATACTGGTCGGTGTTTACATTCCTCCACACGCCTGTGTGAATAAGGCACAATGGTGATTAGCCGACCAGATCATCAGTGTGCAGCAACAACACACAGACTCTGTTCTTGTTTTTTGGGGGGATTTTAACAGAGCAAACCTCAGTCAAAAACTGCCGAAATACAGACAAACACATTAAGCCCTTAGCCGGAGGAGCTGTATGTATGAAAATGCAAATGTCCGAATCAGTCGGATCGGACATGTGATGGACTTCGTTCTGCCAGCTCCCTAGTACAAAGTCTGCCTCATGTCAGAGTGAGCCCATGTGTGAATAGAGCAGGCAACGTTCCGGAGAATCCACCGTGAGCGAGTGGGCGTGTTGATGACGTTTCTATCATGCGACTGGCGCGAAACTGGAAGAATACAAACATCTGCCTCGTAGTCTTTTCTGCGTGCCTGTACATTGCTTTCCACTGTTTCATTGACATTGCGGATACGTCCAAATACATGCTATTTTGAGTCCAATGATCGTTAAAGAGATATTTAGCTATAGTTATACTGCCAAAACTTGTCTCTTATGATGATCAATAACGTTGGTTAGTAGTTTGTTATCTGGTTAGTAGATAGCTAAGCTGTAGCTAAGTAATAGTGATAGGTATAGTGAGATAGGTGAACTGGTGACCTAACAATACATAGCGAACAACAAAAACTTACCTTTTTGTTAAATAATAGAATAAATGTATAATTAATAATAAATTATGTGTACTGGTAGCACCATTTGGATGGATGTGTGATTTTTTTTACAGGCTACCCAAAAGTACAATAGTTATGTTCGCCTTCTCCTCCTCCGTGCCACATTATGTGCCTGTACTACCGAGAGGTAAGATATTGAAAAGAAAACACTTCAACTCGCGAATGCTTTTCGGAAACTCATCAACACTTTTCACTCGTGAAAAGGCAAGTTGGCGTCTAACTGGAAAATACCACAAGGAAATCTGGACGTTTCTAAACTGGCAATGATTTCAAGAAACAATGTAACACACTACAAATGTAATTATTAATGGTCGCATACTGGGTACTACACTGAGAAATAGCATGCAGTACACAGTATATACTTGTGTAGTACACAGTATGCAGTAGGCGGTTTTGAATACAGCCACTGCGATTTCTGCAGCGTACTTTTTGCGTCATGTCCTGCCTCCTGCACACTCTACCCAGGCGCCACCCCTCACCTAATCCAAACCGAAGTATTTCCTGTAGGTGAGAACGCGTCTGTCACGGACAATCTCCAGTTGTGTGCTACATGTGCGAAAGGGCAATTCCGGCCAAGTTCCGGACCTGATTCTCTGGACCTTGTCCAGTGTTCATATGTGAAAACAGCTTAAGTGTCCCATCAGGGACAACAACATACTGGACCATTGTTAAACGACATTAAAGGATGCCCATTGCCCTGTCCTGCACACAGCTCTGGGACTCTGATCACTGCCTGGTTCACCTTTTTCCAACCTACAGGCAGAAGCTAAAATCTGCTAAACCTGTGGTGAACCCGGTGATATGAGTCCTGTTGGGGATGCAGATGTACTCACAGAAACTGATGTATGTTGTCACAGTGTCAGTGAGCTCATGCAGATCAGTGGCTGCTAGTTCAGCAGTTGAAAGCAGGCCTGTAGAGTGTTCTTGGCCTCGCTGGTCCATTTCCTCACCAGGCAGGCAAAATCATTGCTGACCCCTCACATGCTGGCCATCACAAATTCAAACTCCTTCCCTCCAGAAGGCTCTTCAGATCTCTATCCACCAAAACAAGCCGACACCGGAACAGCTTCTTCTCACACGTCATGACACTCGAACTGTTAAACCAGCGATGCGTCAACCATATCTCTCTTTCTGTGTATTCACAGCACAATAGTTGCATAACTAACAGTTGTACAGATACACACCCTGCACTCACGTACACTTTAACTCATGACATTGTGCAGAAGCTGTTCACTTGATATACCTTGAACTTGATCCTTCCTTATTCCATGTGTGTTGTTGTTTGTTGCATCACTACTCTTCATTGGTGTTGATGTTTTTATCCCTGAGAAAGGTACTGCTTTGTTTTCTCCCAATCCCTGGACCAGCCACAACTAAGACTTGCTGAACTCACATATTTCTATTAACTGAAAATCATACTCTACAATACTCACTAGAATTCAGTCCTCTTTTCCTTCCAAAGGCTCCCTTCTGGTTGCACTCTGACTTATCACATCCTCCTTGGCTGAATAAACAAAATCATAATGGCGAAACTGGATATTTTGGCTGCAACTTGAAGCAGGCCATGAAATGGAGCTCTCCCTCAATGACTGAGTAATTTACTGAATTTTACCACAAGAGGACAAAGAGTAAAGTATGTTACAAGCTTAGTCAGGATCAGTGGACACATGGAGAGGTGAGCTGGCATCTCCAGCAGGTCCAGGTGTGATGCAGTGGGGTTTTGTCTCCTTACCTGTTTGAGGTCTGGTACTGGAAGCAGCTGCTCCAGTCTGGAGAGGAACTCCCACACCAGCATCTGTAGAGCTGAGTCATAACTGGGACCCAGCTGCAAGGAGAGAGAGAGACAGAGAGAGAGAGAGAGAATGGCCCTTTAATAATGAGGTAATGTTTACTACCAGAACTCTGCAGTGAAACCTGTCCCACTTTACATGGACTCGAGTGTCAGACCTGGAGGAAGTGCTCTCTCTCAGCTGGGTCTTTCAGCAGGGTTTGGACCAGCTCCACAAAATCAGCTTCTGACGCCTCCACCTTCACATCAGAGCCCTGCAACACAGCACAGCGGTCACACACACAGCTAACACACTGTACAGTGTAGGGGTCCTTCTGGGTCATCAGCCTGCCAGTTACATATTCTGCATTTCCCACAGTATCAGTATCGGTTCCAGAGACACTGATAATGGGCCAGTAACACTTCCCCTTCCTCCCATTCCTGCCCCTGTAGTGGTCAGGCTGTGTGCTGGAGGAACCAGCACTGGCTACCAACTCTGTGTACTGGACCATTGGCTCATTCCATCTCAAATCAACCAATGCTCTTTGCTCTCAGATTTAATACAAAAAGAAGTATAAAAATATTCCTAAATCATTCATTCATTCATTCATTCATCATTCATATGAACACACCCGAAGTTTAGATTGTGGATTACAACTGCTGTTTGAAATTTTACCATTTTTAATTTATTGCTAAAAGCCAATAGATTCTATTATAAGGTTCTCCCTGGCATATCGCATCCTGGAGAGAAGCAACTAACTCAAAGTTGTATATTACAAAGGTGGTTTGTTACTGGTATTGAAAAAAAGAACAAGCTCTGAAGCTGGGATATTTGCTATCTTTACAAAAGGTAACAAAGTGCATGAAAATGCTGAATGCTATAAATAGTGGAGTTAATTACTTAATATTTTGGAGCATAATTATGTGTTTATATCACCAGCCTTTTTTGTATTGTATGTATTTTTATATTGCACTACAGGACCCTCTTGAAAACGAGATGCCGCATCTTAAGGGTCTTTATCCTTTTAATTTATAATAATACTATCTCTATCTATCTATAGAAATACTTTCTATATTTTCAGATCCGGATATCCGGTATGTTCAAATGGGGTGTGAGATAACAGCCCCTGCCCTGACTGTAACCTGGGGAGCAGCAGCACCGCTGTTACGCTAAACTCCTCTGACCCCTCCAGAATGCATCGTTCTGTCTCATCACTGCCTATTTAAATGTACACTTTTCACATCTTAAATTACAAAGGGCTTCAGCCCCTTTCTCTCACCCTCGCTCGCAGTGCCAGAATCAGGTGGTTCCTCTGTCTGTAACTCAGCAGCTCTGGGACTGCCTCTGTCACCAAAGTCACAAACTCCTCCAATTTCCCATAATGCATTATGTCTCGCTGCTGCACCACTTGCCACATGGCTGCAGAGAACAGTCGTAGAGGGGGAACCAAAAGGCGCAGGGAGGAGAGAGGAAGAGAGGGATCTGCAACAGAGAGAACATAAGGAATCTACACACAAACAGGAGCACCTCTGACACATCTAAAGCAGCACTGGCTTCAGTCACCAGCATTTGGTCCTGGTTCCACAGCCTACTGTTTACCACCCACTGCTGTTTATAGTTATAAAGTTTAGTTAAGTTTGGCCTTCAAGGGGTTTGGTCCATATTGCAACAAACTGCAGGTACTGGAATTCTTGGTTTTTTCGTGTTGTTTTGTTTACCCATAACCTGAGATAAAACTCCAAACTGCTTTAAACCAAGATGAATCAATATCAATCGATTAATAAAATGGTTTAGTACTACAGAGTTTTACACTCTTCCTCTGCTGCAGACTGAACGCACAAAGCTTTCAGCTAAAATGCGTTTGCTACACAGTTACACGGCAAATGGCTTGCAGACAAATACGTCTTCTGCCTTATTTCATAGAGACTGCACTCCCCGTATGCAGAAGGGAATGCTGCGAGTGTGTTAAAGCGCATTAATGCTAAAGCTATGCTAAGGCAGCGGCTGGATGAATTAGGCAGGTTTTTAAATCTCCCTCCCACAAGATCACGCAGGATGCGGTGATGATGCCGGTCTGACAAAGCCCTTCCAACGACGATAAAATGTACAAACCCCTGTTCTCCTTCCCTGATGAACTTCGTCTTTCCATCGCTACAGCTCCTCCAACAGCTTAATTACAGACCGGTTTACCAGCTATATTTTCAGAGCAACCGCTGTAGCATTGGCTGCCAACGCGTATAAACACCATAAACTCGTACACTTTAAAACTAACAGTATTTAAACCACCGTCAGAGACCGCTTCAGCGAGAAGGCAGTGACGTGTTACCGGTTCCCGAGTCATTCACTCAGATTTATTTCCGGGTTACGATCGTTTGCAAAACATGTCAAAATCAAAGCGTTTATATATTTATTCATTTAAGTTTAAAGTAGCCTACTTATCACAAAACGCATGCTAAATTTAACGTACTTGTAGTACCTATGTACATAGGTTGCGACAGTTAGCAGACGCTCTTATCCAGAGCGAATTACATTAGTTACAGGCAGTAGGCGATTTGAGGGGGGATGCTATCCCCCTTGTTAGCAAAATGACCAAAATGCATCTCCCTTGATAACCTGCCATGCCCCTCTCCATCCCCTTGTTAGTAGCAGAGAGAGTGCTGCGTGTGCTTCTGCTATCCACCCTGTTCAGAATATACCTACTGGTTACAGGTTTTTTTTTCTCCCCAACGTTATCCATTTATACAGCTAGACATTTTTACTGAGGAAACTGTGGGTTAATACCTTGCCTAAACACCATCATACCAGAACTACTCCACTCCAAACTTTCCCAACTCACTGTGCCTCTCCCACCTATCTGCAGACTACTAGCCAGAGTCAAATTCCTTGCATATATGCAAAGGCATGGAGTGTGGTGGAGCAGCCTCCAGTTGAGGAGCACCCCACTGTGGAGCACCCTCCCCCTCCCCCTCCTGTGTAGCAGCCCCCCCCCCCCCTATGGAGCAGCCTCCCCACTGAGTAGCAGCCCCCCCTGTGGAGCATATGTTTCTACACTCACCCCAGACTCTTTCCTAAAAGCAGAAAAAGAAATGTGTTATCTGTGTTGTGCCTGCCTGGTACATTGTTTATTCACTGCAGTTTATATGACATGCAGTCCTTTACTGACCCATTGTACTCATTCAGAAATGTATTTATTGTATTGTGCCTGTATATTGTTTGTTCACTGCAAACTGTATGACAGATGTGGGGCCACTTCTTGTCCATTAAACTCTTTCTCTGAAGAAAACACAATTTTGCCTTTATTACTTTACTTTAGGCCTTAGAGGTAGCATTGTCAAATGTATCTACTGTGGAGAGTATTGTTATTGTGCTTTGAAACTTTACCTGTTAGGAGTGTAGGTGGGGATTACTGGTCTCTTTTTGCGGACCAGTTTGGCCTTTGCCACCACAGCAGAGGTTATAGGCTGGTCCTCTATCCTTTTCCCTCTGGGTTTATGCCACTGCTGTGGCTGACTTGTACAGGAAATATCTTCATTTTGGGCAGGTGAAATATCCAAACTGTACATGAGCCCAATGAGGTGGGAACAGTAACCTGGTGCCCTGTGGTAAAGCAGCTATGAGAAAGGGCAAAAATGACTGAAACAACAATTCTAGTGATGCGCGGGTTGACCCATAATCCGCGGGTCGGGCGGGTTCAGGTAAGCTTACTAGAAAATATCACAGGTTCGGGTGGGTCGGGTCGAAAAGTGACAAAGCAGCGATCTAACTAAGTTATAATAACTTACAGAAACAGAAAATTAGCTAGAATTTTTTCAATCTATAGTGTTCTAATCGCACCAGTTTTAGCATATGCACTAAACGGCAAATTACACCGTACGGTGTGACCGTATGCACGAAAGGGTTAATGAAATTCATTTATTTAACCATGCAATAGCCTCTGAAAGGCTAAATAACAACAACACAAGACTACTGTTTCAAAATCAAATAATACATTTATTTCACAGCAGTGGACCCGCGCATCACTAGTCCACTCTGCTTCTACTAGCTAGGTAGGTAACGTTAACTGTTACATGAAAATAGCTCCCCAGTGCAGTGGGACTGAGATATGGAACTGTCATGTTGCCTGTTACAGTTTAATCCATGCTCTGGGATTTATCTAAACTACTGACAGCTGTTGAGAGAGTTGGCCAACATATGGCACTACCAGTAAAGCTAGCTATCATTGATTATCGTCATATATCTGATGTGATCTTAGTTCAATCAATTCAACCCGAGCTAGCTAGCTAGTCAGTAGTTCAATGCTGGCTTCTTGACAGCTTATCACTTTGCATCACTGTCTTTGGGGATTTAATGTAATAACGCAGTAGAATAATGACTTACCCTGCAGTGCAGGAACGACATGTTTTGATGGTGTTGTCATCAGCAACATCGATAGTGAGCTCGTGGGGTTTCTCATTTTTACATTGCAAGCGGTAGACATTGCCCTCGATTCTTATCATCTTTTCCTTTCTATACACTTTTACGCCATGAACATACCATTCCACAGCATACTGTAACCCTTTCTGCCTGCTTCTTGACGAGATATTATTTTTGTCATCTTTCCAAAACAGGTCTCTTGCCTGTGGTAATTCAGAAATTTGTATTTCCGCCATTGTTTTCAATGAGGTATCAGTGAGCTCCTGGCTCGCTTGACCGAGGTAGCAACAGTAACTAAGTGGGTGAGGACTTAGCAATAGGCCTTGACTGTCGTACCCCACAAATATGTTGAGAAAATGGAATGCAACCATATGCACTCCTTGCTGTGCTTCAGTTTTTCTCTTATCGCTGTTTTTGGGTAATATGTAGTATGTAGCCACTTTGAAAACACACACACCTAGCCTCTACTTGTGTGTGACACACAGAAATACTTAACGTGTGCAAGGACAATGTGCTTTGGACTTGTGATGACAATGTCACTCAAAGTCTGAAACAAAACTCAGTCTGAAACGGTTATTTTTTACTTTTCAGGAAATGAAAAAACCCTGTTTGTAAAATAATTGAACACTGCGTCATCAAAGTTTGTGTTGTATTGTTATATATGATCAGATACATGTGTCATTATATTATTTATATTTTACCAAAATCAAGCTCAAATGGAGTTACGAGGTTTTTGACCAGCGAATGTCAAGATACGCGTTTTGTTCGTGATTAGAACGGTCGCATTGAGGCAGTAAGTGCATTGCATTACGTTACCATCAACTTACAGGTTACAAAATTTACATTAGCTTTGTGCGTGCTCAGTTTTCCTGTCGTTGAATACATTTGGCCAAAATCTCATGTTATATTAGATTAAGTACTATGAACAGGCTATTGAAGACAGTATTGACTTTGACTAGACGGCAAATGCTAGACTAAACTGCACTCCAACCTACTGTGTTTTGCCTGCACTCTTCTCCACTCCCACATGTCTCAGGGCTCAAGCACATAAAACATTAGCCTTCATAGACTTAGTGTTTCTTGAGTAAAGAAAACACTGTACTTATTCAAACAACCAGTTCTTTATTTAGCCTTGTATTGCAGCTCTTGCGTTGTAAACAACCAGAGACTGTCTCCACATAACTGCCTACTACTGCTGGGTACTCTTCTACGGTTGAGTGAAGCAACTACCAACAATTCTGGCTCAATACTGCAGCCTACTGGAGGGTGTACAAAACTGAATGCAAGACTATTAAGAACAATACTAGTTAAAATATTTTCTAACACAAAACTCACAGGTATTGTAGTGTACACTTGTTAGGTAGTTGATTACATGCATTGGACAGGCACAAGCATTTTTTGAAAATGTGCATTTAATAATTAAAAATGGCACACCAACAATAAATAAATAAATGCCATATAAATAAAAAATAAATACATCAATAATACATAAATAGATATAAAAACAGGTAGTCCATCATAAAATTAAGTGACAATAACAACCACACAATAAACATTAACAATTTATTTGTCACTTTGTGTGTATGTAGATAACTGCATGTGAGTGACTGAGTGAGTGTGTTTATGTTTCCTAGTGTTTTAGATTGTTATAAAAGCTGTGGAAGCCTTTCGGTATGACCTCCTTGAGGTCTTGGAGGTGTTTGTATTTCATCTCTTTGATCTTCTGGCTCTCAGTGTAGAGCGGTGTGACTGCAGGCGTGTCTGAGGTGGAGTGTCGGAGCTGGTGCTTTGGAAATGGAGTCCAGTTATCTGAGTGCTGGATCTTGAAGTCCATCGTCCCATTGATGTTGTACCTAATAACATAAAAACTGAACACCACCACTTACACAAATAGTCAGCATACAATACAAAGCATAATTGTACATAACAGAAGCAAGTAAATGTGCAACATCATGACTTTTGACCTGGACTGGTGAGAGACATGGTTTTAGTTTGATAGTTACCTGGTGATTCTGACATCATTTACATTTATTCATTTAGCAGACGCTTTTATCCAAAGTGACTTACATAGGTTACAGTTCTTTACAATGTTATCCATTTATACAGCTGGATATTTACTGAGGCAGTTGTGGGTTAAGTACCTTGCCCAAGGGTACAGCAGCAGTGTCCCAGCGGGGATCGGCAACCTTTCGGTTACGAGTCTTGCTCCTTAACCACTATGCTACACTGCCGCCGGACAGTGGGGTCACCAGATTTGATCCCTGGATCCCTGGATGGACTTGCAGAGCCTCAGTTTGGTGAAGTCTGGGAAGATGATATGGTCCGCATACCTGACTTCATACAGGTTGGGCTTGGACTGCGCTCTCTTCATAAGGGCAACGTATTTAGCCAGGACATAGATTTCCTGGGTACCTCTTCTAGGTGGTAAAACTGTGAAAGAAATGTGGTGCATATTTAAAATGATTATTCTGGATGTACAGCGTAAATTCATTCTGCAAGTGAGAAAAGGGAAGCTGAAAAAGAAGCATCCACAGTGAATGAATAAGTTGTTACTGGACAGTTTGAAACAAAAAAGGAAATTATTTAGAAAATACAAGTTGGAGAGCTCAGAGAGTAATAAGATTGAATACAGTAATATGCGAGCTCAAGTTAAAAAAATAAGGGAAGCTAAAAGGTGTTTTGAAAGACAGATTGCACTGGATGCAAAGAGCAACTCTAAAAGCTTTTTTCAATATTACGGTCAAAAAAGGATAGTTAAGGATGAAATAAGAGGTATAAAAAATAAGGATGGAGTTATGGTTTACGATAACAAAGCTATTGCTGATACACTAAACAGTTACTTTGTGGAGAGTTTCACTAATGAAGTGTTTTTGCATATGCCTTCAGGTGCAGTAAGTTCTCAGAGACTTATGGAGGAAATTGATTTAAATGATGCAGAAGTAGATAAACTTCAGAGCTTAAATAAGGCAGCAGGCCCTGATGGAATATATCCAAGAGTTCTCAGAGAGCTAGCAGAGGTGGTTTACAAGCCTCTGACAGTTATTTTTAAGCAATCCCTTAAAACTGGAGAAATGCCAGATGACTGGAAGCATGGCAGTGTACTACCTATCTACAAGAAAGGAGACCGGACTGATCCAGGACATTATAGGCCTGTCAGCTTAACTTGTATAGCATGCAAAATACTGGAATCCATCATTAGGGATAATTTGGAATTATTCCTGGAACAAAATGGTGTCTTAAATGATAGCCAACAGCATGTCTGGACTCAAACCAAGCTTATGATATTATCTGTTTGGACTTTCAAGAGGCAATTGACAAAGTTCCGCACGAGAGGCTCATATTGAAAATGGAATCTGCAGGAATTACAGGAGCTATCACTGAGTGGGTTCAAAGCTGGTTGTGCAATAGAAAGCAGACTGTAACTATGGGAGGAATTGTATCAGAGTAGGGTCCTGTACGAAGTGGAGTCCCGCAGGGATCAGTGTTGGGGCCTTTGCTATTTCTTATATACATAAATGATCTTGATGCAGAGGTTAATAGTAAAATAGTAAAATTTGCAGATGACATAAAACTAGGGGGTCTAGCCAACAGTAAAGAATCAACTAAGGTAATACAGGAAGACCTAAACAGCATTCAAAAGTGGGCAGATGACATTCAATTTAGACAAATGTAAAGTCTTGCATGTGGGAAATGAGAACCTTAGACAAGATTACTTCATGGGTGGAAAAAAACTAGAATGTGCTCAATTTGAAAAAGACTTGGGAGTAATAGTTGACCCAAGCTTAACAGGATCTAGGCATTGTGCTGTAGCAGTAAAAAAGGCCAACAGGATACTGGGATATATAGCCAAAAGTATTGAGTATAAATCTAAGGAGGTTATATTGAAATTATACAATGCCTTAGTCAGACCACACCTGGAATACTGTGTGCAGTTCTGGGCACCGCACTATAAAAAAGATATCGAAGTTCTTGAAAAGGTTCAAAGACGGGCTACTAAATTAGTTCCTGGCATGAAATATAAAAGCTACGAGGAAAGACTCAAGTTACTTAACCTATTTAGACTAAGCGAGAGGAGGCTTAGGGGTGATTTAATTGAGGTATTTAAATTTATGAAAGGAATCAATAAGGTCAACTATAATAGACTCTTTAGGGTGAGTTCAGTCTGTAAAACAAGAGGACATAAATAGAAACTAGTTAAGAGTAAGTTCCGCACTGATGTAAAGAAATATTATTTTACATAACGAGTTATCAATACATGGAATAGGTTGCCAGGTCATGTAGTTGAGGCAGAGACCCTTGCTGTGTTCAAGGCTAGACTTGAAGCAGTTTTGGATACTCTTTAATTAAGAAATGGTGAGCTTAGTTGGGCCGAATGGCCTGTTCTGATCATCATATGTTCTTATGTTCCTGGTTTCTCAGACACCTCTCAATGACACTGTGCACTGAGTCACATTCCATCTGTGTGTGCCTCTTCTCCAGGAACTTCTGGGTGACTACCTTCTTCATCTCTGTGGGAAAACTTCAGAAGAGTGTTGCTGAGCACTGAATTGTGGTTTTGGTACCCACAACCGTCACTCCACAAAATGTACTTCTCATGCTCCTTACACTCAGAGAGGAAATCGGTAACACAGGATGCAAACTCACTGGCTAACAAAGCTCCCTCACCTTCATGCCAGACATAGCAAGTGGCGTTGTGCGTAGACGTGTCATAAATTGTGAAGTTGTCTACAGCAAGTTTTGTCTTGTAGTAAAGATCCGACGAGGGCTTGCAGATCCATGCAGACAACCATCAGGGCTCCAGACTGCGACCAAAATGGTCAAAAATGTGACCATTTTTTGAGTGTGCGCAAGTTAAAATTTCTCGTGGTCGCATTCGTGTGAGTGCATGGATGATCATTAGGCTGTTTTGGTGACCCTCCAGCACGGGTACTGCGTTAGCCATTGTGGTTGAAAGTAGTACTTTTTCTTCTTCACTGGCTCAGTTGGTCTCTCCCTACCTGCACTCTCCCTGCCTGTACATGCACACTGATGATGAAACGCGCGAAACAATCCATTTAGCTGTTCCTGAAGGGAGAGTGCAGGTGCAGGCAGGGAGAGACCGACTGAGCCAGTGAAGGAGAAGAAGTACTACTTTCAACCACAATGGCTAACGCAGTACCCGTGGTTGCAGTACGAGAGGAATGCTATGCTGTGTGTGTGTTGTAGGCACTGTGGCCCATCCACTGCAGACAACTCTAAACTTGTTGCCGGGTTAACACAGTTTGAGCTTGAAGTTGCATGACGACAGTAAGAAACACAAAACCTGCAGGGACCGATGCATCACCCGAAACACTGAGCCCCTCCCCACTTCTTTTCAGCGGTTAGATGAGAGTAATAGCTCAACGGAGGAGAATGAAATGGTCATCAAGTTCAACACTGCCTATAACATAGCAAAAAAGGAACTCCCATTCACAAAAATCAAATCCCAGATCACCCTGATGAAGAAGAACGGGTTGAATGTGAATCCAACCTGCGTCAGCGACCTGGCCTGTGCCTAGCTTACAGGAGTGATATCAGACAACCTCCGGGAAAAGACAAACCTGCCTCCACCCCCTACCTGTCATTTATGAGAGATGGTGCCACCGAAGTCTCCACTGAAGAATGTGAGACTATCTATGCCTGCGTGATTGGTAATGAAAGACCATCAAATATCCTAATTGGCCATATTGAAGTTGAACAAGCCCATGCAGAAGGGGGTGTGTGAGTGTCTCATTTCTGTTTCCATATAATGATAAATAATGATAACGAAAAATGCTCTATAAGTTAATTATAATAGCCTAATATTTAGAATTTAATGTATACATTTTAATGTTCAAGGTAAACTTTAAAACAAATTGATAGAGTACTTAATAGAGTAAATTTCAGTGTTACAGCAGCTATCACATGGCAAAACACACACATAGCTTACAAAAACGCACACAATGAGGTGTGTGTGCGAATTACCAAACATATATGTGTGTGTGTGTGTGTGTGCGCGTGTGTATATATGTCCATTGTGCATTGCAAATTAAATGTAAAAATGTCCGAATGATAAAATATGATAATGATAAAAATATTCCATGATATGTTTGCTTGCCGTTGCTAGTCTTGGCCCAAAATGTGCGACCTGCATGCCACACAGGTGGGCTGTACATCTGCCATATACATATTCATTCTCACATCTAATTATATTATGCCCCATAATTTTATATTCTGTTCTATCTAAAGATTGGAGCTGGGGTTGTTGAGTGTACCAAGGGATGTCTCTATGATTGAGCAAGTATATGACCTGACCTCATCGGGAAAATATTCCAATTCAGCCCCAAATCAATGAGGGAGCTCAAAGCATTGGGAGCTGAAATCAGAGTCACAGTGAATGCATCCAGTGGGGTGAAAGGGACAAGGTGGCTGCCCCATGTGTCCCAGAGGTTGAGCACGTTCCTATAACCAGGGAAGGATGGCAACCCCAGAGCTCTGGAGAGTTTAAAGCAGTATATACACACAGGGACCACCTGGCAGGTGCCTCTGCCAGTGCAGACACAGCTGGCAGAGCAAGGAAGGTTAGTATTATCTCACTGCTTTGGGTTGGACAGTATTTTATTATTGAAGTCATTTTAATTTTGGTGTTGTATGAGAGTTGAGAATGAGAAATACACTGATACATTTGCAGATCAAAGCCACCATGGAGGATGACTTATTCATCAGCATGCAAGGTCATTGATTAATACCATGCTGTACCAAAAAAAAAAAAAAAAGGTGTGACCAAATCATGTGCGGGTGCAACCAACTGAGAAAGTTGGTAGCACCAGTGCTACCAGTGGAAAAGTTAGTCTGAAGCCCTGATCATGGTCTTGTCATTGGCATCATTTTCGTCCTGCACTTTTGCCGCACGGGCCTTTTCCTTTTTAAGAAAGTGGTCCCGCCACTCTTTATCTGGCAAGTTGCCAGCCTCGAAGCAGCAGCAGGTGTTACACTGGTCCTTCTTTGGAAAGTAAAGAACCAGGTTCTGCCGCTTAAATTCTCCTGAGAACACCTGCCTTGATAACGGTCTCAGCATCTTCTCCTCAGCAGCACGATGGTACGCTTTATGCAGGGCACTCAGGGACTGAAAGACAGGCTGCAGGTACTGTTTTGATGTTAATGACCTACAGCAGTGGGAGGGCACCTTAGGGAGATCCTGTAGAAAACTCCTCATGAACTCATGAGCTTCACCTCTGCGGCATGATGCTCCATTCTTCTGTGTACTGCCTGGGTCTTTCACCCAGTGAAGGGCAGACCATTCCCCTATTCCAAGCGTTGCCAAAAACAAACTCCTGCACACCCTCCTTCTCTGCCCATCAACATTTAAAAAGAAAACAAGAGTAGATGACCTTCTTGAATTTTCAGACCCCCTTCTCCTCTGTACTGGGGTGACATCTACCAAACCACGCACATACATTCTTTTCTCTTCCCAGTTCATGTTCTCCCAAAAGCATTTAAAAATCTTCTCTCTCTCTGCCTCTCCAATTTTACTGCAGTGCTTGGAGGACTTCACACATGCAGCTGACTGGCATCTCGGTCCCATCACCCGGCACGCTCTGGTAACCTCTTCCTTCTTGCTCCTCCCAGTGTAGGGCTGTCCCATCATTCTTCTCCTTTTCTGCACACACTTCTTCCAATTACTTTTATTCTTGCGCTTTCTTCCAACTGTGTCATCCTCAGCCCCATCATGGGAAACTTAAAAAATACAACAAAAAAAACATTAGTCTGTGTGTGTGTGTTTGTGTGTCTATATTATCCACTGTGACTACTGCTGTGAAATGTGCCCATCTATCCACTTAACACTCATTAACACTCATTATACTTTGTTATATCAATTCCTATACAACTCATCAATCATTAACACATTATTCACTCTACCTTCATCCACTTCAAATTCCTCTCTCCCCACACTCTCCAGTGCTGTCTCCTCATCCTCTCTCTCTGAGCTGGGATCATCCCTCCCTACTTCTGGCCTTAGCTTGTGTGCCTCCTCATATGACACACTGACCATCGCACACATTTCCTCCAGGGACACAGACATTGCTACTGTAAAAAAAAAAAAAAAACAAACAAAAAAAACCCCGGTCATATCAGCTTAGTTTGCCTCAACAGGTTACAGTAGCATCACGTTGAGGCAAGAAGTTGGTTATCTAGCTAACTAGACGACACATCTGTAATCTGTACTATACAACACTGATATTACATACAACATAAAATTGTCATCTGCAGATGCAACGTTAAGTAGCGAATGATCAAGTGAACGATTATAACATCAGTCTGATCATTTCTTGACATATAGCTTGCTGTCTAGACTCCTCAGCAAGCTTGCTGCTATACTTCATTTATCACCGTTTCAATAATGGACAGTTTTAACTGAGTTTTCTAATAAGTATTGCTTTTGATGAAGTAGGGATTGATCTAGCTAGTGAGAGAAAGGCTATGAATAACCTGATCATTTCTTGTCACATCGCTACCTAGCTACGCTAGTCTCCTCAGCAAACACTTCCATCTATAATCACAATGTTAACATCAGCGCTAAATTTGATAAGCAGGTACACTGCATAGTTTTAACAGAGTTTGCATCCTAGGGCTAGTTTGAAAACATCTTATTGAGCTATTTGCCTCAGACGAAATCGCCTTGTCACTGTTTACCTTCAGCTCTGCTGTGTGCAGCACTTCATTCAAGATGGAGGCAGGGTGGAGCTATGAGGTTTTGCTAACAGTTTGAGGATCCAACGGAGTTACGAGATTTAGTCACAAGCTCTTTTAAAACATTTCACTGATTATATATTTGTAAAACCCGCAGACAAACGTAAACGGTGACCAATAGCATTGATGTATGGGAAAAAAATGAAAAAAGACGAAATATGGAGATACGAGGTTTTCGTCCAACAGCGATGATATACTCCTGGGTACACTGGCCATACAGGACACTTTGGGCACTACCCAGAAATGGCTTCCAACCCACCTTTCTGTATCAGCACCTCAAAGATCAACCTCATCCAAATGGAACTTCTTTTCATGCTGGCTCGTATCCAGTGCATGACCTCTCATCAGGCCAGTGTGTCACAAACCTGGGGCTGGTTGTGGATACTAACCTGTCCCTCACAGGCATGGTGACACAGAGTGGCAGAGTTCTGCTCTAGAACATCTGAAAATTCCACCTCTTTCTTTCTCTTCGTCCACTGTGCTCTCCAGACTGGATCACTGCATCTCTCTGCTGTGTGGCTTCCTGCCAATTTCCAATCAGAACTCTCCGCTTTATTCAGAATGCAGCTGCTTTACTGATCAACAAATATAAAACCCTGTCACACCTCTCCCCACCTCTCTACCCTGGTTACCGGACATGACTTGGATAAAATTCAAAATTCTGGTTCTAGCTGACTGAGCAGTAATAGAAACTGTACTGCCGCACAGACAGCCCACAATCACACCCTACACTCATGCCCGGCCACTCCGCTCCTCAAACTCAGGTTCCTGGGAAAGGTCGCTCACCTTCAGAGCTGACCAAGGCAGAGCTGACCAAGGCAGAGCTGACCAAGGCAGAGCTGACCAAGGCAGAGCTAACCAAGGCAGAGCTGACCAAGGCAGAGCTGACCAAGGCAGAGCTGACCAAGGCCTGTTTGGTCATAATGGATCAACTGAGGGAGAATCGTCTCAATTCTTTTAGCCAGGATACACTTTGTAATCTACATTAAGAACCGAGAGAGGTGTGCACGATCTGCATTCCAATCTAAGGAATTTTCCTTTCCCTTAATACTGAGTTACACGCAGAGAGAAGAGTTGGTACTAACTCTGTGCGAAAAGTTTTGTACCATTCCTTGCCAGGCGATTTATTTACCTTGAGTCTTGTAATTGCTGCCATCAATTCCTCAGAGGTTATTTCTGCCTTTTGTACACTATTTTGCTCCTCTGTAAGAGTAGGCAAATGAAATGTCTTGTGAAAGCCTTTGACCTGTTGTTCATCTTCTGCATGTGGCTGTGTATATTAATTTTTTAGTATGTTTTAAAAGCAGTCCCATTTATATTTTATCCCATTAGCATTTGGATCTTTTATGTTATATACTGTATTACCTGCCTGTTGTTTTTGTAATTTTCTTGCTAATAATTTTGCTGATTTAGCCTCATATTTTTGTTTAGTAAAAATGGTCTTTTTCTCAATTTCTTGTGAGTATAAAATATTTATTTCATTTCTGTCTTCATTTCCTGCATGATATTTTGGTCTCTTTCTTTATGTTTCCTCTCAAGCTCTTTTAATTCTTCATTCAGATCTGATAATCTTTGTTTTTTAATTTTCTTCTTTTTTCTCTTCCGACACAAGACATTTTTAAGCTTCCAAACTTGTTGGGAACCAAGCTAATGTATCATACCGCTATATCAGTCCAAGACCCGCTCTGCATGTGTGATTAATGTCACTGAAAATATCAACCAAACACTACAATCTGATTGGTTCATGAACTAGAACTGTCCTGTGATTTGCCTGAGCAGACTAACAATTAAAATATAAGTTTGTGAAAATATATGATCAAACCAGAGCTACCAACAAATTTTATTAGACTGTATAGAATTATTTAATATCATGCAAAAAAATGGTATACTCTATCAATGGAGATCAATAAACAACACGAAAAACACGTTCGGCCCACCATCTACTTGTTCATGTTTCCTTTTTACACCCCACACTGCTGGAATGGGCTGCCCACAATAGCAAGCTTGCTGTCCTCTTTCCAGAATGCATTCAAAACCCACCCATTTAGACCACACCTTGACTCCCAGGGCCTGGTGGGACTGAAGCTACCACAGTGGCATTCCTCATTCTTCTCACACATACCAAAGAGCTACGTTCTTCTCAGAGACAATGCCACAGTGTGTGCACAAGCTGGCAGACTGGACGTCATTTTGGATCGGCAAACACTTGCATAGAGAAACTAGTTGGAAAGCTTGTCTCACCTGTGTTTCCTTTACTGAGGGGGATGACAGAAGATTCAAAGGAGGGTTCAGCACAGATCCTGCAAAACATGAATAAAGGCACATTACTGTGGCAACACTGATCACAATGAGGAGGAAGAGACACTGACTTCATCTCCCCCTTCACTCTTACTCTGGCTCTGATGAATCTGGAGGCTCTTTCAGGGGGTTCTCCAAGCTGTCAATCATCTCCTCCTTCTGGGTCATGACCTGTTCCTTCTGCCTTAGTGAGCTGTCTTCCATCACTGGAGTAAACTCATCCTGTTTCCATGGAGATCTCACTCCCTGGTTCCCATTACTGACCACAGGATGAGGAAGTGATGATACAGGAACTGACATCTCTGTGACCTCAAGTCGGCGAATCAGCACTCTAGGCTGTTTGAGAAGACAGGACGTGACCTGAGGTGAAAGGCCCGCCCCTTCCTGTTGGCTACAGTCTGATTTTCCTTCATTCTTCAGCTCTCTGTCAGTTTGGAGGGCTGGATCAGTTTCACCTCTCTCCCTCTGTTCATCCCCCTCTTTTTCCCCTTCTCTCCAAAATCTCTTGTCTTCATCTCTCACACCATCTTCCTTCTCCATCTCCTCAATCTGTTTCTCCCCACCTTCCTCTTCCTCCTCCTT
Source organism: Megalops cyprinoides (assembly GCF_013368585.1). Lineage (NCBI taxonomy): Eukaryota > Metazoa > Chordata > Actinopteri > Elopiformes > Megalopidae > Megalops > Megalops cyprinoides. The sequence continues at coordinate 69,596,450 of NC_050584.1, read as the reverse complement.
TATGTTGGATAGTATGTCTATCTCCTCCCTGCTCATCCCATATCCAGGCTTCCTCTCCATCCTCTCCTCTATGTCTTCACTTCTGTTCAGACCTGATTCCAGCTCCACTACCGTGTAATCTCTGCTGTCCATCACACATTCTGTCTTTATGTCTTCATCTGCAGAGGTAGGACTTGAAAAGTACTTAGAACCAACCGCAGATTCTGATTGGCTATCAGAGTCAGTCAGTTCTGCTGAATTAACCACTTTTCCAAATGGTGGGAGGGAAGGCAGCACAGAGTTTTCCATGGAGGGAAGAGCTTCAGAGACTGAGAGAGAGAGAGAGAGAATTAATAGATACCTTTTGTACTTATCTCTCTTCAATTCTCATAGAAACTGATTTTAAAGAGTACTTGTCATTACCTGAAAGAACAGATCCACAGGAAAAAAAGCAAGATAAAGGCATTCTTTAACATAACCCTCTTCCTGCTTCTGCACATTTCTCTTGAATGGTTCACAATTCAGCTACATGGAACTGAGAAGTATGCTGTGTCACATGGAAGCATTTATGATTGCATTTAGTCATGTAGCGGATTCTCTTATCCAGAGCAACTTACAAAAATGAAAAAGGTTAGGCAAAGAGCAGAGACAGTACCAAAGCTTCCACTCCACAACCAGCAGGAGGCGCCATTACACAGCATCCAGCCGTAGAGCCACAGCAGCTCTCCTGTTCACTCACATGTTCTGCCCTCTTTCTGCTGATCAGGACACTACTAAATGAGTAAATCAATGCGAGGGGAGTGACGTACAGGCAAAGATGAAGCCAAACAGCGTGCTGATATTAAATTCTTAAAAATAAGAATGTCTCAGGATTTGTAGGAACATAAGAACTAAGAATAAAAATGGAAATACTCCATTCACCAAGTGTTTGCTTGTTACTGGCCTGTAGTCTAAAGTAAAAGTATCAAATCAAGACTTATAAGTACTGAGAGCAGATCTTCAGTGTCTTAAGGCTCTTTTAAATCATTCATTTTAGTCTTAAACTCATCTTTAGTATTTAACTACTTTTTAGACTTTAATAAGCTAGTGTTATTGTTCTTCTACTTCTACAATTCTACTGACTTTGTGTATTTTCAATGTGATGAAAAACTGATGTAATAGCCTAGATATCAGTTAGCTGACATAAACAATTGCACTTTCAGTACTTTAAATGATCTGGATCTGCATCTTCACAGTTAAGAGTATGTTGTAAAAGCAGGGAAGGAGTCCTTTAAGTCACACAAAGCTGTGGCTCAGGCTGTAAGTGAGCACTTTCCTGCTTCCACACATTAAACTGTTTGTGCATCACAGAGCCAGGTCTGGAACTGGAGTGGTTTATATGCGTCCTCTAACAGAGGCCTACCATTCCTATCCCAGTGACCAGGACATCTGTGGTGCTGGAGTAGGGTCTTAAGCTGCTGTGGGTCAGAGACAGACTGCACACACTCCTCCAGGACAGAGGGGGCAGCACCGAGCCATGACACAGTCTGAGGGAGAGAGGAGTGTTAGATATTTCATTTACAGGGCCACAACTTTGACAAATCCCCCCCCCCCCCCAGAGTTTTTCACCATTTTTAAAATGCCCCCCCTCCTTATGCAGCTATATTTTGGAACGGCTATCTGTATACTACGCTTGCCTCACCACAGCTAATTGGCACTTGTGCTTGGTTGTGAGACCAATGTCATTCTCCGTCACACACACATGCAGTTTGTGCTCAAAGTGAGCACCCTCACAACTGAGCTACCTGGGAGCCTCATTTTACATCTGTAATCACTTCTTCCATCTAAAAATATTCACAGTGACTTAAATACGGTTAAAAGAAAAACAATGACTGGTTGCAAATCTCCAGCCCCCTTGGATACTGTTGCTAAGTCAGGTGAGCTTACTGAATGGCCAAATGCTGTATCTGAATGAGTTACTGGAGTAGGCAAGTGATCAGTTTTGCACTCAAAATTGACAGACTTCAAGAAGACTGCTGTTATAATGCTTTTGAGGGGTACATTCAACATGATCATTTTCAGAGGAAACCCCTACAAAACAAAACTAGAGCTAAACGCTTACCACTTACAGCATAAACAGCAAAACCATCTTCAGGTGTCAGCAGAGACAGTTCCTGCACTTCCAGGGGAATATAAATGGCTCACCAGACACAAAGGGATTGTGGGATATCCAGTGAGAATAAGAAACCTAAGTCTTATGATTTGGATGGCTGCTTATTATACTTAATGCTGTCTGTGTTGAATTAAAAATGAGAGATTATACATATCCAATTTCTCTGGCATGAAGCAGCTTCATTGGAGGAAATGGTTTCAGAATCATTATGAATTCTTTATTCTTGAAATGGAGCTCTTCCTCAATGACTGAGTAACTGACTGAACTCAGTGGGCACATGGAGAGGTGAGCTGGCATCTCCAGCAGGTCCAGGTGTGATGCAGTGGGGTTTTGTCTCCTTACCTGTTTGAGGTCTGGTACTGGAAGCAGCTGCTCCAGTCTGGAGAGGAACTCCCACACCAGCATCTGCAGAGCTGAGTCATAAGTGGGACCCAGCTGCAAGGAGAGAGAGAGAGAGAGAGAGACAGAGAGACAGAGAGAGAGAGGATGGCCCTTTAATAATGAGATAATGTTTACTACCAGAACTCTGCAGCGAACCCTGCCCCACTTTACATGGACTTGAGTGTCAGACCTGGAGGAAGTGCTCTCTCTCAGCTGGGTCTTTCAGCAGGGTTTGGACCAGCTCTACAAAATCAGCTTCTGTCGCCTCCACCTTCACATCAGAGCTCTGCAACATAGCACAGTGGTCACACACACAGCTAACACACTGTACAGTGTAGGGGTCCTTCTGGGTCATCAGCCTGCCAGTTACATATTCTGCATTTCCCACAGTATCAGTCTCGGTTCCAGAGACACTGATAATGGGCCAGTAACACTTCCCCTTCCTCCCATTCCTGCCCCTGTAGTGGTCAGGCTGTGTGCTGGAGGAACCAGCACTGGCTACCAACTCTGTGTACTGGACCATTGGCTCATTCCATCTCAAATCAACCAATGCCAATGCTCTTTGCTCTCAGATTCACTACAAACTGTGACAAAATATTCCTTCATTTCTGTCATTCACATGGATATATCTGAAGTTTTGATTATGTATACCAAACCTTTTTTGAGATTCTTTTGCTACAAATGTAACTCAAATCTTAATATTTCCAGATCTGAGGGAACAATATACACAGAGGGCTGAAATCACAGTGACACTAAATACAGACACTGATATGCTGCTATACCTGAAGAATCTATTTACAGTTCAACCTAAAATAAAACATCATTTTCAGTTAGAGCAAAAGAAAACATGGGTATAATACCTGCACCTTGCAATGCAAACCATACCGATTTTCATGTCAAAGGTATTTTATTACTGCGTGCCTAACTGACCATCACATATGAAATTACTTCACCTGGCAAACAAAATGTGATGAAAATATCTTCCAAATTTCTGCCACCACTCGCTGTCATCTCTGCTATGAAACCACTTATACTTTCACTGTGTGACACTTTTACCCAGTATTTGCAGGATGAACTGAAACGTATCATTTAACATAAATTCTGTTTTCCATGTAGTTCTCCTGAATGGAAAAACAAAAATCACACTTTTCATTATCAGCCCCTTCTCTCACCCTCGCTCGCAGTGCCAGAATCAGCTGGTTCCTCTGTCTGTAACTCAGCAGCTCTGGGACTGCCTCTGTCACCAAAGTCACAAACTCCTCCAGTTTCCCATAATGCATTATGTCTCGCTGCTGCACCACTTGCCACATGGCTGCAGAGAACAGTCGTAGAGGGGGAACCAAAAGGCGCAGGGAGGAGAGAGGAAGAGAGGGATCTGCAACAGAGAGAGAACATAAGGAATCTACACACAAACAGGAGCACCTCTGACACATCTAAAGCAGCACTGGCTTCAGTCACCAGCATTTGTTCCTGGTTCCACAGCTTGTTTGCCCCCAGCTGCCAGCTTTAGTTACATACTCAATATTGCCTTCAAGGTGTTTGGTCCATGTTGCAAAGAATAACAGCTATATGAATTCTTGTTTTTAACATTTAATTGTGTAAGTTATATGGCTTGTAAAGAGCCAGCCAGTGGATCTGTGGAAACATTAAAATGGGTGAAACACCAGCTACATTTCAAGATTCAACAGTCGCACGGTTTTTTCACTTTGCTGTGTCTGTACCTCCAGGGAAAACCCTCCGCTAAATCAGGATAAAGTCTGCACAAAATGCTGCGCATTCAGAAGCAGCGGGAGATTCACCGGCTCAATCAGCGAAGGGTCAGAGTAAACCGACAGAAACATCTCAATAAACCAACCAAAAATCAGATGTCAGCGTTTTAGTTTAATAACTGGTCTGATTACACATCTAACCGTCAGCGCCCTATTGTGCGTATGTTACAACATCTATTTTGTATTTTTTCCAGGCCAATTTTAGGTGGTGACCTGGCAATCTGCCCCAGATATTCCTATATCATATTATGCCCATTACTCACAAGCACATGGAAAAGGCAAGGTAGGGAATTGTTCGCATTTAGTCAAAACGCCACTATATTGCCACCCGGAGGATGAAAAAATGCAGAAATAGGCATAACAGGATGATAACCTACTGTTTTACTATATAAAAAGATTTGCCCCCTCGCCATTTTAACTGCCCCTCAGTCACTTCATCCTGGCGCCGGGCCTGGTTCTAGCCATCTGAGTGGCTCTACTATGTAGCATTAAAAACTATATGATCACAAGCTCAATATGTAGCATTTAAAAAATTGTCATCTCGTCCCTCTTCCTTATGCTGGCGACGAGTGTGGAGCTGGAGACACGTTACATTATTGACTTATGCTGATTATTGCCAGTGCTAAAAAGACACATGCTGTGAACCTGTCTGCCTGCGATTCCTGCGGGAGTAGCGTCGGGAACGAGGGATTACACATCAATAATCGACAAACGAACGCTACGTACCATTTGTTTAGTGCCAAACGCCACTGATTTCATGCAGTACGAAATGATTGATAGGTGACATCTTCCTAGTAACAGTAATGATCTCTGTATGACCTGGGTGATTTTTTGCGCATATTTCAGCGTTACTAAGAAATGCACATTCCAGTGTGGACTAAACAAACAATACATTACAGTGCTCCATACTAACTTTTCCACTGGTACCACTGGTGCTACCAGGTTTAGTTGGTCGCACCAGCACATGACTTGGTTGCCCCCCTTTTCTTGGTACAGCACGGTATCAATCAATGACCTTGCATGCTGATGAATAGTTGTCTTAATTTGCATATTCTAGTTTTGCATTGATGTAAAGATTGACAGTGACTCCAGACTTCATATTTGCAAAATATTTTAATCTGTAAGTTTCTCTGCCAGGAACCGTGCCTGACAAAATAGGTCATCTTCTATTATATAATTTTAAAAGAAAACATAGCAAAAATGTTATCAAATAACAGCAAAGCTAAAACTGGTGCGATGAGAACACGAGATTGGATAGCTAATTTTAACTTTGAGGAAACAGCGATTTAACAATAGCGGTGGTGAAAACTATGAGAAGCTTAATAACGCTAATGAAAACTTAACGAACCATGTAATGTAACACGCGGGCTACACAGCATAAAATAAATTACGTGCCACAGGGGCGTTACTGTGGAAACGATTAAGGGCGTAACTTCCGGCGAAGCAGCGGAAGTAGCCGTAAATGGCAACAACTTATTATGCTTCCGATTGGCTAGCCACACATGGCGGTCCGTTCAAACGCGTCTAACATACATACGTCTAATGTACAGTACGTGTTACATATATTGCTTTTTTGGGGAATATATTTCTTTCTGTGCTATTAGCGTTGCCTGACATGACATTACGGACCTCAGGTACATGTTGCGCTGTTTCCGGCTGTACTAATAACCAGGCTAAGCTAAATGTGTGGCTTCAACAACAATGCTGTGATCATGTAACTGCTGCAGCTGCTTGATAAGCTGATCATTTGAATCGGATGTGTTGGAGCAGGGAGGCATCTAAAACATGCAGGGCAGTGGGTCCCCAGGCCCGGAGTTGAGAACCACTGATCTATGGCAAAGTGGACCAAACGTTTGACGTGTGTCTGTATCTACCTTTTGAAGAAATAAAACAAAAACGACCAGATGGGTCTGCAAAGATCCCTAAAATAATTCAAAAGAGATATAGATGCTGGATTTAAAGTTATATCCACTAATTGATGAATGTCCCGGCGCACTTAACGCTAGCTAGTTAGCTAACGTTAAGTTGCTAGCTAGCTAGCAAATAGTACTTAAGATCATAAGTCAATACCTTGGCTTGCAGTACGAATGTTAAAATAAACTATTTGTTCATGAGAGACATGATGAAGCTTAATTGGTTTAATAGCTAGCAAAGTGTGTGAAAGCCAAATTCGCTAGCTAGCTACTTGCACATTCAGCTGAAAAGTACAAATACCACCTTACAGAGACAAATCTAGCTAGCCACAATACAAGAAAAACAATAAACATAACTAGCTAGTTACTACCACATTTCGCTGACAAATGCAAATATCACCTTGCAAACAAATGCATAGCTAGTTAGCTACAATAAAAACAACGTAGAAAGCTAGATAGCTTGCTAGCTAATTTGGCTTTCACGCACTTTGCACTGTCATATTACTAAGAGCTAGCTAGCTATCAAACTAATAAAGCCTCATCACATCTCTTCTGACCAAATAGTTACTTTGACCACAGACACTGCAAGCAACTTGTTCTGACAACTTTAGTACTGTTACTTAGCCAGCTACCAAATTAACATTAGCTAGCTAGGGTAGTCTGTAGTGAGTGTTTTGGCTAGCTAGTTAGCTAAGTGCGCCAGGTCTTTCTCATCGGTATTGGCGTCGGCTATCGGCCAAATTGTTATTTTAAACATCGATATCCGCCCAGAATTTCGCAATCAGTGCATCCCCACGGTTTGTTATTTTGCTATAGCTCACAAACGCCGGTTCCGGTTCAGTGGTGTAACAAAGCGGAAGTCGCGCCCATAATTCATGCTAGGTATGATGGGGGCTAGAAGTAAGGGGGGTAGACTGCCTCATCTTTGGAACACGGAAACAGTTAAATTGATTGTTTAGCGCGTTTCATCATCAGGATGAAAGTACAGGTAGGGAGAGACCGACTGAGCCAGTGAAGAAAAAGAACTACTTTCAACCACAATGGCTAACGCAGTACCCGTGCTGGAGGGGCACCAAAACAGCCTAATGATCATCCATGCACTCACACGAATGCGACCACGTGAAATTTTAACTCACACACCCCCAAAAATGGTCCCAATCTGGAGCCCTGCATTAAAGCAGCAGTAGGGAGTCTTAAACTAGCGAGCTAGCAACCTAAAAGGCACGCATAAACCTCGGCCAAACAGCAGACAAGCTGGCATGTACTAGCGCTGTACTCACTAGGTCTAATAAAAACTTCCAGATAAACAAAGTATACACGTGAACGTTCCTCTAGCTACTTATCTATGTGGCTACTCGTCTACTCAAGCGAGTAAGATCAAAACCTACCTGGCGATGTCCGTACATGGTAGTCGTGGTCCGAGGCAACGCTGGCAACATCAGCGTTTTCTCGACCACAGCAAGGTTTGACTCGACGAACATCAAACCCCAGTCTTTCAGTCGACCTGTCATGAACGGACTGCCTGGCTGGGGTTCTGTCGGAGACCCATGGAAAAATACAAGGCACCGCATCTTTTTTAATTCTGTTTAGACCACTAGTTGTTTTGAACAGGTCCTCGCTGCGAAAGTGCATGCTACAAACAACTGTGTCATCACAGACGTTAAACAGCGGGCCTTCCTCTCTCTTGATGGCTTGAATCCATACTCTCTTGCGGTCCTCATCACGGGGAAATGTGTGAAAGCTTAAATAGGGCTGTTTCTGCTTGCTGTTTGTACACAAAGGTACACAACACCACTTCTTGCTTCTCGACTGTGCCATTGTCGGTTCGCTAGTGGCTAACATGGCTAACCGGAAGTAAAGATACCCCCTGTCGGCTCAGACCGGAAATTTTTAACGTGAGAAGGGCGATTTGCACCATAGATGTACAAACGCAGATACCTCATTGGCCGCTGCTGTATGTCGCCGCTATGCGTCTTCGCCGCCGCCATATTGGAGCGGTCAAGATCCCCTAGTAAACAAATTAGTGGTGGACGAAGCTAGGCTTTGTGAAACACTGAAAACTTTCGAAGCAATTGGGCCGGAAATTGTTTCGAGGTTTCGAAACAATCCCCAGACACCCATCTCCACGGTGACGCCTACTGGCCACTTTTGCGATCGTCACATCTTGATAATGCTATTCTGTGAAACAACGACTCAGACAAGCCTTGACAAATTCTAAACTACGTATTATTCTGGCGGGTTATGCCAGGCTGTCAATACATATGATCAACACATATTTCGGAGAAATCAGCATACAACAAACAGAAACAAAATATTTCAGATTGTCAGAGACAGCAAAATGGAACTGTAATGAACAGTGTGTTTAAATAAATATTTATTTTTTCTGTTGTGTTTATTAACATCTGTGAGGCTATTTCATTTACTTGGTATTTCAGTTTCATGTGTAAGACATGACATATAGGAATTTTTTGTCTCGGAGCAGTGATTCGAAACGTCTGCGCTTCGGGGGCTCGACACAGCGTCGAAACGTCAGTATTGAGCGTCCCGTCTCTAAAAGAAATACTTTTATTTTATAGACTTCTCTACATAAATCGACTGTAACTCGCTTAATTCTGAACCGATTTTCATCAAATTTGGTTTGTTATTATAGTGAGAAATTGAACATGATACTGGTAGTAAATTTAATTTACTGGAATTAAACTGAATTACTGGGGGCGGATCTAATCAGCTCTATGCCAAAACATTAACCTTCTGAATAGAAAAAATACAAAAATTGAATATAAATCAAAATAGTAAAAATTGGCAATACTGTAAATACCTCTATCACCATTACCTCAGCTTAATTGCCCCATTTCACTATGGACTCTAAAAAATAATTCAGTGGCTTTGTAAATATAATAATAAAAATAATAAAAGCTATACTACCGTAATAAAATCTCTGAATATCACTAAATGATTGAGTTGGACATATCAAAATAAATGCCTAAAAATCCAACAGTTAATTTTGTTTTAAATTTACATCTATAAGTTTATTTCACGAAAAGAAACTAGCATTTGACTAACAAATAATATTTTTAAGATGTCATTATTTTTTGTTAAATTTCAATCAAAATATTTCAGAAAGAAGTAATTATACCGATCAGTTTCAAGAACTACAATTATTATTCCAAATCAATATTCATATTCTTCAACAATTTAAGAAATTGAGTAAGTTACGCTGAACGTCATGACGTGGTCGCCATGTGTATGGGGCGCCAAGTGTAGCAAACCTTTTTTCGTAGACAGAATGCCTTCTGTGCTACGAAACGCATAAATTCATAACGAAACCATGTAACACTGTGACGCGTTTTTTTTTCCACGAAAAACACAAACGCGTTAGCATTGTGTCCATGAAATATTGACGTCTACGAAAGTTCAAGTAATCTTTGCTTTCGTGGACGGAATGCCTTCTTTAACTGCGGAGTCACGGAATGTAGTGTGCCAAATCACTTTCGTGCAGTTTTAGTAATACAGTCAGTAATGTAGGCGAAGTGCATTCCGCCTTTTGTCCACAAAATGAAAAGCACAACGGTCAATTCAGTGCACGACAGGAATCATCCGTTTTGTTTTCTGTGTACGAAAGTACAGTGCTGGCCAAAAGTATTGGCACCCCTGCAATTCTGTCAGATAATGCTCAATTTCTCCCAGAAAATGATTGCAATTACAAATGTTTTGGTAGTAATATCTTCATTTATTTTGCTGAAAAAACACAAAAGACAATGAAAAAAAATTAAATCAATTATCATTTTACACAAAACTCCAAAAATGGACCGGACAAAAGTATTGGCACCCTCAGCCTAATACTTGGTAGCACAACCTTTGGACAAAATAACTGCGAACAACCGCTTCCGGTATCCATCAATGAGTTTCTTACAATGCTCTGCTGGAATTTTAGACCATTCTTCTTTGGCAAACTGCTCCAGCTCCCTGAGATTTGAAGGGTGCCTTCTCCAAACTGCCATTTTCAGATCTCTCCACAAGTGTTCTATGGGATTCAGGTCTGGACTCATTGCTGGCCACTTTAGAAGTCTCCAGTGCTTTCCCTCAAACCATTTTCTAGTGCTTTTTGAAGTGTGCTTTGGGTCATTGTCCTGCTGGAAGACCCATGACCTCTGAGGGAGACCCAGCTTTCTCACACTGGGCCCTACATTACGCTGCAAAATTTGTTGGTAGTCTTCAGACTTCATAATGCCATGCACACGGTCAAGCAGTCCAGTGCCAGAGGCAGCAAAGCAACCCCAAAACATCAGGGAACCTCCGCCATGTTTGACTGTGGGGACCGTGTTCTTTTCTTTGAAGGCCTCGTTTTTTTTCCTGTAAACTCTATGTTGATGCCTTTTCCCAAAAAGCTCTACTTTTGTCTCATCTGACCAGAGAACATTCTTCCAAAATGTTTTTGGCTTTCTCAGGTAAGTTTTAGCAAACTCCAGCCTGGCTTTTTTATGGTCTCTGGGTCAGAAGTGGAGTCTTCCTGGGTATCCTACCATAGAGTCCCTTTTCATTCAGACACCGACGGATAGTACGGGTTGACACTGTTGTACCCTCGGACTGCAGGACAGCTTGAACTTGTCTGGATGTTAGTCGAGGTTCTTTATCCACCATCCGCACAATCTTTTGTTGAAATCTCTTGTCAATTTTTCTTTTCCGTCCACATCTAGGGAGGTTAGCCACAGTGCCATGGGCTTTAAACCTATTGATGACACTGCGCACGGTAGACACAGGAACATTCAGGTCTTTGGAGATGGACTTGTAGCCTTGAGATTGCCCATGCTTCCTCACAATTTTGCTTCTCAAGTCCTCAGACAGTTCTTTGGTCTTCTTTCTTTTCTCCATACTCAATGTGGTACACACAAGGACACAGGACAGAGGTTGAGTCAACTTTAATCCATTTTAACTGGCTGCAAGTGTGATTTAGTGATTGCCACCACCTGTTATGTGTCACAGGTAAGTAACAGGTGCTGTTAATTACACAAATTAGAGAAGCATCACATGATTTTTCAAAGGGTGCCAATACTTTTGTCCGGCCCATTTTTGGAGTTTTGTGTAAATTGATACTTGATTTGACTTTTTTTTCTTTCTCTTTTGTGTTTTTTTATTGCAAGCAAAATAAATGAAGATATTACTACCAAAACATTTGTAATTGCAATCATTTTCTGGGAGAAATTGAGCATTATCTGACAGAATTGCAGGGGTGCCAATACTTTTGGCCAGCACTGTATATGCTCTCCAATATTTCCTGGACACAAACCGGTGTTACATGGTTTCGTAATGAATTTATGCGTTTCGTAGCACAGAAGGCATTCGGTCTACGAAAAAAGAGGCCACGTGTGTGAACGGTGCGTACGCACTAAAATCGCGCTGAGCACTTTTCTACACATAAAACGGCATTTATGAAAAGACACTTCCCGGGAACACATGCGCACCTCTGCGCATGGTCTCGAGGCGGCGTACGCATAAAATTTGTAATTTGCAGATTGGCGACACCAAGAGGAACTAACGGTAATGCAAGTAAACGGGTCTTGTGTCGATCATTGATGAGTGTTATCGCGCCAGAATGAAGTGACTGAGTTAAAAATGGTTAAAATTCACGAGGGGGCGAATCTTTTATATAATTAAACAGTAGGTTATCATCCTGTTATTGCTCATTTCTGCATATTTTTCCATCCTGCGGGTGACAGTATAGTGGCATTTTGACTAGATGCGAACAATTCCCTACCTTACCTTTCCCATGGGTTTGTGCGTCATAGCCATAATATGAAATAGGAATATTTGGGGCAGATTGCCAGGTCATCACCTAAAATTGGTCTGGTGGTAGGTTTAATGAAATTCATTGATTTGCATTCACCATGCAATAGCCTCTGAAAGGCTGTACAGCAACAACACAAAACTACTGTTTCAAAGTCAAATACATTTTATAAAAAACAAAGATAATCAGAAATATGAATCTTTACTGTCGTCGGTTTTTAAAAGGAGAATCTTTTTATTTTAGATTCCTGCGGGCTTATTAGGGGCATTTACTTTACTAAGGAACAATATTATGAAAAACCTCTGAGCAGTATAGTGGTGTCCTATCATTCATTGCCAACAGAGTCAAGTACAGCCGGGCTTCTTTCAAGAACTCTGTTGTCTCTGCCCAGGTGAGGGAACCCAACGGCTCCTTGAAGCCTTTAGCACGTGGATTTCGGCTGTTCATGATGCCGAACAATCTGTCAATCACCTGAAACAGAAAAAAACTCCCTACTGTAGGTTAACAGTCAAATTACTTTAAATTTTTGGGCAAAATCTCAATGGGTACAGATTTCAACGGGTACAGAAACACTGTTCAAAATTGTGGTTCAAATCTTGCCAAAAAATGTAAAGATACTGTTTTACAATGTGTCTGACTGATAACACTGAGGTAGGGTTAGGGTTAGCCTTACCTGGCAGTAGAAGAAAAACAGGAAAACTGAAACTAGCAAGGATTACCTCAACAAATTTAGCCGCTGCTGAGCAATCCTGGAACTGTGGGTACCCAGTTTCCTTCAGCATACACAGCGCTTTTCCAACAGACCGGCTCATCGTCTGTGCAGCCAGGTGCACCTTCATCTTCGGTGTGCTGAAGTTAATGTGCTTGCTTGTAACCCTGTTTGCAGCATGTAGACCCTCTTTTTCTTGTACTTTATTTAGGTGGAATATGTAGCTCCAGTTCACTTGTCCACCAGAGCTCAAAATGGGACAGTACGCCTGCAGCATCTTCACAAACACTCGCTCGCCTGTTGAAGGGTGGGCAAAATACGTTGCCAAAGGCTACTTTGAGTACTTTGATACCTCGCTCATGCAATTCCTCTAATGCATGCCTCAGCAAATCCTTCCGAGTGTCTGGTGTCAATGTCTGAGTGATGAAGTAGGCAATGGGGGCCCTCCAGTGGCCTTGCCAACCACCATGAACACAAGGGCCTCACTTGCTACACTGGTCTCGTCAATGCCCTCCCCAAGATCCACAAAGCCTGACATTGTCTATGTGTGAGAGTCGTACTACACTTGCCTCCTGATAGCCATGGCATCCATCATAAGACACAGCTGACCATATTTTGCTGATATCTTCCTGATTTTTTCTTGTAGCATGTGTAAGCGAGGTATTGATTCCAGGCTTGCCGTCCACAGAGTGCAACCACCTGTGTAAAAACATTTTTTCTATGCACAACTAGAACAAATTATTTGTAAAGGTTGGAGATGGGATTAATGAATGCTGATCGTAAAGTACTGTACATTCACAGTGTGTGTGGATGTGGGAAGAGAACATGCCAACAATAATGCACCTATTACAAACAATACTTCTGTAGAATACATTAATACGTTTACCTTTGAAGCGTGTGAGGATGAGGAAGCGGTATGCGCATTGTATCCCTTAAACAGCTGTAGGCTTTGGGGCCATGCAAGTGCAGCGTAAGAGCAAACTGCCTTCGAGCTGGAGTGTAGGCATGGTGGCGTTTTAGGAGTTCATCTGGAAGATCTGGAATGTTAGGAAAAACAGACCCAAAAATCTTGAATTTGATTTCAATTAATGCATTATGTAGGGGGGAAAACATGAGTTTTAACATTTAGTTTAACATGACGGTGTCAGGCCATTTTCAGGATAGTCTGAAGCGATATTTCACATTCACTAACTTACATAACAGTAAAGTACAATAAAATTGCCACTTATATCCCGGGATGCCCGTTTTGAACGTTTCGTCTGTTTGTACAGCCAAATGACGCATATGCCTGCAGAATTTCTCTCGCCAACCGTCCCAATATGGCGACCACGCAGACACACAGTACATCACAAACGTGGCATCTATGTTTCTCATGTCTATGGTCAGTGCAGGTAGAGGTGTGCAGAACAGCACAGCACAGCGCTCATCTCTGTCCTGATGAGGTTTTTGGTTTCTTTCATACTGCTGCACCCAGCCCATATTTTTCATGTAAAACAATCAGAGAAGTTCAACCCGTTAATGAAGACTGGACTGTTCCACCCCCTGGTTAAAGGTACTGATTTTCCTAATTAGTGTGACAATAAAGTGTGGATGTGCACTCAAACACTCATATTGTTTCTCTGTCTGTATTTCTACACCAATTGCTATTACATCTACCTACGACAGCACTTTATACATATAATGACATAAGTAATAATACTTACATTTTAAGACAGTTAACATGAATTAGTAAAACACTGTCAGGCAGGCACAGACTCAGACGCAGACCAGGTGAGCACGGGTTTCACTGGCTTTAATGAAATCGCTGGGCAGCCTCGAGGTAGCAGTACAGGCAGGGTCAAAACTGGAAAGACAGTCCAAGCAAATACGAATCGGGAGCAGGGAACGGGAACAGGCTGGGTCGGAACCGGGTGGTCAGTCAGATCAGGCGACCAAGGCAGGAGTGGCAGGCAAAGATGAGGTACAAGGTCAGGCAGGAGTCAAAACGGATAAAGCAGCACGAAAAACAAGCAGGTACGCAACGGGAAAAACGCTGGAACGAACTAGCAGCAAGACAGAGCCAAGCAGGGTGTAAAAAGGGCTGAGCTGATGAGGCGATGGGATGCAGGTGGGCAGGCAAGCAGGTGGAGGCGATCTGGAAATCAGGTGGGCAGGGACAGGGCAGAGGGGGGGCAGACCAGATTGACAGATAATGTTAACATTTAATCTGCAAATTCACAGTTTCTACTAGTACACATTAAGGGTCACAGCCTAGTCTTTCACTGACAGTTTGAGCTTTCGAGGGAGTGAATAACAGCGTTGGTAGTTTGTTACTTTATCTCGGAAGCAGGGAGGACTTATCAGGTTTTTAATGCAGGCCACTGTTTGCAATTAAATGAACAAACCCAGCTGAATAAGGCTGTCGCAATAGGCTTTTAATGAATGCTGAATGTGACACAAGGTTGTACATGCAGGTGACATATTACTGACTCACTGCAATCCAAACAGTTAAATGTACAGTATCAACAGCTCTTAGCTCACCTGAAGTTAAATAAACGTCACAATTTGTCACAATTTGATCTAGTCACTAGCATGATTGATTGTTTCAATGCATTAATTTCAGCATCACTTACATGAACTGCCCACTCATGTGCAAACAATTTCCCAACCGTGCATGTAGTGGTGTAAAGGTAATATATACACTGGTTAGGGATGCTATTCCACAGCTGCCGAGGACGCCTGGGATTCAGGCACTGAGGACCCGGCTTCACTGGGATTCAGGCACTGAGGACCCAGCTTCACTGGGATTCAGGCACTGAGGACCCGGCTTCACTGGGATTCAGGCACTCAGGACTCTGCTTCACTCTGCCTGGGATTCAGGCACTGAGGACTCGGCTTCACTCTGCCTGGGATTCAGGCACTGAGGACCCGGCTTCACTCTGCCTGGGATTCGGGCACTGAGGACTCGGCTTCACTCTGCCTGGGATTCAGGCACTGAGGACTCGGCTTCACTCTGCCTGGGATTCAGGCACTGAGGACTCGGCTTCACTCTGCCTGGGATTCAGGCACTGAGGACTCGGCTTCACTCTGCCTCGGATTCGGGCACTGAGGACTCGGTTTCACTCTGCCTCGGATTCAGGCACTGAGGACTCAGCTTCACTCTGCAAGTGAAACTGTAATTAGTAATTAGTGAGTACTCCGAAAGGAACATTCAAACTGGTGAACCATCAATGTTTATTAACTGAAATGGTTTCCATGGTTTTAGCCCAAAGGAAACATACAGTAATTGTAGGGTATCAATATTGTACCTTAAATATCATCCTTAATTATTATTCTGTTTTGCAACTAGAACAAACATATTTCAGCACATACTGATGATGGTCCTTACTAGGCATCTCTCTACATCCAAGTTATATGGAATAAAGCAGAAGGCATCTTCCACTTCCAGAAGGGGAAGTAGTTGCTATGACTCCCATGAACTAAATTATGTCATCATGGTGCTGAGGGTTAAAGCGGCTCAAAACAGTGATTCTATTTCAGATTCAAATGGTTCACTGTGTTGAAAAGGTTCATTTTCCCCATCACTCTTTTGGATCAATGGAAAGACATCCCGCATGAGGAGCTGTAATTCAATGCCACCCTGTTTCAAATGACTGATGGACCATCAGCTGCCCTGAGCATGCAGTGAGTGCTCTTTTGCATGAGATCACTGCCGTTTTCCCAGATTGCTCAAAGCTTACCACACTAGAACAGCGTAATCACAGTTCTCTGTGACTTGGAGTTCTGTCAAATCTCTCGGTGAGTCTTTCCACACTGAGAGCAGTGGATTAGCACTGCCCTCTGTGATTACTAGTCACTTTAGACTACCTGGTCAACTGAATCGCTTCCGGTGCTGATCTCAGCAGACTGGCACTCCCCTGTGTGAATTTGCTGGTGTCGTCTAAGATTACTTGATTGAGTGAAACTCTTCCCACACTGGGAGCAGTGGAATGGGCGTTCCCCTGTGTGAATTCTCAGGTGTTTTTTAAGAACACCTGATCGAGTGAAACTTTTCCCACACTGGGAGCAGTGGTACGGCTGCTCTCCTGTATGGATCCGCTGATGTCGTGTTAAGGCTGACCGATAGGTGAAGCTCTTCCCGCACTGGGAGCAGTGGTAGGGATGCTCTCCTGTGTGAATTCGCTCGTGTCGCGTCAGGTCAGATTGGTAGATGAAGCTTTTCCCACAATGTGAGCAGAGGTAGATATGCTCCCCTGTATGAATTCGCTGGTGCTCCCTCAAGCCGCTCATATGACTGAAGCTCTTCTCACATTGGGAGCAGTGGAATGGGCGTTCCCCTGAGTGAATTTTCAGGTGTTTTTTAAGAACACTTGATCGAGTGAAACTCATTCCACACTGGGAGCAGTGGTACGGCCGCTCTCCTGTATGGATTCGCTGATGTAGTGTTAAGGCAGACTCATAGGTGAAGTTCTTCCCACACTGCGAGCAGTGATACGGCCGCTCTCCTGTATGGATTCGCTGATGTCGTGTTAAGGCTGACTGATAGGGGAAGCTCTTCCCACACTGGGAGCAGTGGTAGGGATGCTCACTTGTGTGAATTCGCTCATGTTGCATCAGGTTGGACTGGTAGATGAAGCTTTTCCCGCAATGTGAGCAGAGGTAGACATGCTCCCCTGTGTGAATTCGCTGGTGCTCTCTCAAACCGCTCATATGACTGAAGCTCTTCTCACATTGAGAGCAGTGGAATGGACGTTCCCCTGTGTGAATTCGCTGGTGTTTTTTAAGAACACCTGATCGAGTGAAATTCTTCCCACACTGAGAGCAGTGGTATGGACGCTCTCCTGTATGAGTTCGCTGATGTTTCGTCAAAGTAGTTGATCGACTGAAGCTCTTTCCACACTGGGAGCAGTGGTATGGCCGCTCTCCTGTGTGAATTCTCAGGTGTTCCGTCAGATTACTTGACTGACTGAAGGTTTTCCCACACTGGGAGCACTGATGGGGACGCTCTCCTGTATGGATTCGCTGATGTGTTGTCAGGAGTGATGCACATCTGAAATCCTTCCCACACTGGGAGCAGTGGTATGGGCGCTCTCCTGTATGGGTTCGCTGGTGTAGTGTCAGAGAACTTGAATGACTGAAACTCATTCCACACTCGGAACAGAGGTATGGCCGCTCCCCTGTATGAGTTCTCTGATGTGCTGTCAGGTGTTTTGCAGCTTTGAATCTCTTTGGACAATGGGGGCAGTGGTATGGGCGCTCCCCTGTATGGGTTCGCTGATGTTTTTTCAGGTCTGGTACAGATCTGAAGGTCTTCCCACACTGGGAGCAGTGGAACCCTCGCTCCCGTATATGACTCCGCTGGTGTGTTGTCAGATCTGATGAAGATCTGAAGCTCTTCCCACACTGGGAGCAGTGGTATGGCCGCTCCCCTGTATGGGTTCTCTGGTGTTTTGTCAGGTCTGACTGATATCTGAAGGTCTTCCCACATTGAGAGCAGACATAGGGCCGCTCTCCTGTATGAATTCGCTCGTGTGCTGTAAGGTGCAAACGAAATTTGAAAGTCTTCTCACACTGACTGCAGTGGAATGGACGCTCCCCTGTGTGAATTCGTTGGTGTGTTGTCAGGCGGGATGCATATTTGAAACTCTTCCCACACTGGGGGCATGTGTGGGCCTGGGTTGGGGTGGGGAGTGTCTTAGGGGGTGTGGGGTTCTGAGGGGTGCTGCTGGGAGGCAGTGAGTTCTCTGCTCCATTTCCTCCAGATCCCAGAATCCTGCTGTACTCCTCTGGGTGAACCTTCTCAATGTGCTGGTGAAGGTTCACTTCTTCCATGTGAGTGAATGGGCACTGGGAGCAGGCAAAGACCCAAGACGCCACCTCAGCTGTCTGCCCTGAAGAGACAGAAGACAGGGGATACACAGATGCTCTGATCAGGCAAATATAGCCAAAACTGAGATAACACACAAATGTGTACAGAGGAAAGAAACATGTGAAAAGATAGTAGCAATTAAAATAGGCACCTCAGCCTTCCTGAGAATTTTGCAGAAAAATAAACAAGCTATTCATGTGCAAAGGTTATTGGTTGGTTTTTTGTGTTGCACGGTGGTCGGAGGGCGGTGCCGGGGGGGGGGGGGGGGGGCGCTAAACCGCTAAATTGCAGTAATTTGTTGCTTTCTTACCACAGGAAGAAAAAATCATTACCATCACAACCCTAGTCCACTCACATTTAGACTTGGTCATGCAGCACTTCTAATATTGTTGACTCCTTATATGGCCTTTTGCTCGTGTTTTACTCTACCTCTCTTGTAAGTCACTGTGAATCAAAGCATCTGCTAAATGATTAAATGCAAATGTAAATGTCCATGTAAACCAGGCACTATTCAATCCATGGCTTAAGAAACCAGTCCTGGACCCCTCACTGGTCCAGAGATCACTGGTCCCTCATCCATTGTTTCTCCTGGAACAGGCTTACATGCAAGCTGTCATTTCATCTCCTGGTTCAACATCTCCTAGTTGATCCTAACTATTCTGGTTTCAAAGTGAGAGAACTGCTCTGCTACAAATGCTCCCAGCCTTGCTAGAGCTTCCTCCATGTCTTGAGTCTGAATCCTCCAGGATCTATATGTTGCCTTTGTTACAGTTGACCATTACATACTCCTGGGTACCCTGGCGATACAGGACACTTTGGGCACTACCCACATATGGCTTCCAAACCACCTTTCTGTTATTTAGTCATGGTGTGATTTTATCTCAAAACCTCACATCCTCATCAGGAGTCCTTCAGGGATATGCCCTTGGTCCCCTCTTCTTCTCCCTCTACACAAAATCTTTCGGATACGTAACCTCCTCTTATGTCCTTTTCTACCATTGGGATCCTGATGATGGCCATAGCGCTGTCATTCCCATCAGCTGACAAGCATATTGCCTCACAAAGTCTTCAACTGGACAATCAGTATCAGCACCTCAAAGCTCAACCTCATCCAAATGGAACTTCTTTTCATGCTGGCTCGTATCCAGTGCATGACCTCATCATGCCGGTGTGTCACAAACCTGGGGCTGGTTGTGGATACTAACCTGTCCCTCACAGGCATGGTGACACAGAGTGGCAGAGTTCTGCTCTAGAACACCTGAAAATTCCACCTCTTTCTTTCTCCTCGTCCACTGTGCTCTCCAGACTGGATCACTGCATCTCTCTGCTGTGTGGCTTCCTGCCAATTTCCAATCAGAACTCTCCGCTTTATTCAGAATGCAGCTGCTTTACTGATCAACAAATATAAAACCCTGTCACACCTCTCCCCACCTCTCTACCCTGGTTACCGGACATGACTTGGATAAAATTCAAAATTCTGGTTCTAGCTGACTGAGCAGTAATAGAAACTGTACTGCCGCACAGACAGCCCACAATCACACCCTACACTCATGCCTGGCCACTCCGCTCCTCAAACTCAGGTTCCTGGAAAAGGACACTCACCTTCTGCATGTTTCCTTTTTACACCCCACACTGCTGGAATGGGCTGCCCACAATAGCAAGCTTGCTGTCCTCTTTCCAGAATGCATTCAAAACCCAAGGATTTAGACCACACCTTGACTCCCAGGGCCTGGTGGGACTGAAGCTACCACAGTGGCATTCCTCATTCTTCTCACACATACCAAAGAGCTACGTTCTTCTCAGAGACAATGCCACAGTGTGTGCACAAGCTGACAGACTGGACGTCATTTTGGATCAGCAAACACTTGCATAGAGAAACTAGTTGGAAAGCTTGTCTCACCTGTGTTTCCTTTACTGAGGGGGATGACAGAAGATTCAAAGGAGGGTTCAGCACAGATCCTGCAAAACATGAATAAAGGCACATTACTGTGGCAACACTGATCACAATGAGGAGGAAGAGACACTGACTTCATCTCCCCCTTCACTCTTACTCTGGCTCTGATGAATCTGGAGGCTCTTTCAGGGGGTTCTCCAAGCTGTCAATCATCTCCTCCTTCTGGGTCATGACCTGTTCCTTCTGCCTTAGTGAGCTGTCTTCCATCACTGGAGTAAACTCATCCTGTTTCCATGGAGATCTCATTCCCTGGTTCCCATTGCTGACCACAGGATGAGGAAGTGATGATACAAGAACTGACATCTCTGTGATCTCAAGTCGGCGAATCAGCACTCTAGGCTGTTTGAGAAGACAGGAAGTGACCTGAGGTGAAAGGCCCTCCCCTTCCTGTTGGCTACAGTCTGATTTTTCTTCATTCTTCAGCTCTCTGTCAGTTTGGAGGGCTGGATCACTTTCATCTCTCTCCCTCTGTTCATCTCTCTCTTTTTGGCCCTCCCTCCAGAGTACTTTGTCATCTTCATCTCTCACACCATCCTCCTTCTCCATCTCCTCACTCTGCCTGTCCCCACCTTCCTCTTCCTCCTCCTTCATGTTGGATAGTATGTCTATCTCCTCCCTGCTCATCCCATATCCAGTCTTCCTCTCCTTCCTCTCCTCTATGTCTTCACTTCTGTTCGGACCTGATCCAAGCTCCACAACCGTGTAATCTCTGCTATCCATCAAAGTATCTGTCATCTCTTCATCTGCAGAGGCAGGACTTGAAAAGTACTTAGAACCAACCGCAGATTTTGATTGGCTATCAGAGTCAGTCAGTTCTGCTGAATTCACCACTTTTCCAAATGGAGGGAGGGAAGGCAGCACAGAGTTTTCCATGGAGGGAAGAGCTTCAGAGACTGAGAGAGAGAGAGAGAGAGAGAGAATTAATAGATACCTTTTGTACTTATCTCTCTTCAATTCTCATAGAAACTGATTTTAAAGAGTACTTGTCATTACCTGAAAGAACAGATCCACAGGAAAAAAGCAAGATAAAGGCATTCTTTAAAATAACCCTCCTGCTTCTGCACATTTCTCTTGAATGGTTCACAATTCAGCTACATGGAACTGAGAAGTATGCTGTGTTACATGGAAGCATTTATGATTGCATTTAGTCATGTAGCGGATTCTCTTATCCAGAGCAACTTACAAAAATGAAAAAGGTTAGGCAAAGAGCAGAGACAGTACCAAAGCTTCCACTCCACAACCAGCAGGAGGCGCCATTACACAGCATCCAGCCGTAGAGCCACAGCAGCTCTCCTGTTCACTCACATGTTCTGCCCTCTTTCTGCTGATCAGGACACTACTAAATGAGTAAATCAATGCGAAGGGAGTGACGTACAGGCAAAGATGAAGCCAAACAGCGTGCTGATATTAAATTCTTAAAAATAAGAATGTCTCAGGATTTGTAGGAACATAAGAACTAAGAATAAACATGGAAATACTCCATTCACCAAGTGTTTGCTTGTTACTGGCCTGTAGTCTAAAGTAAAAGTATCAAATCAAGACTTATAAGTACTGAGAGCAGATCTTCAGTGTCTTAAGGCTCTTTTAAATCATTCATTTTAGTCTTAAACTCATCTTTAGTATTTAACTACTTTTTAGTCTTTAATAAGCTAGTGTTATTGTTCTTCTACTTCTACAATTCTACTGACTTTGTGTATTTTCAATGTGATTAAAAACTGATGTAATAGCCTAGATATCAGTTAGCTGACATAACAAACAATTTCACTTTCAGTACTTTAAATTATCTGGATCTGCATCTTCACAGTTAAGAGTATGTTGTAAAAGCAGGGAAGGAGTCCTTTAAGTCACACAAAGCTGTGGCTCAGGCTGTAAGTGAGCACTTTCCTGCTTCCACACATTAAACGGTTTGTGCATCACAGAGCCAGGTCTGGAACTGGAGTGGTTTATATGCATCCTCTAACAGAGGCCTACCATTCCTGTCCCAGTGTCCAACACATCTGTGGTGCTGGAGTAGGGTCTTAAGCTGCTGTGGGTCAGAGGCAGACTGCACACACTCCTCCAGGACAGAGGGGGCAGCACCGAGCCATGATACAGTCTGAGGGAGAGAGGAGTGTTAGATATTTCATTTAAAGGGCCACAACTCTGATAAAAATTTTTTTCCAGTTTTTCAGACTTCTTTAAAATGCCCCCTCCAAGTTTAAAATGGAGGAAGTAATGACTGAAATGCTCCATCTACAGTCACAGCTACGCGCCAGGAGGGCCGCACTCGGCGCGAAAATATACGGCTATACGGGGTACCCGAAGGATCAGAGGACGATTCTGTATCGATGATTTCTTTCGTAGAAAGCACGCTGAGAGAGAGACTCGATATCCCTAATACTATGGATGTGCAGATTGATCAAGCACACCCTGCCGTTACAGTGAAACCTCCTGCAGACGCACTGTCGAGATCCATAGCAGTTAAACTTCTCAGCTACAAGGTGAAGGAAGAGATATTGAAGCAAACATGGCAAAAGAAGGGATTTTTATGGCAAAATAAAAAAGTCAATATTGACAATGACTATTCACCTGACGTACTGACACAACACAAACAGTATGCGGAGGTTTCAGACCCCATACATAGTTTTTTATGGAGAAGGACCAGACTTTACAACACTGCTGAGGATGCGACTAAAGACATGGCAGACAGGAGATTCCCCGTCACGATAATCAAACCACTGGAGAGCCTGCTGGATCAGATAAAAAGACTGACCTGGAACACATTTGGCAGAGAGGATAGAGGAGGAAAACGCAGCAGATCATCAGCAAAGCCAACTTACAAAGAGAAGCTACAAACCTATCGCCGATCCACAATGGAGAGCTAAAATAATGACTATGCAGTGAGTTATGATTGACAGACTGAAAACAGATTTGGACTGATCTCTCCGCACGTTACCAGGTACCAGGACAGACATTCATTCATTCTCCAGTTTTCATGAATGGGGCAGATACATAAATGTTGTGTCATATTTTTCCCCAGACATGACTGTTCTTACTTTTTAAAATTAAGGATGAAAAGGTGCAGGCCTTCCTGGAAGGACTGTGATGGACCCAAGGTTCAAGGTGAAGACAGACAGTGAGGCCATCAGGGACAGGCTGAGGACCGCAGCAGGTGTAGCAGCGACAGCCACAGGGACAGAAGAGGTATTTGACTCAGTCTGTGGTACATTTCTGTGATGCATGACTGGTTCCATTCATGGGGCTCACATGATATGTTTTCTGTTAAGCTATCAGAGCAAGAAGGAGACACGTGGAGCCAGAGACAATATCAGGAGGAGGGGGGGGGGAGCAGCAGGAGGAGGAAGGAGACTATGTAAGCTCT
This sequence comes from Megalops cyprinoides, assembly GCF_013368585.1. Taxonomy (NCBI): domain Eukaryota; kingdom Metazoa; phylum Chordata; class Actinopteri; order Elopiformes; family Megalopidae; genus Megalops; species Megalops cyprinoides. The sequence continues at coordinate 69,572,599 of NC_050584.1, read as the reverse complement.
GTTAATTATGGTAAACATATGGCATAGATGAAGACATGAAACTAATCAAACCATTGATCTAAAACATTTTGGTGGTGGAGCAGCAGTAGCACAACTACCAGTAGTAACAGTTGTAATAGTCATAGTGAATAGTGAGTGACTGGATTTGACTGTATTTGTATAGCACTTATTCAAAACCGTTATAAACAACAGATTTACAAGCAGCCCTCTGTAAAAGTAACTTTATGGTCCTTTTAATTTCAGACCCCATCTGTAAAGCACCCCAGGAAGATGGCCTTGGAGGAGCTGTTTGCAGAGGAGGAGCATGACTTGCAGCAGACCCAGACCCTCAGTGAGTGCCTGGATCTAGAAATCCAGATGTACAGAGGCCTGCCTTCCATCCCTGTATCAGCAGGCCCTACTCGTTGGTGGTGGCAGAAGAGGGACACCCTGCCTCTTTTGGCTGATCTTGCCCAAACATATTTGTGTGTTCAGGCATCCTCTACCCCATCTGAGAGGGTGTTCTCCACAGCTGGAGACACTATTAGCCTGGAGAGATCGAGGATCCTCCCTAAAAGGCCGATCATGGTAACAGTTCTCTGAGTTAAAGCTTCGCAGGCAGAAATGCTGCCAGATTCCATCTCCAACAAATAAAGCTTTTTCTCTAAGCGCACTTTTGGTCCGGTTTGTTTACTTTTAAAATTAGAAGAAAATCCAACAATGTGATGTCTGTAGTTTGTGTGCTTGCGAAAGCTACATGAGATTGTTTAATGAACAAGGATGGCATTTATCAATTTAATTTCATTAAATGCTCATGACACAGTACGGCTTTTGTGAGGTCTGTGTTCTAAATGTTATTGTTCATTGCACTCAACCTAACCTAAAAGTAAATCGATTGAAGTTAAGTTAGCTCCATTTTGTAATTTGAATTTTGAAACACAAGAAAGCTATAATGTGAAACATTTAAGAGAAAGCTTTGGAATTACTTGCCACTTAATTAACAATGATGACAATTTGAATAATTATGCAACAGCTAATACTGTAGCTTTCATAACAGCACCCAAATTCCAAACAATCTGCGGTGTTTTGCGAGCATAATCATTTATTCTAATTACGCGATTGGTGTGAATTATTCTGTGAACTATTTGTATTATTGTTAATCAAGGAGGATAAAGGGGAACAGGTTGAAAGTAATGATTTAAAGGTAGTGTTTGGGCTTCCCCTGTTTCCAGCTCACCCGCTGCCGCTGCCCCGGAAACATTTCACTGAACTTTGGAGGTGCACTCCCGCATCAGGTATGACTAAAAGGAAAAAAAATACGGGAAGAAACCCAACGTCACATGCCGGGGATAGCTGTTATTGCACTGGAAATAGCTATTCGATATATCGCAACGGCTTTATCGCCCAGCCCTAAGACAGACCCAAGACAACATTTGAAGGACCCTCCATGTCATGCACCATATCATACAGAATAAGATGGAAATGATTCTGATAGGATTGGACGCCCAAAAAGCATTTGATTAGTTGGAACTACTTGTATAAAGTATTACATAGATTTGGTTTTCATGACACCCTTATAAAAACAATTCAAGCATTATATGACAGACCAACTGCGCGCATCAAAATTAATGGTGCTCTTTTCAATTTGTTTTTCCTACAAAGGGGCTGCAGACAGGGTTGCCCAGCCTCTCCACTCTTTTTTGCGATATTTATTGAGCCACTTAACCAATGGATTAGACAAAATGAAAATAGTAAAGGAATCACAATGGCAGGAAGGGAGTATAATTTGACCTTATTTGCGGATGACGTCTTGATGTTTGGGGCAACCTTCACAATCCTTTCCAGAATTATTTGGAATACTAGATATATATACGGCTCTTTATCAGGATATAAATGAAATGTACTGTACATAAAACACAGTTGCTCACCTTTAATTATGAGCTGCCAGAAAAAATCAAAGAAAAATACAGACTTAATTGGGTTGCAGATTCGATGAAGTATCTTGGTGTTTATTTACCAAAAGACATCACAAAATTATTCATCATTAACTATGGACCTCTCAATTCTAAAATAAAAGATGATTTATTAAGATGGAACTTGCTTCCCTTTCTGAATCTCAGCTGTAAAGTAGAAACTATAAAAATGAATATCTTGGTATATATGGCAAGGAAAAAAAAACAGGATAAAATACACAAGACTCCAGTTAAGTAAGGAAAATGGGGAAACAGCACTTCCATGTCTCAAGGAATACTACTATGCAGCTCAACCGACACCACTGATCTGTTGGTGCAACCCTAATTATTCAGCTAGGTGGAGAGACATCGAATGCGCAGCAATGGGAGACGTACCCATACAGGCCATGACTTTTGATGAGAGATTGACAAACCAACTTTTAAACCAAGAAAACCCCTGGACTAAATTTACATTTACATTTATTCATTTAGCAGACGCTTTTATCCAAAGCGACTTACATAGATTACAGTTCTTTACAATGTTATCCATTTATACAGCTGGATATTTACTGAGGCAATTGTGGGTTAAGTACCTTGCCCAAGGGTACAGCAGCAGTGTCCCAGCGGGGATCGAACCGGCAACCTTTCGGTTACGAGTCCTGCTCCTTAACCACTATGCTACACTGCCGCCTAAATTACTGCTGAAATTGTGGCAGGAGACAGTAAAAATGTGTAAACTGAATCAGTCAAAGTTATTAAAATGGTGTGCTTTTGATTCAGAATTAATTAGTAATAAAACAGATTGTAGGTTTAACATAAGGATGAAGCAAGGGCTGACAGCCTACTGCACATTTATTCATAAGTGGGTAACCAAACGTTTCCAGGACCTCAAAGAACAACATGGCTTAATCCAACAGGACTTTTTCCAGCTATCTCCAAATGTGTAATTATCTTTGTGCATATTTTAAGGAAGAAGATTTAAAGACTCTAAATGAGGGCATTATGAAGGTATTTACATCAGCCTATAAAGGAGGGGGGTGTAATTATATCACACTGTAGTTATATCTAAAATATATAAACGCTTTTTACATGTAAAATCTGTTAGTAAGCAGTATAATGATTATAATTGGGAGAAACAGTGTAATAGTAAGTGTGTTTATGTAGCTTTTAGGGTAATCACATAATCAGGTTCTGTGACACAGTCCAGGTTACCAATGTGATGCTGCTATATTGAACTAATCACGCACACATGCATACTGTGATCGTGTGTATGTGGTGCAGGCCAACTAACTGAGAGGCCCATGATTTCATATGTTTATTGTTGTTACCAGTTATCAGTTCAATCACTTCATATTTCACAACCGCAATACCTCATACCTTTGAAGCTTCTCATATAAAGGCCTGTCCTGGGTGATATAGGTGCATGCTATTCAGTTGAACCCTTCAAAGTATTCTCCTCCCCTGTCATTGTTTGTGACAGAGAGGAGTTGGGGCAGTGTGTGCTCACTATCAACTCAAGGGTGCCTTTGAAACAATGTTTTTCCAATTAGGCGCCAGACTCCAAGCAAGGTCGAGCAAAATCAAATATCCTACAAGGCTTACGTAAACAGTTCTAACTATTTAGGTTGCTGTTGGGTTACTCTCGGAAGGAGACGAACAGGACCGCGAGAGGTTGAGGAGAGTGTGAGGTGTGAGACTGTAAGAGCAAGACTTTGTGAGTGTAACATCTGAAACTCTGCTGAGCCGACCATCGCCTGTGAAGCCTTGCTGTACTGAAGATCATCAATAAACAGTCTTCTCTCTCTCCTTCAACTGACGTCCAGCCTAAAGTTCTTTGTGTCCACAGTTTTATTAGTTAGCTTGCAAGTACATCACATTGAATTCATTTCACGGAATTCCAATAGTGTTCATAGTTCTAATTATATAAAATGAATAAAAAAAAAATTTTAAAAAAAGAGTAAAAAGTTGGGAGAAGGGAGATATGAAACAGATGTTGGAATCTATAGTTTTTGTTGCCGTTTTCCCCTTTCCCTCATCAACACTTATTTTAGCTTGCTTCATGGGACACAATACTCAGTGTTAATAAAGAGGGATACTCTATATACTGCATACTGCTTATGACAGCATTTGTAAGGTACAGCAACATTATTTATACAGGTATCGCAAAGAGAAGAAAGTGTTTTTTGTGGCTTTGTTGATATGCATCACCCTGTTTCTCAATTAAGACAGAATTTAAAGAAAAAAATGCTGTTGAGGGAATTCAGTGTGATCATTTTCAGAGGAAACCCCTACAAAACAAAACTAGAGCTAAAAGCTTACCACTTACAGCATAAACAGCAAAACCATCTTCAGGTGTCAGCAGAGACAGTTCCTGCACTTCCAGGGGAATATAAATGGCTCACCAGACACAAAGGGATTGTGGGATATCCAGTGAGAATAAGAAACCTAAGTCTTATGATTTGGATGGCTGCTTATTATACTTAATGCTGTCTGTGTTGAATTAAAAATGAGAGATTATACATATCCAATTTCTCTGGCATGAAGCAGTTTCATTGGAGAAAATGGTTTCAGAATCATTATGAATTCTTTACTTTGTACATTTGAGATTAACAAAATTCTCTTCCATGGACAAAGAAGACAAAATCATAATAGAAAAATTAGATATTTTATCTGACACTTGAAGCAAGCCTTGAAATGGCGTTCTCCCTCAATGACTCAGTAACTGACTGAATTCTACCACTAGAGGGCAAAGAGTAAAGTAAAACCACGATTTGCTGAACTCACATATTTCTATTAATTGAAAATCATACTCCACAATAATCACAAGAATTCAGTCCACACTCCCTTCCAAAGGCTCCCTTCTGGTTGCACTCTGAGTTTTATCACATCCTCCTTGGCTGAACAAATAATATCATAATGGCGAATTTGGATATTTTGGCTGCAACTTGAAGCAGGCCATCATCTCTCTCAATGACTGAGTAATTTACTGAATTTTACCATTAGAGGACAAAGAGTAAAGTATGTTGCAAGCTTAGTCAGGATCAGTGGACACATGGAGAGGTGAGCTGGCATCCTCAGCAGGTCCAGGTGTGATGCAGTGGGGTTTCGTCTCCTTACCTGTTTGAGGTCTGGTACTGGCAGCAGCTGCTCCAGTCTGGAGAGGAACTCCCACACCAGCATCTGCAGAGCTGAGTCATAACTGGGACCCAGCTGCAAGGAGAGAGAGAGAGAGAGAGAGAGAGAGAGAGAGAGAGAGAAAGAATGACCCTTTAATAATGAGATAATGTTTACTACCAGAACTCTGCAGTGAAACCTGTCCCACTTTACATGGACTTGAGTGTCAGACCTGGAGGAAGTGCTCTCTCTCAGCTGGGTCTTTCAGCAGGGTTTGGACCAGCTCCACAAAATCAGCTTCTGACGCCTCCACCTTCACATCAGAGCTCTGCAACACAGCACAGTGGTCACACACACAGCTAACACACTGTACAGTGTAAGGGTCCTTCCGATTCATCAGCCTGCCAGTTACATATTCTGCATTTCCCACAGTATCAGTCTCGGTTCCAGAGACACTGATAATGGGCCAGTAACACTTCCCCTTCCTCCCATTCCTGCCCCTGTAGTGGTCAGGCTGTGTGCTGGAGGAACCAGCACTGGTTACACACTCTGTGTCAACATACTGGATCATTGGCTCATTCCGTCTCAAATCAACCAATGCCAATGCTCTTTGCTCTCAGATTCACTACAAACTGTGACAAAATATTCCTTCATTTCTATCATTCACATGGATATATCTGAAGTTTTGATTATGTATACCAAACCTTTTTTGAGATTCTTTTGCTATAAATGTAACTCAAATCTTAATATTTCCAGATCTGAGGGAACAATATACACAGAGGGCTGAAATCACAGTGACACTAAATACAGACACTGATATGCTGCTATACCTGAAGAATCTATTTACAGTTCAACCTAAAATAAAACATCATTTTCAGTTAGAGCAAAAGAAAACATGGGTATAATACCTGCACCTTGCAATGCAAACCATACCGATTTTCATGTCAAAGGTATTTTATTACTGCGTGCCTAACTGACCATCACATATGAAATTACTTCACCTGGCAAACAAAATGTGATGAAAATATCTTCCAAATTTCTGCCACCACTCGCTGTCATCTCTGCTATGAAACCACTTATACTTTCACTGTGTGACACTTTTACCCAGTATTTGCAGGATGAACTGAAACGTATCATTTAACATAAATTCTGTTTTCCATGTAGTTCTCCTGAATGGAAAAACAAAAATCACACTTTTCATTATCAGCCCCCTTCTCTCACCCTCGCTCGCAGTGCCAGAATCAGCTGGTTCCTCTGTCTGTAACTCAGCAGCTCTGGGACTGCCTCTGTCACCAAAGTCACAAACTCCTCCAGTTTCCCATAATGCATTATGTCTCGCTGCTCCACCACTTGCCACATGGCTGCAGAGAACAGTCATAGAGGGGGAACCAAAAGGCGCAGGGAGGAGAGAGGAAGAGAGGGATCTGCAACAGAGAGAGAACATAAGGAATCTACACACAAACAGGAGCACCTCTGACACATCTAAAGCAGCACTGGCTTCAGTTACCAGCATTTGGTCCTGGTTCCACAGCCTACTGTTTACCACCCACTGCTGTTTATAGTTATAAATTAAGTTTGGGCTTCAAGGGGTTTGGTCCATGTTGCAAAGAATAACAGCTATATGAATTCTTGTTTTTAACATTTAATTGTGTAAGTTATATGGCTTGTAAAGAGCCAGCCAGTGGATCTGTGGAAACATTAAAATGGGTGAAACACCAGCTACATTTCAAGATTCAACAGTCGCACGGTTTTTTCACTTTGCTGTGTCTGTACCTCCAGGGAAAACCCTCCGCTAAATCAGGATAAAGTCCGCACAAAATGCTGCGCATTCAGAAGCAGCGGGAGATTCACCGGCTCAGTCAGCGAAGGGCCAGAGTAAACCGACAGAAACATCTCAATAAACCAACCAAAAATCAGATGTCAGCGTTTTAGTTTAATAACTGGTCTGAGTACACATCTAACCGTCAGCGCACTAATGTGCGTATGTTACAACCGTTTATTGCACTCATTTAAACCTACTCTATACGAGCACGCTGTTGTCACTCCCAGACTCGTTTTACGACGTCTCAATGACATTAATTGAAATAAAATTCAATCTATTTTATTATTTATTATAGGATAATTTAATATTGTACGTTGGCTTTGTTTAATAGGTGTTGCAATCTGGTTTTGAATGACTGCTTCTTTCATTAGAGAAGCATTCGCAGCATTCCGAGATGCTGCAGGCTGAGATGCTTTCCGGCACAAACCGCGATCATTTGGCCGCAGATCCACCTCTCCAGGTGACGGATCGCAATACTTTGATATACTTTGTGGGTGACAGTCTCACTGTCTATCTTTACATCAATACAAAACTAGGGTGTGCAAATTAAGACAACTATTCATCAGTATGCAAGGTCACTGATTAATAGCATATTGTACCAAAAAAGGTGCGACCAAATCATGTGCTGGTGCGACCAGCTGAGAAAGTTCGTAGCACCAGTGCTACAAGTGGAAAAGTTAGTCTGGAGCCCTGTATCTACCTGGCTACTCATCTACTCAAGCGAGTAAGATCAAAACCTACCTGGCGATGTCCGTACATGGTAGTCGTGGTCCGAGGCAACGCTAGCAACATCAGCGTTTTCTCGACCACAGCAAGGTTTGACTCGACGAACATCAAACCCCAGTCTTTCAGTCGACCTGTCATGAACGGACTGCCTGGCTGGGGTTCTGTCGGAGACCCATGGAAAAATACAAGGCACCGCATCTTTTTTAATTCTGTTTAGACCACTAGTTGTTTTGAACAGGTCCTCGCTGCGAAAGTGCATGCTACAAACAACTGTGTCATCACAGACGTTAAACAGCGGGCCTTCCTCTCTCTTGATGGCTTGAATCCATACTCTCTTGCGGTCCTCATCACGGGGAAATGTGTGAAAGCTTAAATAGGGCTGTTTCTGCTTGCTGTTTGTACACAAAGGTACACAACACCACTTCTTGCTTCTCGACTGTGCCATTGTCGGTTCGCTAGTATTAGGGTACACGGCTAACCGGAAATAAAGATACCCCCTGTCGGCTCAGACCGGAAAATCGCTATCTTTACGTGGGAGAGGCGAATTCTCGCAGCGTCTTCTTGCACCGTCTGCGTCTCCTGCTTCTTCAGTGAATTAACAGTGCGGATTGCGACAGATTCAGACCTGCCTATCGCCACCTACTGTGCAGGAGGCCAGAGATTCGCAATCAGTATTTTTGCTGCTTATCCTCACGTTATGTTTTGCCATTTTACAACTTTCGGATGAAAGACGCGTCAACTATTACAGCCAAGTCTTTTCATGTCACATATACTCAAGTTTTCGACTAAATTTCCATAAATAACCGTTATGACAGTTATACCCATCTATACATTTGGCAATGTTAAACTTAATTTGCCAGGTGTCTGCCCAGTTCTAGATATCGTTTAATAAACCTTCTTGAATTATTTTTGCAGCAAACTGCTAGCTTCACTACACCTATTTTAAATATTTTGCTGTCAATATCGTTTGCTGTCAAGGTCATTTAAATAAATAGAAGCAGCAGACGTCCCAGCACTGACCTCTGATGGACTCCACCCGCTCCAGCTCTGGTTAAATCCAGCGTTACTCTTTGAATTCACACAGAAAACATCAACATGGCTGTTGGATTTCTTCGAGGAATTGTGTTGGCTCACATCAGCCCTACTGTTGTAGTATTACATCTACTACAACAGCATTTTATACATATAATGAAACAAAAAGTAATAATACTTACTAATTCATGTCAACTATCTTAAAATGTAAGACATTTTGCAGTCTGAGAATACTTCTATTTAGCTTAACTATTTAATTTAAGTACCACAGTGCATTCATTATTTTGGATAATTTGTTCAAGTATAATAAAACGAGCATATTGAGATGTATAATGTAATGAATTAAGTCATTATGCGTCTGTCAGGTGCATGTAAGATTTACATAATGTTAACATTTAATCTGCAAATTCACAGTTTCTTCTAGTACACATTAAGGGCCACAGCCTAGTCTTTCACTGACAGTTTGAGCTTTCGAGGGAGTGAATAACAGCATTGGTAGTTTGTTACTTTATCTCGGAAGCAGGGAGGACTTATCAGGTTTTTAATGCAGGCCACTGTTTGCAATTAAATGAACAAACCCAGCTGAATAAGGCTGTCGCAATAGGCTTTTAATGAATGCTGAAAGTGACACAAGGTTGTACATGCAGGTGACATATTACTGACTCACTGCAATCCAAACAGTTAAATGTACAGTATCAACAGCTCTTAGCTCACCTGAAGTTAAATAAACGGCTCGTCTCGAGACTGTTAACACAACTGTTAACACAAGGTCTATGTTAGCCAACAGACATGACAGCTAAATTATGAAGTCCATTGCTGCAATAAACAATTTCCCATCATACTAACAGATATTTTAATATTGTCACAATTTCATCTAGTCACTAGCATGATTGTTTCAATGCATTAATGTCAGCATCACTTACATGAACTGCCCACTCATGTGCAAACAATTTCCCAACTGTGCATGTAGATTGTTCACATTGTATTTCACTTTTGTAAAGGTAATACATACACTGGTTAGGGATGCTATTCCACAGCTGCTGAGGATGCCTGGGATTCAGGCACTGAGGACCCAGCTTCACTCTGACTGGGAGCCGGGCATCTTCCACTTCCAGAACAGGAGGTTGGTTGCTATGACTCCCATGAACTAAATGTCATCATCACGGTGCTGAGGGTTAAAGCCGCTTGAAACAATGATTCTATTTCAAATTCAAATGGTTCACTGTGTTGAAAAGGTTCATTTTCCCCATCACTCTTTTGGATCAATGGAAAGACATCCTGCATGAGGAACTATAATTCAACGCCACCCTGTTTCAAATGACTGATGGACCATCAGCTGCCCTGAGCATGCAGTGAGTGCTCTTTTGCATGAGAACTGCTGTTTTCCCAGATTGCTCAAAGCTTACCACACTAGAACAGCGTAATCACAGTTCTCTGTGATTTGGAGCTCTGTCAAATCTCTCAGGTGAGTCTTTCCACACTGAGAGCAGTGGAATAGCACTGCCCTCTGTGATTACTAGTGTCTACCTGATCAACTGAATCTCTTCCCGTGCTCATCTCAGTAGACTGGCATTCCTCTCTGTGAATTCGCTGGTGTTGTCTCAGACTACTTGATCGAGTGAAGCTCTTCCCACACTGGGAGCAGTGGAATGGGCGTTCCCCTGTGTGAATTCTCAGGTGTTTTGTAAGAGCACTTGATCGAGTGAAACTCTTCCCACACTGAGAGCAGTGGTACGGCCGCTCTCCTGTATGAATTCGCTGATGTCGTGTTAAGGCTGACTGATAGGAGAAGCTCTTCCCGCACTGGGAGCAGTGGTACGGCCGCTCTCCTGTATGGCTTCGCTGATGTCGTGTTAAGGCTGACTGATAGGAGAAGCTCTTCCCGCACTCGGAGCAGTGGTAGGGATGCTCACCTGCGTGAATTCGCTCGTGCTGCCTAAGGTCGGACTGGTAATTGAAGCTTTTCCTGCAATGTGAGCAGTGGTAGACATGCTCCCTTGTGTGAATTCTCAGGTGTTTATAAAGAGCACTTGATTGAGTGAAATTCTTCCCACACTGAGAGCAGTGGTACGGCTGTTCTCCTGTATGAGTTCGCTGATGTTTCGTCAAAGTAGTTGATCGACTGAAGCTCTTTCCACACTGGGAGCAGTGGTATGGACGCTCTCCTGTGTGAATTCTCAGGTGTTCCGTCAGATTACTTGACTGACTGAAGGCTTTCCCACAGTGGGAGCACTGATGGGGACGCTCTCCTGTATGGATTCGCTGATGCGCTGTCAGGAGTGACGCACATCTGAAATCCTTCCCACACTGGGAGCAGTGGTATGGGCGCTCTCCTGTATGGGTTCGCTGGTGTAGTGTCAGAGAACCTGAATGACTGAAACTCATTCCACACTCGGAGCAGAGATATGGTCGCTCCCCTGTATGAGTTCTCTGATGTGCAGTCAGGTGTTTTGCAGCTTTGAATCTCTTTGGACAATGGGGGCAGTGGTATGGCCGCTCCCCTGTATGGTTCTTCAAAGTAGTTGATTCACTGAAGGTCTGTGTGGGGTGCTGAGGGGTGCTGCTGGGAGGCAGTGGGTTCTCTGCTCCATTTCCTCCAGATCCCAGAATCCTGCTGTACTCCTCTGGGTGAACCTTCTCAATGTGCTGGTGAAGGTTCACTTCTTCCATGTGAGTGAATGGGCACTGGGAGCAGGCAAAGACCCAAGACGCCACCTCAGCTGTCTGCCCTGAAGAGAGAGAATAAAGGTTCTGATAAATACATCAAACTTGTAGAACATTCAAAGGTATATAGCAGAAAGAAACAGAAACATGTAAAGAACAATATCAGCAGTGGCAAAAATACCCCAGTCATGGTGATCTAATTCTTTGTTTTTTGCTTTTTTCCCTTCATACTAGAAAACAAATTAGCAGTTGCACAGTAAGCTCATCTCACCACAGAAACAGTCCTGTAGGAACCCTGAAGTGAGATGCATACAACCATGACCTGCTGCTTAAGTTGACACAGAAAGGAATTCACAAGTACCCAAAGTTACCGCAAACAGTATGCTCAATTTGTAATGTTATATTAAACGAATATACATACATGCACACGCAGACTATTTTCACAGCTTTTCCCTCTGCAGTCTTATTTGCTATGTCTTCCTACTTGAAAGCAGCTTCCGATTTCCAATGACCCTTCAAAGTCATTCTCAGCCTTTTTCTCCCTAACCGATCCTCCACCTCCTACCACTAATGAAGTGGTTGCTAATGAATTTGCTTCCTAGTTTGAGAACTGAGTGACAAACATCTGAAGTTGGCTCCATATATGCCACCACACTCACTACAGCTGGTCCAGTAACAACTTAGCTGCTTTCCCAGCATTCTTGGCTATTTCCAAAACTGACGTCTACTTTCACAGTCCAACCCAAAACCAGGCCCTACCTCTCCAAGTATGCTGCACAGCTCCAGGCTCTTGTCATCTGAAGACTTGACTACTGCAAAGTTCTCTTGACCGGCCTTCCGGCATCTACCATTAAGCCTCTACAGCTGATACAGAGCGCGGCGGGGTGTCAGATCTTCAATCAACCAAAGACTGCCCACATTACACCTCTCATTGTCTCGTTCCACTGGCTCCCAGTAGCTGCCCACGTCAAGTTCAAGGCCTTGATTCTTGCATTCAGAACATCCAACAAAGCTGCACCTCCCTATCTGAACGCACTACTACAAGCTTATGTTCCTTCCTGACCACTATGCTCTGCTAATGAAAGGCGTCTGGTGGTCCCGTTTAGAACTGTGACGATAACCGCATCACCGCAATACCGCGGTCATGAGATGCCTACCATGGGGTTGAGCTCATTACCGCATCACCGCAATTATTTATTTATTTTATCGTTTATTTATTTATTTTAGGGCTCGTTCGCGATTAATCTGGAAACTTTAACACGTTAATGTTTTAACGCAATTTAATCATATTATCAAGTTTGACCCCAACTTCCTTCCATAAATCCAGCGCGGATATTTACCTTGAAATCCTAATCCTCCTAATCCTCCAGGATCTATATGCTGCCTTTGTTACAGTTGACCATTACATACTCCTGGGTACCCTGGCGATACAGGACACTTTGGGCACTACCCACATATGGCTTCCAACCCACCTTTCTGTTATTTAGTCATGGTGTGATTTTATCTCAAAACCTCACATCCTCATCAGGAGTCCTTCAGGGATATGCCCTTGGTCCCCTCCTCTTCTCCCTCTACACAAAATCTTTCGGATACGTAATCTCCTCTTATGTCCTTTTCTACCATTGGGATCCTGATGATGGCCATAGCGCTGTCATTCCCATCAGCTGACAAGCATATTGCCTCACAAAGTCTTCAACTGGACAATCAGTATCAGCACCTCAAAGCTCAACCTCATCCAAATGGAACTTCTTTTCATGCTGGCTCGTATCCAGTGCATGACCTCTCATCATGCCAGTGTGTCACAAACTTGGGGCTGGTTGTGGATACTAACCTGTCCCTCACAGGCATGGTGACACAGAGTGGCAGAGTTCTGCTCTAGAACACCTGAAAATTCCACCTCTTTCTTTCTCTTCGTCCACTGTGCTCTCCAGACTGGATCACTGCATCTCTCTGCTGTGTGGCTTCCTGCCAATTTCCAATCAGAACTCTCCGCTTTATTCAGAATGCAGCTGCTTTACTGATCAACAAATATAAAACCCTGTCACACCTCTCCCCACCTCTCTACCCTGGTTACCGGACATGACTTGGATAAAATTCAAAATTCTGGTTCTAGCTGACTGAGCAGTAATAGAAACTGTACTGCCGCACAGACAGCCCACAATCACACCCTACACTCATGCCCGGCCACTCCGCTCCTCAAACTCAGGTTCCTGGAAAAGGACACTCACCTTCTGCATGTTTCCTTTTTACACCCCACACTGCTGGAATGGGCTGCCCACAATAGCAAGCTTGCTGTCCTCTTTCCAGAATGCATTCAAAACCCACCCATTTAGACCACACCTTGACTCCCAGGGCCTGGTGGGACTGAAGCTACCACAGTGGCATTCCTCATTCTTCTCACACATACCAAAGAGCTACGTTCTTCTCAGAGACAATGCCACAGTGTGTGCACAAGCTGACAGACTGGACGTCATTTTGGATCAGCAAACACTTGCATAGAGAAACTAGTTGGAAAGCTTTTCTCACCTGTGTTTCCTTTACTGAGGGGGATGACAGAAGATTCAAAGGAGGGTTCAGCACAGATCCTGCAAAACATGAATAAAGGCACATTACTGTGGCAACACCGATCACAATGAGGAGGAAGAGACACTGACTTCATCTCTCCCTTCACTCTTACTCTGGCTCTGATGAATCTGGAGGCTCTTTCAGGGGGTTCTCCAAGCTGTCAATCATCTCCTCCTTCTGGATCATGACCTGTTCCTTCTGCCTCAGTGAGCTGTCTTCCATCACTGGAGTAAACTCATCCTGTTTCCATGGAGATCTCACTCCCTGGTTCCCATTACTGACCACAGGATGAGAAAGTGATGATACAAGAACTGACATCTCTGTGACCTCAAGTCGGCGAATCAGCACTCTAGGCTGTTTGAGAAGACAGGAAATGACCTGAGGTGAAAGGCCCTCCCCTTCCTGTTGGCTACAGTCTGATTTTCCTTCATTCTTCAGCTCTCTGTCAGTCTGGAGGGCTGGATCACTTTCATCTCTCTCCCTCTGTTCATGTCTCTCTTTTTGGCCCTCCCTCCAAAGTCCCTTGTCCTCTTCATCTCTCACACCATCCTCCTTCTCCATCTCCTCACTCTGCCTGTCCCCACCTTCCTCTTCCTCCTCCTTTATGTTGGATAGTATGTCTATCTCCTCCCTGCTCATCCCATATCCAGTCTTCCTCTTCATCCTCTCCTCTATATCTTTACTTCTGTTTAGACCTGATCCCAGCTCCACTACCGTGTAATCTCTGCTGTCCATCAAAGTATCTGTCATTTCTTCACCTGAAGATGCAGGACTTGAAAAGTACTTAGAACCAACCGCAGATTCTGATTGGCTATCAGAGTCAGTCAGTTCTGCTGAATTCACCACTTTTCCAAATGGAGGGAGGGAAGGCAGCACAGAGTTTTCCATGGAGGGAAGAGCTTCAGAGACTGAGAGAGAGAGAGAGAGAATTAATAGATACCTTTTGTACTTATCTCTCTTCAATTCTCATAGAAACTGATTTTAAAGAGAACTTGTCATTACCTGAAAGAACAGATCCACAGGAAAAAAAGCAAGATAAAGGCATTCTTTAACATAACCCTCTTCCTGCTTCTGCACATTTCTCTTGAATGGTTCAAAATTCAGCTACATGGAACTGAGAAGTATGCTGTGTCACATGGAAGCATTTATGATTGCATTTAGTCATGTAGCGGATTCTCTTATCCAGAGCAACTTACAAAAGTGAAAAAGGTTAGGCAAAGAGCAGAGACAGTACCAAAGCTTCCACTCCACAACCAGCAGGAGGCGCCATTACACAGCATCCAGCCGTAGAGCCACAGCAGCTCTCCTGTTCACTCACATGTTCTGCCCTCTTTCTGCTGATCAGGACACTACTAAATGAGTAAATCAATGCGAGGGGAGTGACGTACAGGCAAAGATGAAGCCAAACAGCGTGCTGATATTAAATTCTTAAAAATAAGAATGTCTCAGGATTTGTAGGAACATAAGAACTAAGAATAAAAATGGAAATACTCCATTCACCAAGTGTTTGCTTGTTACTGGCCTGTAGTCTAAAGTAAAAGTAGCAAATCAAGACTGATAAGTACTGAGAGCAGATCTTCAGTGTCTTAAGGCTCTTTTAAATCATTCATTTTAGTCTTAAACTCATCTTTAGTATTTAACTACTTTTTAGTCTTTAATAAGGCCTACCATTCCTATCCCAGAGCCCAGGACATCTGTGGTGCTGGAGTAGGGTCTTAAGATGCTGTGGGTCAGAGACAGACTGCACACACTCCTCCAGGACAGAGGGGGCAGCATCGAGCCATGATACAGTCTGAGGGAGAGAGGAGGGTTAGATATTTCATTTCATTTCATTTCTTTGACTTTTTTTTTTTGAGTTTTTCACCATTTTTAAAATGCCCCCCCTCCTTATGCAGCTATATTTTGGAACGGCTATCTGTATACCAGGCTTGCCTCACCACAGCTAATTGGCACTTGTGCTTGGTTGTGAGACCAATGTCATTCTCCATCACACACATGCAGCCTGTAGCTGTTTTTCAGCACACCACAGTGCAGTGAAAGCTTGCTGGGAGACAGACTCTGCTGCCCTGACGACCCCAGCAAATCGCAGACACCTGACGAATCGCAGAGTGCCTGAGAGCGGTGACAGGAGGGGACCCTGGCTAACCGACCCACCCCTATTCCTGCCGGAACAGGGCCGGTATGTCCTGTGGGCACCTGGTCATCGTCAGCCGACGCGGCTGGCATCACACCCTGGGCACAGAGCTCAGCTTGCGCTCAAGGTGAGCACTCTCACAAATGAGCTACCTGGGAGCCTCATTTTACATCTGTAATCATTTCTTCCATCTAAGAATATTCACATAGACTTAAATAAGGTAAAAAGAAAAACAACCACTGATTGCAAATCTCCACCCCCTTGGATACTGTTGCTAAGTCAGGTGAGCTTACTGAATGGCCAAATGCTGTATCTGAATGAGTTACTGGAGTAGGCAAGTGATCAGTTTTGCACTCAAAATTGACAGACTTCAAGAAGACTGCTGTTATAATGCTTTTGAGGGGTACATTCAACATGATCATTTTCAGAGGAAACCCCTACAAAACAAAACTAGAGCTAAACGCTTACCACTTACAGCATAAACAGCAAAACCATCTTCAGGTGTCAGCAGAGACAGTTCCTGCACTTCCAGGGGAATATAAATGGCTCACCAGACACAAAGGGATTGTGGGATATCCAGTGAGAATAAGAAACCTAAGTCTTATGATTTGGATGGCTGCTTATTATACTTAATGCTGTCTGTGTTGAATTAAAAATGAGAGATTATACATATCCAATTTCTCTGGCATGAAGCAGTTTCATTGGAGAAAATGGTTTCAGAATCATTATGAATTCTTTACTTTGTACATTTGAGATTAACAAAATTCTCTTCCATGGACAAAGAAGACAAAATCATAACAGAAAAATTAGATATTTTATCTGACACTTGAAGCAAGCCTTGAAATGGCGTTCTCCCTCAATGACTCAGTAACTGACTGAATTCTACCACTAGAGGGCAAAGAGTAAAGTCAAACCACAATTTGCTGAACTCACATATTTCTATTAATTGAAAATCATACTCTACAATAATCACAAGAATTCAGTCCACACTCCCTTCCAAAGGCTCCCTTCTGGTTACACTTTGACATGTATTACATCCTCCTTGGCTGAACAAACAAAATCATAATGGCGAATTTGGATATTTTGGCTACAACTTGAAGCAGGCCATCATCTCTCTAAATGACTGAGTAATTTACTGAATTTTACCATTAGAGCGTTAAGAGTAAAGTATGTTAAAAGCTTAGTCAGGGTCAGTGGACACATGGAGAGGTGAGCTGGCATCCCCAGCAGGTCCAGGTGTGATGCAGTGGGGTTTCGTCTCCTTACCTGTTTGAGGTCTGGTACTGGAAGCAGCTGCTCTAGTCTGGAGAGGAACTCCCACACCAGCATCTGCAGAGCTGAGTCATAACTGGGACCCAGCTGCAAGGAGAGAGAGAGAGAAAGAGAGAGATAGGGAGGGAAAGAATGGCCCTTTAATAATGAGATAATGTTTACTACCAGAACTCCACAAAATCAGCTTCTGACACCTCCACCTTCACATCAGAGCCCTGTAACACAGCACAGCGGTCACACACACAGCTAACACACTGTACAGTGTAAGGGTCCTTCCGATTCATCAGCCTGCCAGTTACATATTCTGCATTCCCCACAGTATCAGTCTCGGTTCCAGAGACACTGATAATGGGCCAGTAACACTTCCCCTTCCTCCCATTCCTGCCCCTGTAGTGGTCAGGCTGTGCTGGAGGAACCATCACTGGTTACCAACTCTGTGTCAACATACTGGATCATTGGCTCATTCCATCTCAAATCAACCAATGCCAATGCTCTTTGCTCTCAGATTCACTACAAACTGTGACAAAATATTCCTTCATTTCTATCATTCACATGGATATATCTGAAGTTTTGATTATGTATACCAAACCTTTTTTGAGATTCTTTTGCTATAAATGTAACTCAAATTTTAATATTTCCAGATCTGAGGGAACAATATACACAGAGGGCTGAAATCACAGTGACAGTAAATACAGACACTGATATGCTGCTATACCTGAAGAATCTATTTACAGTTCAACCTAAAATAAAACATCATTTTCAGTTAGAGCAAAAGAAAACATGGGTATAATACCTGCACCTTGCAATGCAAACCATACCGATTTTCATGTCAAAGGTATTTTATTACTGCGTGCCTAACTGACCATCACATATGAAATTACTTCACCTGGCAAACAAAATGTGATGAAAATATTTTCCAAATTTCTGCCACCACTCGCTGTCATCTCTGCTATGAAACCACTTATACTTTCACTGTGTGACACTTTTACCCAGTATTTGCAGGATGAATTGAAACGTATCATTTAACATAAATTCTGTTTTCCATGTAGTTCTCCTGAATGGAAAAACAAAAATCACACTTTTCATTATCAGCCCCTTCTCTCACCCTCGCTCGCAGTGCCAGAATCAGCTGGTTCCTCTGTCTGTAACTCAGCAGCTCTGGGACTGCCTCTGTCACCAAAGTCACAAACTCCTCCAGTTTCCCATAATGCATTATGTCTCGCTGCTGCACCACTTGCCACATGGCTGCAGAGAACAGCCGTAGAGGGGGAACCAAAAGGCGCAGGGAGGAGAGAGGAAGAGAGGGATCTGCAACAGAGAGAGAACATAAGGAATCTACACACAAACAGGAGCACCTCTGACACATCTAAAGCAGCACTGGCTTCAGTTACCAGCACTTGTTCCTGGTTCCACAGCTTGTTTGCCCCCAGCTGCCAGCTTTAGTTACATACTCAATATTGCCTTCAAGGTGTTTGGTCCATGTTGCAATGAATAACAGCCATATGAATTTTTGTTTTTAACATTTAGTTGCTTATGTTATATGGCTTGTAAAGAGCCAGCCAGTGGAACACCAGGCATTAACCAGTACCAGCAGAAAACTGACCATTCTCGACAGTGTCTTTTATTGTATCATCATGTAATCTTACATTTTGTCATTTTTACATGATCTATAAGATGTATATTAAATAATATCTGTCTCCAGTAACGATTATGTGCGCCTACATTTTTTTTTTTTTAAGTAAAGGTAACGTGGTCGAAAAACCATATGATTCTATGGGGAAACAGAAGGCTAGTAATGTTACCTAGCGTTAGCAGCTCGGTAGCAGTTTAGCCACATATCCACGGATCCCCAGTAACAGCACTAGCGAAGATTGTGCTGTCAGGTGTAACATTAATAAGAAACGAAATGTGAAGTTTCATATTTTATCTAAGACTAGACACAGTCAATACGTTAATTTACCTTCAAACTAGCCAAGACGGTCGGTGCTTGTTAAAGTGCTGGCTGACACACAGGAAAAACCCGTGTTAAAATACATCTCTAAAGTTACTCATGTGATCATGCTGGTGGGAATATATTTTGTAGTATGTGACTGCTACAATGCAAAAATATACTGACATTATAGAAACATGGTAAAGTTACTTAATAACAGTGAGAAAGTCGTGAATTTTGCACGTAAGTCTACAGGAGCCAAAGCCACTTTCTGCCACCAGCCCCATGTGAGTCTGTTTTGCGAGACTTCAGGAAACAAGCATCCGGTTGCGGTTCTTTATTTACCGTAGCGTGTGTTCATGCGTTACTTTATCGTTCTCGAAGCGAATATCATGCAAAAAATCGAACTGTTTTTTTTTTCTTTAATCCATATGTTATCATGCCCGTAACCAGCTATGATGTTACCGACGTCCAGTGAAGCACCCAATTCCGTTCCCCTCCAAATTCCGTTTCCCTTTACGCCATCATACTACAATTCTTACGTATTTGCCAGGTTATCGTACGTATTAACAAAATTAACGTAAGTGAGAATCACAACTGGATGTACGGGGAGCGAAATGGTTCAAGAAGGCGGTGTAGGCTAAATGCGACAAATGACCGCTGCAAAAAAAAAAGAAAAACAAGGAAACAAAATTAAAATAACAGAACATTAATAGGAATGTAGACAACCTATTATATGTAGGCCTATTATGCTATGGTATGTGTGCCAATGTAGCGGAGCTGAAGTGATTAGCTCGTGTGAGTCCTGCGTAAAGCCTTAGGTAGCGGGTAGCAGGTAGCCGAGTGGTTGCAGCGGCTACGTCACTCCCCCTGAGACCTGGTTAAGTAGCGTTGTCGCCGACAGGCTAACGGCAATTTGCCTTTAGCTCAACTGGCAACGACGCTGGCTTTAAGGGGTTGGCAGCGAGCAGTAAGAACCTCGGTTCGAAACTCGCTCGCTCGCCGACCCACGTAACATCATATTAAAACACACAACGCAGGAGACCACCCGTTACACCAAGACATTTGAAACTACAGGCAACACTTTTGGGTTGTTTCGCTTTCCGTAGATGCAGTTGTGCTTGGGTGCCTCTGGAGGTTCCGTGAACAGACATGGCTTCCTCAACTTGAATTCCTAAAGACAGCGGAATCGGCTGCTACAATTGTATGAAACATGTTAAATATGCGTGCTCTGGCCATGGTGAAGGCTAGGCTATTTCTTTAATATTAGTAGGCTAGCTAACGTTTCACACAACACCCATTGATTAGAAAACAGCTTATGTCGGCGACAGTATCAATAATAGTAGGCCTGCGAAACATTTCAAAGCCAAATTTGGAAATGAATATAGGTGACGTTAGCTTGTAATGGTGTTACTCTCAAGCATTTTTTTCTTTTATTTTTATAGCTAGCTAAGGTTACAAATAACCTTCGCTTAATTATCATGCTTCATACAGTAGATCAATGTATTTTGATGCTCTATATAATGTTTGTATGACAACAACATTGACAAAACCTATATATCGTCCCCCGCCACACCCCCCGGTTGCGGCCATGGATTTTATGTATATGTCCGTAAGCAATTTTAAATGGGGGAAATCCGTATAATTTAGGTTGTCATGCATTACCTGATCATGTCACTCTGACGATGCCTATTGAGAAGAAAGACATACACACCTCTGATTTCCTTTCTTGATGAAACCTCTGTTTCCATCGCAACGAAACGCAGAGAGAGCGAGTTGGCGATCAAATCTGCAACTGGTTCGCAGCACCTACGGGCTGATGTACCGGGCTGATTCTCCGAGAGGCCGGTTACGTCTGTGCGTTTCGCTGCCTGCGCTTACAAACGCCATCCGTTTGTAAAAGTGCATTTAAGTAAGAAATTCTGTTGTGGTTGCCTCTGTATTGGTTCTCGCAGATTTGCACCGTCTGCGTCTCCTGCTTCTTCAGTGAATTAACAGTGCGGATTGTGACAGATTCAGACCTGCCTATCGCCACCTACTGTGCAGGAGGCCAGAGATTCGCAATCAGTATTTTTGCTGCTTATTAAGGATGGGCGGATCGACACCAAAGATTCAAGATTCAAGAACTTGAAATTATCGATACTTCCAATCCTGATGGTTCAGTTTTGAGAATCGATCCTCATATTAAAAAATCGATAGCAGGTACTGTCTTTAAGCAGTGATTTTATTATGTGTGTGTGTGTAATTTTTTTTACTTCATGTATTTTTTTAAATTGTTGTTTAGGATAGGAACTACTTTTCCTTCCACCCTCTCTCTCCGCTTCCATAGCCTACAGAAAGGCAGTGGTGAGGCACGCAGAGAAACAGATTCTGCCAGTTAGTTGTGAACATTTGTTTCAGTGCCTATTCCAACAGAAACTCTGAACTCCCTAAGCATGTACTCAATAAACACGTAACAAAAAAGAAAAAAAACTTTTTTTTTCTTCAAATTTCCCCCATCACCAAATGCAGATCAGTGTCCTGTTATGTAACAAAGTCCTCCAGGTGGTTAGGCTGACATCTCTCCCTGGTTGACCTTCTTAGAGAAGGTGGAGTAGGAGGTTCAGCCCCTACCGTGGGTGGGAGTTCAGACACAGCCTTTGGCTCCTGCGGTACAACCGCAGTAGGCTCGGGGAGATCCACTGACTCAGGAGGTAAGTTGCTCATTAGACCCCGGACCTCATCCCTCACTTTGTCTCCCACCTTCCCTTCCAGGAAATCCAGAGCTGGGTCAGAATGTCTGACTTTGATTTATTCAATGTGCCGTTTGAAGTTTTGTCCATTTCCAGCCAGTACCGACAGTGGGCCTGTACAGCTGGCAGTCACCGCAGGGACCCACTTTGGACCGTAGCTGTATTTTCGGACATAAACTTCATCACCCACTGAGACATTTCTCAACTTTCTCAACTTTGTGCCACTCTTTTTGTTTTAACTGCTTCTGCTGTACCTTTGCTTTCATGTCAGGGAGGAGTAAATCAAAGGTGGACCTTAATCGTCGTGACATCATCACTTCAGCTGGAGACACCCCTGTCGTGTGTGGGGTGATGCGATAGCTGAATAAAAATGGGGACGATCTGGTTTCCAGTGTGTCCCTCTTCATCTTCTGCACTCCCTCTTTAAAGGTCTGAACGGCCCGCTCAGCTAAGCCTTTTGAGGAGGGGTGGAAAGGCGCTGACATCACATGCTGGATACCATTTTGCTTCATATAAAGGACTCAAATTCGGCACTAGTGAAGCATGTCCCATTGTCAGATACTCGCACTCGCGGTAGGCCAAACACACTAAAACTCTGCCTCAGTTTCTCTATGGTGACCTGTGAAGTAGCTGAGTTAGTGGGGTAGATGTCAATCCGTTTTGAATGAGCATCAACAATAACTAAAAACATTTTTCCCGGAAAAGTACGGGACATGAACCCAATTGGTTTCTCACTGCCGTCCTCCATCCAATGTGCCAACACCGCTCCCACGCCATAGGGTGAGGTGTCACAGGACAGCACCAATTCCCGGTCCGCTGAATAGTGCACTAACACCTTTGCAGACTGCATTGCATCTTTTGACTTTTGGAACGCCACTTCTTGTTCTGTATTCCACTCCCATTTCACATTCTTTTTCAACAGTTTATACAGGGGGGCCAAGAGGGTGGACAGATTGGGCAAGAATTTCCCATAGTAGTTTAATAAACCAAGATAGGCTTTTAACTCGGACACACTAGTAGGCGCAGGCGCATCCACTAGCGCCTGCACTTTTTCTTGGACTGGATGGATCCCTTGTGCGTCCACGTCATGTCCTAAATACTCCACCTCATCTTGTAGGAAGACACACTTGTTTCTATTTAGATTCCTTAGATGGTCCTCTGTGTCAATCCCTGTGACTAACAAATCATCTAAAACTGCCACCCTAGGGATCCCCTGCATCAGACCTTCCATGATTCATTGGAAGATCGCGGGGGCGGAAGCTACCCCAAAGGAAAGGCGACAATATGTGAACATACCTTTCTGAGTGTTCGCTGTCAGGTATTTTTGCAACTCTTCATCCACCAGCACCTGCTGGTAGGCGTGGCTCAAGTCTAACTTGGAAAACTGCTTACCCCCAGACAGTGAGGCGAACAGGTCCTCCAGCCATGGTATGGGGTACGGATTACTTGCCACTTAATTGTTCAAATTGCCATCCTTGTTAACTAAACAACCTCATGCTGTAGTTTTTGCAATAGCGCACAAACTACAGACAATCTGCTCTGTTTCGTGCACATAATCATTTACTCTATTTACGCATTGGTGTGAATTATTCTGTGAATTATTTGTTTCCTTGTTAATCAAGGAGGATAAAGGGGAACAGTTTGAAAGTAATGATAGATTTAAAGGTAATGTTTCAGCCTCCCCTGTTTCCAGCTCACCAGCCGCCACTGGTAAGCATCCATTCCGAGAGCAGCGCAAACCTGGAGCAGGAACCACGCAAAGCTTCTGAAGCTTGGAATTAATGCAGATTGCAAGAAGCTCTGCTACAGAGAGGAGTCAAGTGGGTCTTCAGTCCACCAGCTGGATCTCAACACCATGGCAAAGACAGACCTGCAGTGTGAGAAAGAACTCTGTTCTGTAGCAATGTGCATTAATGAAGCTCTTCAGACTCGTGCAGGAAGATCACTGTTCAATTAGATCCAAGACCTCAGATGACGTGTTTCTTACTGCTGAAAACACAACCTGTTATACCCCCAGGGCTTCTCCAAAAAGAGGACCTGCCCCTTTCACACATGGAAACTCTGAACAATGCTGACCTGTCTTGGAAAAGATGAGAACTCACAAATAGTTGCCTGTCCTGCAGAAATGCCAGAACTGGTCTCACACAGAAGGAAACTTCACACCTGCAGACACTGTGACTGTGGATGACACTGCACCCTACTGGCTGTATAAAGACCATGCCAGACTCCAGGGGCCTTGTGTGTTGAGTCTGTATCCAGACTAAGACTAACACTGTGGAGAGACCCATCACAAAGCTCTGTCTGCTCCAGGGAGCGGTCTGTGAACTTCCTGTGATCTGATGAAGCCTCAAGACAGAGATCAAACTTACATAGTATTATTAACCTTTTTTTTACTTGAATTTATGACTCCATATTTAAGTTACAGTGATTGTTATACTACTAGTCTAGACAGTTAGGAACTGGGAAGTAGAAGCCAAAGGTAGCTTCAGCACAGCAGACATTTAATCAGCATAGCATACAAAAGCATTTAAAGGTGGTAATGTTGTTTAGATACTGACATTATCGCTATATACGTAGATTTATTTGAATATTATAAAGCATATGTTAATTTTTTTAAAGAATGTCTGTTTATTTCCAGCTAGCCTGCATTTTATGAACAAATTGCTGTACTGTTGAGCAAACAAAACACCATTCACAGTACAAACTAGATGATCAAGTCTCAGTTGGTTCTCAGTCTTTGTTAAATACACCTCTTGGTCCCTCATGATAGCACAAGGTTAAGTGTTGTTTTTGAAATCCTGTCTTGTTCCAAGTATACATTTTTTATGCTTAAATGGATACAGTGGTGAATTGGCTCTGGCTAACCTGCATTTTACCTGACAGGGTGTCGGTGCAGGTAGAGGTGTGCAGAACAGCACAGCACAGCGCTCGTCTCTGTCCTGATTCTTTGGTTTCTTTCATACTGCTGCACCCAGTGCTTATTTTTCATGTAAAACAATCAGAGAAGTTCAACCCGTTAATGAAGTCTGGACTGTTCCACCGCCTGGCTAAAGGCACTGATTTTCCTACTTAGTGTGACAATAAAGTGTGTATGTGCACTCAAACACTCATATTGTTTCTCTGTCTGTATTTCTACACCAATTGCTATTACATCTACCTACGACAGCACTTTATACATATAATGAAACAAAAAGTAATACTTAATACTTACTAATTCATGTCAACTGTCTTAAAATGTAAGACATATTTTGCAGTGTGCCACTGAGAATACTTCTATTTAGCTTAACTACTGAATTTATTAAGTACCACATTGCATTCATAATTTCAGATCATTTGTTCAAGTATAATAAAACGAGCATATTGAGATGTATAATGTAATGAATTAAGTCATTATGCGTCTGTCAGGTGCATGTAAGATTTACATAATGTTAACATTTAATCTGCAAATTCACAGTTTCTTCTAGTACACATTAAGGGTCACAGCCTAGTCTTTCACTGACAGTTTGAGCTTTCGAGGGAGTGAATAACAGCGTTGGTAGTTTGTTACTTTATCTCGGAAGCAGGGAGGACTTATCAGGTTTTTAATGCAGGCCACTGTTTGCAATTAAATGAACAAACCCAGCTGAATAAGGCTGTCGCAATAAGCTTTTAATGAATGCTGAATGTGACACAAGGTTGTACATGCAGGTGACATATTACTGACTCACTGCAATCCAAACAGTTAAATGTACAGTATCAACAGCTCTTAGCTCACCTGAAGTTAAATAAACGGCTCGTCTCGAGACTGTTAACACAACCCTAGGTCTATGTTAGCCAACAGACATGACAGCTAAATTATGAAGTCCATTGCTGCAATAAACAATTTCCCATCATACTAACAGATATTTTAATATTGTCACAATTTCATCTAGTCACTAGCATGATTGATTGTTTCAATGCATTAATGTCAGCATCACTTACATGAACTGCCCACTCGTGCAAACAATTTCCCAACTGTGCATGTAGTTAAGTGGTGTAAAGGTAATATATACACTGGTTAGGGATGCTATTCCACAGCTGCCGAGGACGCCTGGGATTCAGGCACTGAGGACTCGGCTTCACTGGGATTCAGGCACTGAGGACTCGGCTTCACTGGGATTCAGGCACTGAGGACCCAGCTTCACTGGGATTC
This sequence comes from Megalops cyprinoides, assembly GCF_013368585.1. Lineage (NCBI taxonomy): Eukaryota > Metazoa > Chordata > Actinopteri > Elopiformes > Megalopidae > Megalops > Megalops cyprinoides. Next base: position 69,546,506 of record NC_050584.1, on the reverse strand, counting down.
AGGCACTGAGGACTCGGCTTCACTCTGCCTGGAATTCAGGCACTGAGGACCCGGCTTCATTCTGCCTCGGATTTGGGCACTGAGGACCCGGCTTCACTCTGCCTGGGATTTGGGCACTGAGGACCCGGCTTCACTCTGCCTGGAATCCGGGCACTGAGGACCTGGTTTCACTCTGCCTGGGATTCAGGCACTGAGGACCCAGCTTCACTCTGCCTGGGATTCAGGCACTGAGGACCCAGCTTCACTCTGCCTGTGACAGGGGTGGGAAGGTCAGCCATGGTTTGCTCGTAACACCACAACCATCCTGTGATTCGCATGAGTGCCTTCAGAGCACTCAGATGATGCCAGGGGTATGCGCCTGTCCTCCATTCGGTATCTGTCTCCTGGTGCACCATGGGGCTTGTAGTGTGAAAAGAAGTCGCACCAGCTTGCACGAGTATTGGAGGGACACCCTTCATATTCAACTGCTGTTTGGAGTAACATTTTTTTAATCATCCCCCCATTTCTGCCCAACCACTTCCAAAGAGGACAGTAAGTGGAGTTGACACTGTAATTAGTAAATAGTGAGTACTCCGAAAGGAACATTCAAACTGGTGAACCATCAATGTTTATTAACTGAAATGGTTTCCATGGTTTCAGCCCAAAGGAAACATACAGTAATTGTAGGGTATCAATATTGTACCTTAAATATCATCCTTAATTATTATCCCGTTTTGCAACTAGAACAAACATATTTCAGCACATACTGATGATGGTCCTTATTAGGCATCTCTCTACATCCAAGTTATATGGAATCAAGCGGAAGGCATCTTCCACTTCCAGAACAGGAGGTTGGTTGCTATGACTCCCATGAACTAAATGATGTCATCATGGTGCTGAGGGTTAAAGCGGCTCAAAACAGTGATTCTATTTCAGATTCAAATGGTTCACTGTGTTGAAAAGGTTCATTTTCCCCATCACTCTTTTCTATCAATGGAAAGACATCCTGCATGAGGAACTGTAATTCAACGCCACCCTGTTTCAAATGACTGATGGAACATCAGCTGCCCTGAGCATGCAGTGAGTGCTCTTTTGCATGAGATCACTGCCGTTTTCCCAGATTGCTCAAAGCTTACCACACTAGAACAGCGTAATCACAGTTCTCTGTGACTTGGAGTTCTGTCAAATCTCTCGGTGAGTCTTTCCACACTGAGAGCAGTGGAATAGCACTGCCCTCTGTGATTACTAGTGTCACTTTAGACTACCTGATCAACTGAATCGCTTCCGGTGCTGATCTCAGCAGACTGGCACTCCCCTGTGTGAATTTGCTGGTGTCGTCTAAGATTACTTGATTGAGTGAAACTCTTCCCACACTGGGAGCAGTGGAATGGGCGTTCCCCTGTGTGAATTCTCAGGTGTTTTTTAAGAACACTCGATCGAGTGAAACTTTTCCCACACTGGGAGCAGTGGTACGGCCGCTCTCCTGTATGGATTCGCTGATGTCGTGTTAAGGCTGACTCATAGGTGAAGCTCTTCCCGCACTGGGAGCAGTGGTACAGCCGCTCTCCTGTATGGATTCGCTGATGTTGTGTTAAGGCTGACTGATAGGGGAAGCTCTTCCCACACTGGGAGCAGTGATAGGGATGCTCACCTGTGTGCATTTGCTCATGTTGCATCAGGTCATATTGGTAGATGAAGCTTTTCCTGCAATGTGAGCAATGGTAGACATGCTCCCCTGTGTGAATTCGCTGGTGCTCTCTCAAACCGCTCATATGACTGAAGCTCTTCTCACATTGGGCGCAGTGGAATGGACGTTCCCCTGTGTGAATTCTCAGGTGTTTTTTAAGAGCACTTGATTGAGTGAAACTCTTCCCACACTGAGAGTGGTGGTATGGCCGCTCTCCTGTATGGGTTCGCTGATGTTTCTTCAAAGTAGTTGATTGACTGAAGGTCTGTGTGGGGTGCTGAGGGGTGCTGCTGGGAGGCAGTGGGTTCTCTGCTCCATTTCCTCCAGATTCCAGAATCCTGCTGTACTCCTCTGGGTGAACCTTCTCAATGTGCTGCTGAAGGTTCACTTCTTCCATGTGAGTGAATGGGCACTGGGAGCAGGCAAAGACCTGAGACGCCACCTCAGCTGTCTGCCCTGAAGAGAGAGAAGAAAGATTCTGATAAATACAACCAACTTGTAGAACATTAATAAGAACATAAGAGCATAAGAACATATTATGACGACAACAGGCCATTTGGCCCAACTAAGCTCACCATTTCTTAATTAAAGAGTATCCAAAACTACATCAAGTCTAGACTTGAACACAGCAAGGGTCTCTGCCTCAACTATATGACCTGGCAACCTATTCCATGTATTGATAACTCTGTGTAAAATAATATTTCTTTATATCAGTGCGAAACTTACTCTTAACTAGTTTCCATTTATGTCCTCTTGTTTTACAGACTGAACTCACCCTAAAAAATCTGTTATAGTTAACCTTATTGATTCCTTTTATAAATTTAAATACCTCAATTAAATCACCCCTAAGCCTCCTCTCGCTTAGTCTAAATAGGTTAAGTAACTTGAGTCTTTCCTCGTAGCTTTTATATTTCATGCCAGGAACTAATTTAGTTGCCCTTCTTTGAACCTTTTCAAGAACTTCGATATCTTTTTATAGTGCGGTGCCCAGAACTGCACACAGTATTCCAGGTGCGGTCTGACTAAGGCATTGTATAATTTCAATATAACCTCTTTAGATTTATACTCAATACTTTTGGCTATATATCCCAGTATCCTGTTGGCCTTTTTTACTGCTACAGCACACTGCCTAGATCCTGTTAAGCTTGGGTCAACCATTACTCCCAAGTCTTTTTCAAATTGATCACATTCTAGTTTTTTTCCACCCATGAAGTATTCTTGTCTAAGGTTCTCATTTCCCACATGCAAGACTTTACATTTGTCTAAATTGAATGTCATCTGCCAGGTATCTGCCCACTTTTGGATGCTGTTTAGGTCTTCCTGTATTACCTTAGTTGATTCTATACTGTTGGCTAGACCCCCTAGTTTTGTGTCATCTGCAAATTTTACTATTTTACTACTAACCTCTGCATCAAGATCATTTATGTATATAAGAAATAGCAAAGGCCCCAACACTGATCCCTGCGGGACTCCACTTCGTACAGGACCCTGCTCTGATACAATTCCTCCCACAGTTACAGTCTGCTTTCTATTAGACAACCAGCTTCGAACCCACTCAGTGATAGCTCCTCTAATTCCCGCAGATGTCATTTTCAATATGAGCCTCTCGTGCGGAACTTTGTCAATTGCCTCTTGAAAGTCCAAACAGATAATATCATAAGCTTGGTTGGAGTCCAAATATGCTGTAGCTTCCTCAAAGAAGTCCAGGAGGTTTGTTAAGCACAACCTCCCTCTGCGAAAACCGTGTTGGCTATCATTTAAGCCACCACCAGAGGCTTATAAACCACCTCTGCTCGTTCTTTGACAACTCTTGGTTATATTCCATCAGGGCCTGCTGCCTTATTTGTTTTAAGTTTTTGAAGAAGTAATCTAGTACTTCTGCATCATTTAAATCAATTTCCTCCATAAGTCTCTGAGAACTGACTGCACCTGAAGGCATATGCGAAAACACTTCACTAGTGAAACTCTCCACAAAGTAACTGTTTAGTGTATCGGCAATAGCTTTGTTATCGTAAACCATAACTCCACCCTTATTTTTTTACACCTCTTATTTCATCCTTAACTATCTCTTTTCGACCGTAATATTGAAAAAAGCATTTAGAGTTGCTCTTTGCATCTAGTGCAATCTGTCTTTCAAAACACCTTTTAGCTTCCCTAATTTTTTTCTTAACTTGATCTCACATATAACTGTATTCAATCTTATTACTCTCTGAGCTCTCCAACTTGTATTTTCTAAATAATTTCCTTTTTTGTTTCAAACTGTCTCGTAACGACTTATTCACCCACTGTGGATGCTTCTTTTTCAGCTTCCCTTTTCTCACTTGCGGAATGAATTTACGCTGTATATCCAGAATAATCGTTTTAAATATGCACCACATTTCTTTCAGTTTTACCATCTAGAAGAGGTACCCAGTTTATATTCCTTGTATAACCATGCATCTTAATAAAGTCAGCCTGTCTAGAGTTGAATACTCTAGCATTGGAGAATGCAGACTTAACTTGCCAAAAAACTTCAAATGTAATTGAACTATGGTCATTTGTACCAAGTGGTTTCCCTACCTCAATACTGCTGATTCTATCAGGATTATTACACAGAACCAGATCTAGGACTGTGTTCTCTCTCGTGGGTTGAGTAACAGACTGTATCAAAAAACAGTCATTTACAACATCCAAAAACTCTTCCTCACATTTAGCTTGACCTGACACAGCTTCCCAATTAATTGAAGGGTAATTGAAGTCCCCCATTACTATTGTCTCACCCTCCTGACATGCTAGTTTAATGTTATCAAAGAGCATACTGTTGACACTGTTGTCTGAGGCTGGTGGCCTATAACATACTCCAACATTCAGACCTTTTTCATTTTCCCCCAATATTTTAATCCATATGTCTTCACTAACACCAGGGGGCTCCATTCCTGGAATTTCCTGAATATTAAGATTATCCTTTACATAGAGAGCTACGCCTCCCCCTCTTCTATTGATTCCATCTTTTCTTAGCAGCTTGTATCCCTCTACGTTGTACTCATCCCCATCCGCTGCACCAAGCCACGTCTCTGTGATCCCAACAACATCATAATTACTGTTACTCATAACGGTTTCCAAATCCAAAATGTTATTTTTTTATGCTTTTAGCATTTAAACAGAGGAATTTCAGGGTACCACGTGTGCATTTCCTGTCCTTCCCCCCTGCCCCCAGCTGCTCAGAACCACCTCTATTACAGTACTGTTCTGACTGATTTACAAGCATCGTTTCCTCACTACTAATAAAATATTTAGCCATGGTGTGTTCTATTCCGGCAGTCTGTCTATCCCTACCCATCTGACTGTATAAACTCCCTGCCCCCCCAGACCCTAGTTTAAATAACTCTCTGCTACCCTAAGCATACGCTGGCCCAGTGCAGCTGTACCCCTGCGGTTCAGGTGCAACCTGTCCCGCTTGTACAGGTCACCCCTGTTCCAAAAGGAGTCCCAGTGCCCCATAAACCTGTACCCCTCTTTCCTACACCAGGTTTGTAGCCACGTGTTAAACCTCCATATAAAGGCTTGCTTCCCTTTGCTTGCACGTGGTACTGGTAGAATTCCAGAGAAGACTACCGTGGAGGTTCTGCTCCTAATCTTCCCCACTAGCTCAATAAATTTTTCTTGCAGAATCCCAAACCTACCCTTTCCTATGTCATTGGCTCCAACATGGACCATGACTACCGGATCCTTCCCCGCTCTGGCCAGGAGCTTGTCCGCACGCTCCACAAGGTCTCTGACCTGGGCACCAGGCAGGCAACAGACCATGCGAGACTCCTTGTCACGCAAACACACTATGCTATCTACCCCTCTAATTACTGAGTCCCCCACTATCACTAACTCCCTTTTCTTGGAGGATGAGGCCACCTGGGTGCCCTGGGGTTCTTCAGTCCTCCCACTCTCAGGATGTTGTCTGATCCAGCAGCTTTCCGTGGGTTTACTCTGTGCAGAGTATTCTTTACGTCAGCTGTGGACAGGCAGAGGACCTGGTCGCTGGAGGAAGGGGGGATCTTCCTCGCGAGTACCTTGTTCTGTGCCTCAACACATGCATAGAAGTCATTCAGCGCATCTGGCAGGGAGGCGTCACTGCTACAAGCCTGAGGTGTTGGTTTGTAGTCCGTGACGGTTTGTATTCCCTGCCACATGCGCCGTGTGTCCTTGGAGTCCATGAAGTTGCTGTGGATTTTCTCTGCATAAGCGCGCTTTGCCTCCTGCCTGGCGGGGGACAGTTTGGCTCTGGCTGTGATGAGAGCCTCCCTGTCCCCAGACTTAAAGGCTGCATCCCTGGCTTTCACCAAAGCGCGCACCTCTGCAGAGAACCAGGGTTTTTGATTTGCACGGGTGGTGACAGTTCTGGAGACAGTAACATCCTCAATGCACTTGCTAATGTAGCCAGTCACTGAGGCTGTGTACTCCTCCAAGTCCACAGAGCTGCCATATGTGGCAGCTTGTCTGAATATTTCCCAGTCTGTGTTTTAAAACAGTCCTGGAGTGCTGATGTGGCTCCCTGAGGCCAGGTTCTCACCTTCTTCAGGGCTGGTCTGACCCATTTTTGTATGGGTCTGTATGTCGGAGTCAGTAAAACAGAGATGTGGTCTGATTGTCCGAGGTGGGGGTAGGGTGCGGCTAGGGCTGTGCGATACGACGATATACTGTATATGGACAAAAGTATTTGGAACCCTAACCATTACATTGTAATGACATTGTATTCAAATACATATACTTTAATATGGAGTTGGCCCCCCTTTTGCAGCTATAACAGCTTCCACTCTTCTTGGAAGGCTTTCCACAAGATTTTGGAGTGTTTCTGTGGGAATTTGTGCCCATTCAGCCAAAAGAGCATTTATGAGGTCAGGCACTGATGTTGGACGAGAAGGCCTGGCTCGCAATCTCCATTCCAGTTCATCCCAAAGGTGCTCGATGGGGTTGAGGTCAGGGCTCTGTGCGGGCCAGTCAAGTTCTTCCACACCAAACTCATCAAACCATGTCTTTATAGTCCTTGCTTTGTGCACTGGGGCACAGTCATGTTGGAATAGAAAAGGGCCTTCCCAAAACTGCTGCCACAAAGTCCAAAATGTCTTGGTATGCTGAAGCATTAAGACTGCCCTTCACTGGAGATAAGGGGCCTAGCCCAAACCCTGAAAAACAGGTGTGGCCAAATATTTTTGTCCCAATAGTGTATATCGTGTGACGATAGAAAAACTATCATTTCATATTATGCTCTAATTTGCCGTTCAGCATATCTGTGTTTGCCACGTAAAATAAAACGACCGTAAAATAAAGAATGAGTATACATTTCGATTTTTTTGCAGCACTTTATACAAGCAGTGATTGTAGCAGATAGCCTACCGACATCATGAATGTTCAATTATGTTCAATTATGTTGTTTAAAAACCATTAGTCTAATGTTCCCTTACCATCTTCTTATTTCTCATTTGATTTGAAAAATAATTAAAACTGTTTTAATGCGGCTACATACAGCCTACCTGTTCATGCTGCTTCAGACACCATTATTGTATAGCCTACAGAATTATGTGAATTAAAATATAAAATATTAAAATGTTAAATGTAAAAATGTTAAAATGTAAAACGTTTGTAAGTTTGCAATCACTTTCTAAGTTGTAATCAGCCTTCCCGAGAATTTTGCAGAAAAATAAACAAGTTGTTCATGTGCAAACGTTATGGGTTGGCTTTTTGTGTTGCGCGGGGGTCAGAGGGTGGTGCCGGGGAAGGGGGGGGGGGGGGGGGGGGGGGGCGGGGGCGGTAAACCACTAAATCGTGGTAATTTGTTGCTTTATTACTGCGGGAAGAAAAAATCATTACCGTCACAGCCCTAGTCCCGTTACATTTAAACTTGGTCATGCAGCACTTCTAATATTGTTGAACCCTTATATGACCTTTTGCATATGTTGTACTCTGCCTCACTTGAAATCCTAATCCTCCTAATCCTCCAGGATCTATATGCTGCCTTTGTTACAGTTGACCATTACATACTCCTGGGTACCCTGGCGATACAGGACACTTTGGGCACTACCCACATATGGCTTCCAACCCACCTTTCTGTTATTTAGTCATGGTGTGATTTTATCTCAAAACCTCACATCCTCATCAGGAGTCCTTCAGGGATATGCCCTTGGTCCCCTCCTCTTCTCCCTCTACACAAAATCTTTCGGATACGTAATCTCCTCTTATGTCCTTTTCTACCATTGGGATCCTGATGATGGCCATAGCGCTGTCATTCCCATCAGCTGACAAGCATATTGCCTCACAAAGTCTCCAACTGGACAATCAGTATCAGCACCTCAAAGCTCAACCTCATCCAAATGGAACTTCTTTTCATGCTGGCTCGTATCCAGTGCATGACCTCTCATCAGGCCAGTGTGTCACAAACCTGAGGCTGGTTGTGGATACTAACCTGTCCCTCACAGGCATGGTGACACAGAGTGGCAGAGTTCTGCTCTAGAACATCTGAAAATTCCACCTCTTTCTTTCTCCTCGTCCACTGTGCTCTCCAGACTGGATCACTGCATCTCTCTGCTGTGTGGCTTCCTGCCAATTTCCAATCAGAACTCTCCGCTTTATTCAGAATGCAGCTGCTTTACTGATCAACAACCAAACTAAACCCTGTCATGTAACACCTCTCCCCACCTCTCTACCCTGGTTACCGGACATGACTTGGATAAAATTCAAAATTCTGGTTCTAGCTGACTGAGCAGTAATAGAAACTGTACTGCTGCACAGACAGCCCACAATCACACCCTACACTCATGCCCGGCCACTCCGCTCCTCAAACTCAGGTTCCTGGGAAAGGTCACTCACCTTCTGCATGTTTCCTTTTTACACCCCACACTGCTGGAATGGGCTGCCCACAATAGCAAGCTTGCTGTCCTCTTTCCAGAATGCATTCAAACCCCAAGGATTTAGACCACACCTTGACTCCCCACGCCCTGGTGGGACTGAAGCTACCACAGTGGCATTCCTCATTCTTCTCACACATACCAAAGAGCTACGTTCTTCTCAGAGACAATGCCACAGTGTGTGCACAAGCTGGCAGACTGGACATCGTTTTAGATCAGCAAACACTTGCATAGAGAAACTAGTTGGAAAGCTTGTCTCACCTGTGTTTCCTTTACTGAGGGGGATGACAGAAGATTCAAAGGAGGGTTCAGCACAGATCCTGCAAAACATGAATAAAGGCACATTACTGTGGCAACACCGATCACAATGAGGAGGAAGAGACACTGACTTCATCTCCCCCTTCACTCTTACTCTGGCTCTGATGAATCTGGAGGCTCTTTCAGGGGGTTCTCCAAGCTGTCAATCATCTCCTCCTTCTGGATCATGACCTGTTCCTTCTGCCTCAGTGAGCCCTCTTCCATCCCTGGAGTAAACTCATCCCGTCTCCATTGAGATCTCACTCCCTGGTTCCCATTACTGACCACAGGATGAGGAAGTGATGATACAGGAACTGACATCTCTGTGACCTCAAGTCGGCGAATCAGCACTCTAGGCTGTTTGAGAAGACAGGACGTGACCTGAGGTGAAAGGCCCTCCCCTTCCTGTTGGCTACAGTCTGATTTTCCTTCATTCTTCAGCTCTCTGTCAGTTTGGATGGCTGGATCACTTTCACCTCTCTCCCTCTGTTCATCTCTCTCTTTTTGGCCCTCCCTCCAAAGTCCCTTGTCCTCTTCGTCTTTCACACCATCCTCCTTCATCTCCTTACTGTCCCCACCTTCCTCTTCCTCCACCTTTATGTTGGATAGTATGTCTATCTCCTCCCTGCTCATCCCATATCCAGTCTTCCTCTCCATCCTCTCCTCTATGTCTTCACTTCTGTTCAGACCTGATCCCAGCTCCACTACTGTGTAATCTCTGCTGTCCATCACACATTCTGTCATCTCTTCACCTGAAGAGGGGGTGCTTAACTTTTTGGAGCCATATGCAGGTTCTGATTGGTTATCACATTCAATCAGTTCAGCCGAATCATCAACTTTTCCAAATGGTGTTAGGGAAAGTGAGGACAGGATACAGTTGTCTATGGAGGGAGGAGTCACTGAGAGAGAGAGCAAGCAAGAATGAATAGATAGACTTTGTGTCATTATCATATTATATTATACCTTATCAAAAATATATTCATATTTTGGCATGTTGTAGCATCTTCACAGTTAAGAGTGTGCTGTAAAAGGTGGTTTATATGTGTCCTCTAACAGAGGCCTACCATTCCTGTCCAAGTGTCCAACACATCTGTGGTGCTGGAGTAGGGTCTTAAGCTGCTGTGGGTCAGAGGCAGACTGCACACACTCCTCCAGGACAGAGGGGGCAGCAATGAGCCAGGACACAGTCTGAGAGAGAGAGAAGTGTTACCTCTGTCATTAACAGGAGCACTACTTTGCTGTTTGTTCACATTATTTTCCATCTACCCCAGCTATTTGCATTCCATCTAAGAACATCAGAATGTATGGAAAGCTAGATGTAAATGATTCTGATAGGAATATACAATAAAAATGATGGTATAGCATAGTGGTAAGGAGTAGGCCTCGTAATCGAAAGTTTGCCAGTTCGACCTCGTGGGTTAAGTAACTTCCCAAGGCAATTGTGAGTTAAGTACCTTGCCCAAGGTTACAACCCACAAGTGTCTACAGAAGCACCTGAAACACTACCCCCTAAAAGAAATTCTCATGTCTCAGAACTGTCTCATGCTAAAGTATAAAATAAAATTTAAAAAATGGTTTAATGCACTCTACCAGGTAGCTTGTACGTTGTGTTGCCAACCACTGAAACCTGGTAATGCAGTGCTTCTAACACTGTTGACTCACTGTGGCTTTTGCCTTGTGTTGTACTCTGCCTCACTTGTAAGTTATGATGAATAAAAGCATCTACCAAATAATTAAACCGGGATTAAACCACATTCTCCAATACCTTGCCTGCCCAGGGACCTACGCAAGGATCTTGTTTGTGGACTTCAGCTCGGCGTTCAACACCACTATACCAGAACTACTCCACTCAAAACTCACTTTTCCCAACTCACTGAGCCTGCCCCCACCTGTAAGTGGATTACCAACTTCCTCACAGACAGGAAGCAGCAAGTGAGGCTGGGGAAATTCACATCCATCACCCAGACAATCAGCACTGGCACCCCACAGGGTTGCGTGCTGTCCCCACTGCTCTTCTCCCTTTACACTAACGACTGCACCTCCAGGGACCCCTCGGTCAAACTCTTAACAGTCATCTGTCTCATCCAAGACGGTGATGAGTCTGCATACAGACGGGAGGTTGAACAGCTGACCTTCTGCTGACAGCTGACACCGAACAGCTTCTTCGCACACGTCATCACACTCGAACTGTTAAACCAGCGATGTGTCAACAGTACCTCTCTTTCTGTGTCTTCACAGTGCAATAGTTGCATAACTAACAGTTGTACAGATACACACCCTGCACTCACGTACACTTTAACTCATGACATTGTGCAGAAGCTGTTCACTTGATATACCTTGAACTTGATCCTTCCTTATTCCATGTATGTAGCTGTTTGTTGCATCACTACTCTTCATTGGTGTTGATGTTTTTATCCCTGAGAAAGGTACTGCTTTGTTTTCTCCCAATCCCTGGACCAGCCACAACCACGATTTGCTGAATTCACATATTTCTCTTAATCGAGCTACGATAATCACAAGAATTCAGTCCAAATTTCCTTCCAAAAGTTCCCTTCTGGTTACAATTTGACTTTTATCACATCCTCCTTGGCTGAACAAACAAAATCATAATGGCAAAAATTTAATATTTTGACTTCAACTTGAAGCAGCTCATGAAATGGAGCTCTCCCTCGATGGCTGAGTAAATAAAGTAAAGCATGTTACAAGCTTAGTCAGGATCAGTGGACACATGGAGAGGTGAGCTGGCATCCCCAGCAGGTCCAGGTGTAATGCAGTGGGGTTTTGTCTCCTTACCTGTTCGAGGTCTGGTACTGGCAGCAGCTGCTCCAGTCTGGAGAGGAACTCCCACACCAGCATCTGCAGAGCTGAGTCATAACTGGGACCCAGCTGCAAGGAGAGGGAAAGAAGGAAATAGGGGAAGAGAGAGAGATAGGGAGGGAAAGAATGGCCCTTTAATAATGAGATAATGTTTACCACCAGAACTCTGCAGTGAAACCTGCCCCACATGGACTTGAGTGTCAGACCTGGAGGAAGTGCTCTCTCTCAGCTGGGTCTTTCAGCAGGGTTTGGACCAGCTCCACAAAATCAGCTTCTGATGCCTCCACCTTCACATCAGAGCTCTGCAACATAGCACAGTGGTCACACACACAGCTAACACACTGTACAGTGTAAGGGTCCTTCTGATTCATCAGCCTGCCAGTTACATATTCTGCATTCCCCACAGTATCAGTCTCGGTTCCAGAGACACTGATAATGGGCCAGTAACACTTCCCCTTCCTCCCATTCCTGCCCCTGTAGTGGTCAGGCTGTGTGCTGGAGGAACCAGCGCTGGCTACAAACTCTGTGTCAACATACTGGATCATTGGCTCATTCCATCTCAAATCAACCAATGCCAATGCTCTTTGCTCTCAGATTTAATACAAAAAGTAGTACAATATTATTCGTACATCAATCATATGAACACACCCGAAGTTTAGGTTGTGGATTACAACTGCTGTTTGAGATTTTACCATTTTAAATTTATTGCTAAAAACGCAATAGATTCTATTATAAGGTTCTCCCTAGCATATCGCATCCTGGAGAGAAGCAACTAACTCAAAGTTGTATATTACAAAGGTGGTTTGTTACTGGTATTGAAAAAAAGAACAAGCTCTGAAGCTGGGATATTTGCCATCTTTACAAAAGGTAACAAAGTGCATGAAAATGCTGAACGCAAATAGAAACTACAAATAGTGTAGTTAATTACTTAATAATTTGGAGCATAATTATGTGTTACTATCACCAGCCTTTTTGTATTGTATGTATTTTTATATTGAACTACAGGACCCTCTTGAAAACGAGAAGCTGCATCTTAAGGGACTTTATCCTCTTAATTTCTAAAAATATTAACTCAAATTTCTACATTTCCAGATCCGGATATCTGGAATGTTCACATGGGGTGTGAGATAACAGCCCCTGCCCTGACTGTAACCTGGGGAGCAGCAACGCCGCTGTTACGCTAAACTCCTCTGACCTCTCCAGAATGCATCATCCTGTCTCATGACTGCCATTATTTAAACGTATACTTTTCACACCTTAAATTACAAAGTGCTTCAGCCCCCTTCTCTCACCCTCGCTCGCAGTGCCAGAATCAGCTGGTTCCTCTGTCTGTAACTCAGCAGCTCTGGGACTGCCTCTGTCACCAAAGTCACAAACTCCTCCAGTTTCCCATAATGCATTATGTCTCGCTGCTGCACCACTTGCCACATGGCTGCAGAGAACAGTCGTAGAGGGGGAACCAAAAGGCGCAAGGAGGAGAGAGGAAGAGAGGGATCTGCAACAGAGAGAACATAAGGAATCTACACACAAACAGGAGCACCTCTGACACATCTAAAGCAGCACTGGCTTCAGTTACCAGCATTTTTTCCTTTAGCATTTAATTGTGTAAGTTATATGGCTTGTAAAGAGCCAGCCAGTGGATCTGTGGAAACATTAAAATGGGTGAAACACCAGCTACATTTCAAGATTCAACAGTCGCACGGTTTTTTCACTTTGCTGTGTCTGTACCTCCAGGGAAAACCCTCCGCTAAATCAGGATAAAGTCCGCACAAAATGCTGCGCATTCAGAAGCAGCGGGAGATTCACCGGCTCAGTCAGCGAAGGGCCAGAGTAAACCGACAGAAACATCTCAATAAACCAACCAAAAATCAGATGTCAGCGTTTTAGTTTAATAACTGGTCTGAGTACACATCTAACCGTCAGCGCACTAATGTGCGTATGTTACAACCGTTTATTGCACTCATTTAAACCTACTCTATACGAGCACGCTGCTGTCACTCCCAGACTCGTTTTACGACGTCTCAACGACATTAACTGAAATAAAATTCAATCTATTTTATTATTTATTATAGGATAATTTAATATTGTACGTTGGCTTTGTTTAATAGGTGTTGCAATCTGGTTTTGAATGACTGCTTCTTTCATTAGAGAAGCATTCGCAGCATTCCGAGATGCTGCAGGCTGAGATGCTTTCCGGCACAAACCGCGATCATTCGGCCGCAGATCCACCTCTCCAGGTGATGGATCGCAATACTTTCGCACCGAATGCAGTGTGCGCTATTTGTGAGAAGGGGACACAGCATGCCTCGCCGTGGCTGGGGAGGGACACAGAAATGGTTTTTAGTTCTGTCCACACGTATGTGTAGGTTGCCCTGACATACATGTCAGCCCCTTCAGATGCCCACCTGTATCACTCTCTGGAAACATCCATAAAATCCATAGATCTTAAATCTTAGAACCTACAGATCACAACAAAATGAATTAGACAATAACACTCTATTAACAAATCAACAATGTTTCCACGTAAACTTATAAGTAGCACTACAACACTAAATAACTGATTTCACTCAGCTATTGTGTGAAGTTGTCTGCTACACTATGATCATGTCACACCATGGGTCATCTCTGCAGTCTCTAGTCTGCATTCACTGCAGCAGTAGCTGAATGTCCTTGATTTGTCAAGATAGATCATGGGTGGTCCTGACTGTACTCATAGGCAGCACCAGGCATTAACCAGTACCAGCAGAAAATTGACCATTCTTAACAGTGTCTTTTATTGTATCATCATGTAATTAGCAAAGCAAAGCTTCGCAAGCACACTATTGTTATCCGATAGTTTTATTCTTCTTTTTCTACCAAATTTTGTCCCGCTTCTCCTCCCACAGTTCTCGAGATATTGACCCCAAACCAACTGGAACGTGTCCGGTCTGACCCTGATCGGGTTGCTTGTATACAGCTAAGCCGTACCCGCACTCGTTCTCCGGTTTTTGTCATTTTTTCATCCCTTTTTCCCATAGACTCCCATTCATTTTCAAAATCACCCCCCTCACACTTCATGGCCTTCCCACTCGGTCACTTTTCACCCCATAACCACCATATGTCACATGCTGCCTTGGGACAAATCACTCAACACTCATCCAAGACCGTCTTGGCCTGTACTCGTCTTTTTGTCATTTTTTCATCAGTTTTTTTACTCATTTATTGATCCCTCCATCCTGCCATTGACTTCAGTTCATTTTTCAAAGCCCTATCACACGGTCACACTTAGGCCATCAGCAAACGTACCTCATGTGCTGGCTCAGGTCATGCCACCCAACACTCACTGAAACCCAGACTGACCCACATTCGTCCTTTACTCATTTATTCATCCCTCCTTCCTCCCATTGACTTCAGTTCATTTTTAAGGTCTTACCACTCAGTCACCATTTGACCAATAGCCACAGGACCTGATATGCTGCTCTGGGTCATGTGACCAAACACTTACCAAAGGTGGGTGTGTCCCTAGTAACCATACTGTTTACTCTAGCAACCACTTAGCAAAACCCTGGCATCCACCCAGCAAAATACCCTAGCAATGCCCCAGCAACCATATTGTTTACCCTAGCAACCACTTTGCAAAACCCTGGCAACCACCCAACATCACCATAGCAACCACCTCATATACCTTAGTAACCATCTAGCAAAGCCCTACCAACCACCTAGCAACATCGTAGCACTCGTCTCATATACGTTAGCACATTTTCGCTGCTGGGTTGCAATCAACATTCTGCATTTTCTTCAGGAAATGCACTTTTCTAGTCTTACATTTCATAGTTTTTACATGATCTGTCAGATGTATATTAAATAATATCTGTCTCCAGTAACGATTATGTGCGCCTACATTTTTTAAGTAAAGGTAACGTGGTCGAAAAACCATATGATTCTATGGGGAAACAGAAGGCTAGTAATGTTACCTGGCGTTAGCAGCTCGGTAGCAGTTTAGCCACATATCCACGGATCCCCAGTAACAGACTAGTACTAGCGAAGATTGTGCTGTCAGGTGTAACATTAATAAGAAACGAAATGTGAAGTTTCATATTTTATCTAAGACTAGACACAGTCAATACGTTAATTTACCTTCAAACTAGCCAAGACGGTCGGTGCTTGTTAAAGTGCTGGCTGACACACAGGAAAAACCCGTGTTAAAATACATCTCTAAAGTTACTCATGTGATCATGCTGGTGGGAATATATTTTGTAGTATGTGACTGCTACAATGCAAAAATATACTGACATTATAGAAACATGGTAAAGTTACTTAATAACAGTGAGAAAGTCGTGAATTTTGCACGTAAGTCTACAGGAGCCAAAGCCACTTTCTGCCACCAGCCCCATGTGAGTCTGTTTTGCGAGACTTCAGGAAACAAGCATCCGGTTGCGGTTCTTTATTTACCGTAGCGTGTGTTCATGCGTTACTTTATCGTTCTCGAAGCGAATAGCACGCAATAATTTTTGAACCAAGGTTTTTTTATAATCCGTATGACTGTATATGTCCGTAAGCAATTTTAAATGGGGGAAATCCGTATAATTTAGGTTGTCATGCATTACCTGATCATGTCACTCTGACGATGCCTATTGAGAAGAAAGACATACACACCTCTGATTTCCTTTCTTGATGAAACCTCTGTTTCCATCGCAACGAAACGCAGAGAGAGCGAGTTGGCGATCAAATCTGCAACTGGTTCGCAGCACCTACGGGCTGATGTACCGGCCTGATTCTCCGAGAGGCCGGTTACGTCTGTGCGTTTCGCTGCCTGCGCTTACAAACGCCATCCGTTTGTAAAAGTGCATTTAAGTAAGAAATTCTGTTGTGGTTGCCTCTGTATTGGTTCTCGCAGATTTGCACCGTCTGCGTCTCCTGCTTCTTCAGTGAATTAACAGTGCGGATTGTGACAGATTCAGACCTGCCTATCGCCACCTACTGTGCAGGAGGCCAGAGATTCGCAATCAGTATTTTTGCTGCTTATTAAGGATGGGCAAATCTAAATCTAAAAATATAGCTGCAAGCAGCAATTCCGGGGTCCAAGCACAAATAAGCTAACTGCCTGGGGATCTTTAATTTCATGCAGTAAAAGTCTGTGATGAAGATTTTCACAGGCCATTGTTTGTTTTGGTAGGAGGACAAACTGAATTTGTAACATAAAATCCAATGTGGCAGCCAAGCCATGTCATCAGTCTACAAAATTTTCATACAGAAGAATCATCCCTTGGGGTCAAGAATGCAAAGTATTGACACTTTTTAAGCAACTGTCTAGAATTCATACCCATTTGAACACAATAATTTTTCAACATTGATTTGAGATCTTTGCAATTTGCTTGACACAGCTCTGATGTTATTTGACGTAGCGACTATTCCTTCGCAATTTGGATAGAGCATACCCCAAAGGCCCAACATATGGAATTTTGCTTCAATTGAAGTTGCAGTTCATGAGAAGAAGATTTTTAAGTATATTTTTCATATATTAAAAATTGGGTTAAAAACGGGCATGTTCAAGCGCTTGTGGAGTCTGTGTTTTTTGATGGATTGTTTTCAAATTTGGAATATCCTGTCAGTGAGGCCTTGTCATTGTGCAGAAGAAATTTCAGAATGATTGATGCAACGGTGAATGATATTGACTAGTTTGCATATTAATTAGGAAATGAAGCAAATTGATTGGCTTGTGGCGGCCAAGTTTTTTGATGTAGCAGCTTCTTCTTTGAAATTTAAGTCAGGATTTGGTTCAAGGTGATGTGTTTCAAATTTCATGCAAATCGGCCCAGCCGTTCAGGAGAAGATGTCATTTTTGTTGAAATCATAATCATACAAATTAGCTCAAAATCCAATATGGTGGACTTGAAAGGTTCAACAGGCAAAGTTGCTGGCATCACAACAGGCATGTTGTGATGAGGAGAAGCTGTAGACCAAGTTTCATGGCTTTTCGTCAAATGGGTTAAGGGGGCTGAACTTTTGAAAACGGCGATTTCAGTCCAAGATGGCTGCCAGGTCATGTGACCTATGGACACCATATTGTAGACAATTGTTCAGGAGTTGACTCTCTACCATCCTACCAAATTTGGTGACTTTTCGATGCACAGTTTTGGTTTTTTGGGCAAAGTTGGAAAAGTGGCGGAAGAATAACAATAATAATCCGAGTAAAAATAAGAGGGTTCCAGCACCTTCGGTGCTTGGACCCCTAAAAATGATCGTTTGAAAAGTATCTAAAATAAGGGAAATATACAGCTATGCACATTCCACAGACTGTTCTGTTAGGACAGCAAAAACCCAACCCCCCTATTTGCAACTCTATTCGCATGATAACGACTTGCTGATTAGTTTCGGTAATGCGGGTGGTAAATCAGAATCAGAATAGACTTTATTGTCATTGCACAGTGGGGGTACAACGAAATTGTGGGTAAACTTCCATGCAGATTCAAGCATAATTCATTTGGAGAGAAGCTTTGCACTTTGGAAGATGTGTGTAAACATTTCTCACTATCAGACTCGGAGATTTGCGTGTTGTGTAGGCAAACGTTAGTTGAAACTAGCTAGGTTAGCTGCATCCTGTGTGGGCTAACATTTTACATTTACATTTATTTATTTAGCAGATGCTTTTATCCAAAGTGATGTACAAAAGTGTATACAGTAAGTATAGCGACAGTACGGGGACAGGATGTGTACAGTTTCACAATGAGACAGTAGTTCTCAGCTGAGAGCAAGGTCTGTTTGAGGACACAGTACTATCCAATTTGTACAACTACAGGGTATAGGGCAACTAATAAGATACACCTTCAAACTTCAAACAGCAACTTCAACTTCAACAACTTCAAACAGCGCAATGAGTGCCAGAGTAAAGGCAGTGACAAGAAAACAATACACAAAAGCACACAGCAATTTACAACAGCACTGATCTGGGGGGGGGGGGGGCAGCGATTGTGTGATGGGTCAGTCCAGGTAGAGTCTGAAAAGGTGCGTCTTCAGACCACATCTGAAGGAATGGAGTGATGGAGCTGTCCGTAGCGGGACAGGGAGTTCGTTCCACCACTGGGGAGCGATGGAGGAGAAGCGTTGTTGCCTTGCAGAGCGAGAACCTCCCACTCTGTCTGTGCGAGGAGTAAAACGCCCAGCAGCTGTTAAGCGTAGGGGCCGGGCAGGTGTGCAGGGGTGGATGAGGTTTTGGAGGTAGGTAGGGGCTGTCCTGTTGATTGCAGAGAAGGCGAGGGTCAGCGTTTTGAATCTGATCCTGGCTGCAACAGGAAGCCAGTAGAGGGATTTTAGCAGGGGAGTAACGTGGGAGAATTTGGGGAGGTTGAAGATCAGTCGGGCAGCTGCATTCTGGATGAGCTGGAGAGGCTGGGTGGTGCAGGCTGGGAGGCCTGCGAGGAGAGCGTTGCAGTAGTCCAGGCAAGGGAGCACTGTGGCCTGGATAAGGAGCTATGTCGCGTATGTTGTCAGGAACGGATGAATCCTCCTGATATTGTGGAGGAGGAATCGGCAGCCCCGTGACATGCGAGCAACGTGCTCCTTGAAGTCCAGGTTGCTGTCGAGGATGACGCCCAAGCTCTTTGCTGACTGAAAGGATGGTATTGTGGTGCCATCGATGGTGAAGGAGAGGTCTTGCAGGGGGGAAGGGCCGGTTGGGATGGAGAGCAGTTCTGTTTTTTTGAGGTTCAGCTTCAGATGGTGGAATGACATCCATTTGGAGATGTCAGCCAGGCATGCGGAAATTCTTTCATTGACCTGGGGGGTAGAGGGAGGGAAAGAGAAAAAGAGTTGGATGTCATCCGCGTAACAGTGATAGGAGAAGCCATGTAATTTGATAACTGAGCCAAGTGAGTTGATATAAATTGAGAAGAGTAGGGGTCCCAGTACTGAACCCTGTGGAACTCCTGTAGTGAGAGGGGTGGGTGCAGAGGTGGAACCTTTCCAGTAGATCTGGGAGGATCTACCAGTCAGGTAGGACTTGAACCAAGAGAGAGCGGTTCCAGAGATGCCCATCTCTGACAGCTTTGATATTAGTGTCTGGTAGTTGACTGTGTTGAAAGCAGCGGAGAGATCGAGGAGGATGAGGACAGATGACAGGTCGGAGGCTCTAGCAGTGTGGAGTGCCTCTGTCACTGCCAGGAGTGCGGTTTCCGTTGAGTGGCCAGCTCTGAAACCTGAATGATGGGGGTCCAAGTGGTTGTTCCTGAGAAGAAAAGGGGACAGTTGGTTAAGTACTGCACGTTCCAGGGTTTTGGATAGAAATGACAGGAGAGATACTGGTCGGTAGTTCATAACATCTGATGGGTCAGTGGATGGTTTCTTCAGGAGTGGTGTGACCAGAGCTTTCTTGAAGTCTGTGGGGACAGTACCAGAGATTAGTGAGGCATTGATGAATGAGGAAAGAAATGGGGCGATCTCACCGGATATAGATTAGAGCAGAGTGGTCTGTGATGAGTTGAAGCACTTCTTTGAGCGGCATGAAGGAGGACAGCTGATTGATGCAGTTGGTCGTGGTGGTCAAGGGTGTTGTTGAAGGAGTGAAGGAGACCTGGATGCTGGTCACCTTTTCCTCGAAGTAAACCCTGAAATCATTGGCAGAGAGGAGAGAGGGGGAGGGGGGAGGAGGAGGGTGGAGAAAAGTTTTCGTGGGTTAGTTATGTTAGCATTAATTTTGGATTGGAAGAAAGAGGACTTAGCTGATGTTGTTGCGGTTGTCAGCCATGGACATGAGGGTGACGGTTGCGATGGCCTGGAGACAGTAGGGCAGAGAGCATCTAAAGATTGAAAGAGACGTGTGTTAAAGACTGATGTAGCAGACTCAGCAGGCATGATGGAGAAGGAGGGAAGGGGAGGGAGGGAAGAGAGAACAGCAGAGGAGAATGCAGAGTGGGAGAGAGTGTGGAAGTTTCTCCTGAAAGTGAAGGTGGGGGGGTCAGTAGGGGGGTTTGAGGGTGGAGGGGAGAGTGAGGGAGAACAATACAAAGTAGTGGTCCGATACGTGGAGAGGAGTCACCATGAGGTGGGTTGTGGCACAGCTCCTGGTGAACACAAGGTCAAGCTGGTTGCCAGCCTTGTGGGTCGCAGGTGATGGTGAGAGGTTGAGGGCGAAGGACTGGAGGAGGGAGATTACGCTGGCCATCGGGGAGGTCCTAGATGGAATATTGAAGTCTCCCAGTAGAGTCAGTGGGGTGTCATCAGGGAGGGAGCTAGAAGAGTGTCGAGCTCATCAATGAAGAAGCCGAGGGGACCTGGATGGCGGTAAAGAACAACAATGGTGAGGTCTAGAGGAAGAGATACAGATATGGCATGGAATTCAAATGAGTTAATGGAGAGAATATGGAGGGGCAGAGGGGAGTATCTCCAGGATGGGCAGATAAGCAACCCTGTGCCACCTCCTCTGCCTGAGGCCCGTGGAGTGTGAGTGAAGGAGTATGAGGACGACAGGGCAGCGGGGGTGGCGGCGTTGGCCGGGGAAATCCAGGTCTCGGTGAGTGCCAGGAATTGGAGTGACATGGTCTCAGCATAGGCTGTGATGAATTCAGCCTTTTGAATCAATGACTGGCAGTTCCATAGTCCACCCACCACTGAGAGCACTTCGGAGGAGGACAGAGGGGGATAAACCAGGTTAGCCAGGTTGCATTTAAGGGAGCTGTGCATTCTGGAACGAGAGGAAGAATGGATGAGGATAGGAAGGTGTGATGAGTGAAGGGTCTGGTGATAGAGAAGAGAGGAATCAGAAAAAACGTTGGAAGAACTGCTGGTAAAATTGGTGAGGAAATGACAACGAGGCTGCAGTACTGGCAGCCTCTGTGTTAACTAAATACCTGTGATGCTAATTAGCTTGATCAAACAAACAAAGTACAAACAGCTGGTTACAGCTGAGCGCAGGTGATACTACTAACATTTATTGAAATTAGCCAAGGTGCTGTGTAGTCAGAACTCTTGGGCTTTTTGAGTCAGGATTCGGCATATAAACACTGTCATTTGAATGAAGATACTTTGTGAAGCTTTGTGCAGTCCAGGATTTTTTTTTCACAGCCCATCATAAGTTGCCTATTTTTATGTGCATTCTTGCCCCAATGCTAGGTCTTATTTTGCATACTTGCCCAACTGAATCCAGATATCACTAAGGTGGCTTCTTATGGTCGCAGAACTTGTGTTCTTTGTAAGCTGGAGAGTGGCAAAAGACAGAACACCCCGTGGAAGTGTGGGCTTTGTGATGTGCCCCTCTGTGTTCAGCTAAACAGAAACGGTTTTGCTGAATGCCACAAAAGCACGTGACTGATTTGAACACTGAGCATAATGTTTCCCTCTGCATAAACCTGTTTTGAAGAATGGCACAAAAATGTGATGTTGTCTTTACTACACTCTGGCATTCCCTTTTGAAGAAGCCCTTTTGTTTTAGGGTGTGTGTGTGTGGTGGGGGGGCATTTACCTGGGCTGACCTGTGAACAACTCCTTTTGCATATTCAGTGTAAAAAGGTGTGCTTTTTGAAATTGTTTCTTGTCGCCGCCTTTACTCTGACACTCATTGCGCTGTTTGAAGTTTGAAGGTGTGTCGTATTAGTTGCCCTATACCCTGTAGCTGTATAAATCAGATAGTACTGTGTCCTCAGACAGACTTTGCTCTCAGCTGAGAACTGTCTCATTGTGGAACTGTACACATCCTGTCCCCGTACTGTCGCTATACTTACTGTATGCACTTTTGTACGTCGCTTTGGATAAAAGCGTCTGCTAAATAAATAAATGTAAATGTAAAAGCCAATACCCCTCCCACTGCCAACTCTTGATCCCAGAACAACAGGGACATACATTTTAGATGGCCATTTAATTGTGTGTATCAATGGAGCGGATGACAGTGTTTGTGCTTGATACATACCTGTCAGGACTGTGGCATCTTAGCTGGTTTTTATTTTTCCCATCCATATGCTCTTGTTTACAGTTCCCTTGTGTTTCAGCCCTGCCCCGCTCTCTGCCCCGCTCTCCGCCCACCTGATTACCTGATCGCCTCCACCTGCCTGCCTGCCCACCTGCTTCCCATCACCTTGTCACCCCAGCCCTTTATCTACCCTGCTTGTGGCTGTCTTAGTTTTCCCCGTTCTGCCACCAACCTTTTTCCTGTTCTGCCTGCCAGGTTTTTGTAGACCTTGCCTGCTGTCCCGACCATGATTTCCAGATCTGATTTTCCTGGCTTTTGACTTCGCCTGTTTTTGACCCTGTTTTCTGGATTTCGACTTGGACTGAAATCTTTTGTGCATCCTCCATTTGTCCCTGCCTGAGTCCCTGCCTGAGTCCTGACACATACCTGTGTCTTAACAGAATCACCTCAAGTGACCAAACCAATTCGTCACAATGGTTAAGGTAATGTGTGCTTTTTTTCCCTCTCACATTCCCGCACAGTTCAAAAACTTTTTACAACAGGTTCACAAAGTGATTTATTTGTATATAAATTTAATAACTTCACGTATTGTTTAGGATAGGAACTACTTTTCCTTCCACTTTCTCGCTTCGCTTCCATAGTCTACAGAAAGGCAGTGGTGAGGCAGGCAGAGAAACAGATTCTGCCAGTTAGTCGGTCACACAATGGCAGCAAGGAAACGAAGCATTGTTTGGAGCCATTTCACTCTCGTAAACAGTGAAGCAAAATGTGACGTCAAAAGTCGGTAAGATATTGTGGCAATACCACATACGTGATGAAACGCATGAAAAACTGCCACACAAGAGCATGACGAGTTACAGCAGAAACGGGGAGAGGCGGAGAGAACGCAGGCAAATGGAACGTCAGGTCCTTTATGGAAAGAAACCCTGTTTCATTGATCGTGTATAAACGTTTTATTGTAATCATGACATTGCTGTGCATATAAACGCCCAGTCGAATTATTGTCATAATCTGTGCATGTATACGCTGTGAACCAGTTTAAATTGCTGTTAAAATAGTGGTCTGATGTTTTAGTTTTTCATACTAGTGCCAAAGTTTCCAAATAGGCGACAACTTTTGATGTCTGCGTTTAAAGTATCGGAATCGGGATACTAGACTTAGTATTACTTGGTATCGGATTGAAAAAAATTAGTAGTATCGCCCAACCCTATCCTCACGTACTGTTTTGCCATTTTTACAGCTTTTGGATGAAAAACATGTCAACTATTACAGCAAAGTCTCGTCACATGTAATCAAGTTTTCCCACTTTCCATAAATCCTGTTATGACCATCTTTACATTTGGCAATGTTAAACTTAATTTGCCAGGTGGCTGCCCAGTTCTAGATATCGTTTAATAAATCTTCTTGAATTATTTTTGCAGCAAACTGCTAGCTTCACCTCACCTATTTTAAATATTTTGCTGTCAATGTCGTTTGCTGTCAAGGTCATTTAAATAAATAAAAGCAGCAGAGGTCCCAGCACTGACCTCTGATGGACTCCACCCGCTCCAGCTCTGGTTAAATCCAGCGTTACTCTTTGAATTCACACAGAAAACATCAACATGGCTGTTGGATTTCTTCGAGGAATTGTGTTGGCTCGCATCAGCCCTATATTATTTACATTGAAGTTAACGTACTCACATCAGCCCTATGTTATTTACATTAAAGTTAGTATATTATTTACATTAAAGTTAATGTACTCGCATCAGCGCTATATTATTTACATTAAAGTTAATGTACTCACATCAGCCCTATATTATTTACATTAAAGTTAATGTACTCGCATCTTGCACACCTCATGGCCTGCCTCCAGGGGAATGTTTTTTATTTCATCAGATGGGTTTTCTCTTATTAACAAGTCAATGAAACAGAGTTTTTGTATGTTAATATGAAATATTAGTGTTACAATGACAGTATTTCATTTCATTGAATGACATACTGACATTTCTGTCAAATTACTGTGTAATTTAACATGTAATTATCTTGATAATGGCTACATTTGTAACAGACACTCGCAAGCACACTACACTCTCACTCACAGACACACAGACAGCCTCAAAAGAGTGGCCATCTGAATGTTATCTATTTATACAGCTGGATATTTACTGAGGCAGTTCCGGGTTAAGAACTTTGCCCAAGGATACAGCAATAGTGCCGCAAAAGGGAATTGAACTGGCAACCTCTGTTATGAATCCTGCTCCTTAACTACTATGCTACACTGTTGAAAGCAACAGCTATGTTGTTCATTAGAAAACAAGACTCACAAACACACACTACTCCTCTTTGACATCAACATTTGCATTCCTGGATATCAAAGAGTTAGTCACTGGTCGACACAGCTGTGATTTTAGACTGATCATATCATTTTCAAACTAGCTTGAATTCAGCTGGTTTCTTTGTGTGTTTGAACAGCCTAGGTTGTATTCTGAAAGCATTAAACTGTGTCCCCTCACATCCTCGCTGACCAGTAAACTGATAACTGGTTGCTATTTGACTGCTCTAATTCAGTAAGAGGTATATGAAGAATTCTGTTGCTGATGTAAAGCAGTGTCCAGTCTGACGTGCAGTGCTGTTCTGAAGAGCTCCATGCATTCCTAATGCCTCATACAGCAGCTCTGCTTTCAATCAGCAAGTGTCTGAGTGACACTTCTTTTCATCTCGAGGTTCTTTGCCGCTGAGTAAAGTCATCAGTTTTGTCTTTCAGAAATCCTGGTACATTTTTAGCCATACCGGGGACTTTGGGGAACATTTAGTGTCTCCTAATATCTGCCTTCACACATTTTTTTTCTTTCTGATACATACATTTGTATGTTCTCTCACTGTTTCTTGTATCCACCAAATCCTCTGGGCATCTGTGTATCCCCTGTCTTCTGTCTCTTCAGGGCAGACAGCTGAGGTGGCGTCTCAGGTCTTTGCCTGCTCCCAGTGCCCATTCACTCACATGGAAGAAGTGAACCTTCACCAGCACATTGA
The DNA here is from genome assembly GCF_013368585.1 of Megalops cyprinoides. NCBI lineage: Eukaryota > Metazoa > Chordata > Actinopteri > Elopiformes > Megalopidae > Megalops > Megalops cyprinoides. Next base: position 69,520,960 of record NC_050584.1, on the reverse strand, counting down.
GAAGGTTCACCCAGAGGAGTACAGCAGGATTCTGGGATCTGGAGGAAATGGAGCAGAGAACCCACTGCCTCCCAGCAGCACCCCTCAGCACCCCACACCCCCTAAGACACTCCCCACCCCGACACAGTCCCACACAGGCACCCCAGGGCACACCTGACAGCACACCAGCAAATTCGTACAGGAGAGCTCCGTACCACTGCTCTGAGTGTGGGAAGAGCTTCAGCCAATCACGAACCCTGATAGAAGCCAAACCCTACAGAGGGTCTCCCACAGTACTGATCCTAGAGCTGCACTACAGCTAAGGATGCATTAATGATTTGCCCAGGGCAATATTACATAACATATTCATATCACAGTTTCTCCTCTCATTTTTCTTAAACTGCAATGATCAGCGATGATTCATCCAAAGTCTCCATGGGGGAATCAGCAATGACTCCTGCAGGGAAGACCTGAGGCAGGATGTGTATTCTCTCTCAAAGAATGAATGGGGATTTCTGGGTATGTTCAGTTTTGCGTAATCAGAATGTAAATTAATAAGCTCTATGTGCATGTTAGACTGCATCACTTCTGAGGTTTGTAGTTACTGTGTGTCTGTACCTGAGGACTGAATCTACCCAATGATGTTGAGAAATGAAAGACAGTGGTGAATGACCCATCCCTTTCTCTCAGGAAATGACAGCAATACTGCCCTTCAAGTACAATCCTCATGTCTGCATAACTGGATCGGTACAGTGCAACAATCAAATTCATTCAGTGGAACCTTCTATGGAGTTTACAGTACATGATGTGCGTGAAAAAGATTTGATGCAAAAATACCCCTGTTATCATACTGCAAAGTATTCATATTCTGCAAGGCTGGATCTTCATCACATTCATGCACAGCTACAATTCTGTGGCCATCAGCACAGACGGTGCTGTTCACTGAGCTACGTCGCAGCCAACAAAACAAAACATGGCCGCTAGCCTTCAGAGGGTATATTGTTGTTCACCATCCTGTGCAGCTTCTCAGATATTTCAGGATGTTTTCACTGTATGGGGTCAATTCAATTCAATTCATTTTTATTTGTATAGCACTTTTTACAACACAAGTTGTCACAAAGCAGCTTTACATTGTTCCCAGGCCTGAGACCCCCTGAGAGCAAGCCTAAGGCAACAGTGGCAAGGAAAAACTCCCTATCAGGAAGAAAGCTTGAGCAGAACTGGGCTCAGAGGGGGAGCCCATCTGCTTCTGGCCGGCACTGGGCAGATAGAGTTAAAGACAAGTTATACAATGTAATTTAAGACATTTACGATTGATAGACATTAGTAGTTAACAGGAGAGCGATTATAAGAATGTCCCATAGGATGTCCGGTTCTTGGAACACAGTTGGCTTTGATGTGCAGGGCAGCGAGGTAGCAGGACTGGAAAATGGGATGAGACGCTTGGGCTACAGCTCCGGACAGGAGCCCGGAGCAGGGATAGGAAGCAAACAGAAAACAGTGATTAGTAGATCACTGTTTAGTAGATAAGGCACCAGATCACGGCACAGAGTCCATGAAAACAATGACCACTTATTCCACCAGAGAGACTATGATCCATGCCAGCGCCAGGCCATGTCCCTCAGCTGAAGGATTTACTATATAGATATATTTTGAGCCTAGACTTAAAGGTGGGGGGTCAGGGCCCATCAGAGCAGCTTGAGAGAGAATAGCAGGTGTTAGGGCAGTTAGTTCCTGTTAGTGACTAATGACTGATCAGAAATAACACTGATGTTCTAATAATTTAATAACCTTTGTATTCAGAGAAAAAAAAACATTCCTTGTCAGTGAAAACTGCAGTTTTCCTCCGATTTGTCGGAGTAGTTACACAGTAAACACCCTGTATGTTTTCATTGTATAAATATAAACGTTATTTTGTCTACTACATGTTTTGTAGTAATAACGCCAAATATGTGTAGCCTACTGACTTCCAGGACATATAGGACAGGCTATTCCAATAACATCATCTGAGCATGACTCCGGAGAACGGGCCCTCCGACGCCACCAAGCGCACGGCTTTGCTGTTGTCGTTGCACAGTTCCGATGCGAAGGTGATCTTAACCTGGCGATCTAACCGGATAATTAAATCATCTCGTTTTGCCTTTTGATTTAAGATGTTACGCGTTTCTGTTCACAGACCGTTGTGTTAACAGAGGAAACCCCCAGCTTCAGGAAGCAGGACGCAGGACGCTTTACTGAGCATGAAGTCTATCAGGTTCGCTAACTTCAATAATGTGTCCACAGATACGTGCGAGGAAACGTAACATTATCTAACTGCTGGGAAGACTTGCTGGGATGGCAACTCAAAGATTTTCGGAAAATGAAAGCGGCGGTGCGTATGAATGTGTTTCTGCTACACACAGTGGGCACAGGCTAGCGCTAAATGCTGATATCCAGTATGGTCATCTACGGGCTCAAAATCCAAAATGGCTTCCATATTTTTTGGCGTTGTTGTTATAAGTTTCCTCGCTACCAACACATGTAATCCTCATAAGAACAAACCTAGCCTATATATTCCCATGGTAACGAAAAGAAAGTTTAACGCTGATGTGTTTATGTTTTCAGTACCAACAAATTACGTCTAGGGAATAGCTGTGGGTACTGGTGACAGTATACAACGGTGGCATAAACCGTTTAAAAACTTTATTTTGTGCGTGATGTAGGTTTCGTTGTTCCTTTGTCAAATATTTGAGATTTAGCTAACCGTATCCCTGCCGTCGTGAAGTGTCCAGGACTCGCATTTCCCAGTTACACTGTAACAAAATCATGTTGCCGCTACGTTGTGAGATCGAGTCCTGCGAGGACTTTAAAACAGCCTGTTATTCAATGCCACATGAATCGCCAAGCTTCGGGTGCTGTGGTTTTAAGATATTATATGGATATTAGGCTACTACGAAGCGCAGAAGCTTTGCTGCTGTTGCTGTTCCTCTTACGCAGACATTTGGCTTTCAGCTACTCTTCGTGACGGACGGACGCAGTTAACTGTCGCCTAACCACATAGTTTGATCAAGCCAGCTTGCTAGGTACACGATTTGGTCTCCGAGTGTTAAATAAATTGCTGATTAAGTAAACAAAATGGTACCGTTTTATCCTCAGATAAAAATGGGAAAATAACCGCATCTCCCTGAAAGAACCGAACTCCTTGTCTCACCCAGATGTCTACCCACAACATTCTTCTGAATTGATGTTACTTTATACTCTAATAAGATAAAATAACCAAACTAACTAGATGGTTAACTACCTACCTCAAGTCCCGACTCCGAGTTCTCGATCTATTTTATTAAGTTTGCTTAGTTAGTAACTTAATATAGAAGAAGATGGTCTTTCTAACAAAAAAGTTAGCTGGTCTAGATACCTTAGCAATAAGATACTGGATGCTTACGTTTAGTCGGAGCAGCAGAAACAGCTAGGATATTACACCCTTTTTGAAGGAAATGTATAGAAATTAGCTATTAGATATTCTTTAAACGACTGTACTTGTATCGCTCAAATAATCAAGTCTTTGCGTAAGCCTTCTCTGATAGTGTTACCTTGGCAAATCTGTGAATGGCATCCACACAATACTTCAGTTTGTGAAAGTGCTTAAAAGGTAGATATGACCAAATCTTTAAAGTCTCTCTCTCCCTCAGTCCGCCTTACTCACCGAGTCTCACCTCCCCGAGTGACTCTCCTATCCTCTCTCTTTATAGGAACAATGGATTCTGCTGAACTGACTGTCTGTAATAGCCAGTCAGAAGCCGTGCTTGACTCTTTATAAACCCTGTCTCTTCAGGCAAAGACATGAAGGCAGATTGTGTGATGGACAGCAGAGATTACACAGGGGTTGAGCTGAGATCTGGTCTGAACAGAAGTGAAGACATAGAGGAGAGGATGGAGAGGAAGACTGGATATGGGATGAGCAGGGAGGAGATAAACATACTATCCAACATAAAAGAGGAAGAGGTAGAGGAGGAGGAAGAGGGTAAGAAACCATACAGCTAATATCAATGCTTAAATCTACTATCTTTTCATGCTCACATTACATTATTGGCATTTAGCATATGCTCTTATCCAGACCAACTTACATAGGTCACCATTTTTAAATTATACTGCTGGATATTTACTGAGGCAAAACCAGCAACCTTCCAGTTATGAGCCTGATCCTTATCACTATGTTTTCTTTAATGTCTTGTAATTACTTCATTCTCCTGTTGTTGGTTAGAGTGATTAAAAGCTATAAACATATGAATATATCCTGTCTCCTGTCTCCTGCAGGGCAGACAGCTGAGGTGGCGTCTCAGGTCTTTGCCTGCTCCCAGTGCCCATTCACTCACATGGAAGAAGTGAACCTTCACCAGCACATTGAGAAGGTTCACCCAGAGGAGGACAGCAGGATTCTCATAGACACTGGCAGCCCAGGGGTCCACACATGCTCTCAGTGTGGGAAGAGTTTTAGATTCGCATCAGACTTGACAACACACCAGCGAACCCACACAGGGGAGCGGCCATTCCACTGCTCTCTGTGCGGAAAGAGCTTTGGTCTGTCGAGTACTTTGAAGAAACACCAGCGAATTCACACCGGGGAGCGGCCGTTCCACTGCTTCCAGTGTGGGAAGAGCTTCAGCCAGTCAAATAATCTCATACTGCACCAACGGATTCACACAGGGGAGCGGCCGTTCCAGTGCTCCCAGTGTGGGAAGAGCTTCAGTCGGTCGAGTACCCTGACAGAGCACCAGCAAACACACACAGGGTCACGCCCATTCCACTGCCCCCAGTGCGGGAAGAGCTTCAGGTCCGCGTCACACCTGACACGACACCAGCGGACCCACACAGCAGAGCGGCCCCACCACTGCTCCCAGTGTGGGCGGGGCTTCAGCCAGTCATTCAACCTGACGCGGCACCAGCGCACACACACCGGGGAACGACCATTCCACTGCTTCCAGTGTGAAAAGAGCTTCGGCCACTTGAGCAATCTGAAGAAACACCAGCGAACTCACGCAAAAGAGCACTCATTCTGTTGCTCAGAGGGGTGACTGAGATTCCTTCAGCGCAGTGTTGATACTGTCAGATACTGTCAGCTAGCTGGGCTGCAGTGTAGAGGCAGAGATAGACTGAGAAGGTCCAGCACCATTTTTCAGTACAGTCAGTAGCTAGTTTATCTGTGCCCTGGGCTCTGACCCTCTCCCACATGACTGGAGGTAGAACTGTGTACACATTCTGGGGGCGATACTATGGCCATATACATGCATCCAGCACCTGACCAATCACACCCTGCTGCCTACCCCCTGGGTTATACATTATGCTGCTCTTTACATTTAAAAAGGCAGAATGGCTACAATACAAAGTTTTAAAAACAAACTTACAACAAAGCAGTGATTTTCCATGGGGCAATGTGGGCAACCTTTCATTTGCCCCAAGTCATGTGATGGCCAAGTCTGAGATGCAGAGTCTCAATGTGGGAATGAGTTACATCAGTCACAGTCTGAAGTAGGGATGGGTCATGATTTTTGAATTTTCGAATAGCCATTAAATTATAACAAATCTAATAGTTTATGCAACTATCGTATTGTCTTAAAAATATATATATTTTTGCTTGTTTTTACCAGCGCCTGGTATTAAGTAATGTGTTACTACCACCAGAAGGTGGCAGTGATGCACCTATAAGCTGTTTGCCAACTGCCATTAAACAACAAAAGAAGAAGAAGAACGTGGGACTACCAGGTGCAGTTCATTATACCCTGTGTTTTATAGGGTTTTTGGGTTTAACAGTTTAACCCTTTCACCCATACGGTCACACCAGTGTGATTTGCCGTTTAGCGCGTATGCTAAAACCAGTCCAACTAGAACACTAGATTGGAAAAATTCTTGCTAATTTTAGCTTTGAGGAAACGGCAATTTAATGTTAAAAATATAGCAAATGCTAACTGAAAACTATGAGAAGCTTAATGACGCTAATGAAAACATAATGAACCATGTAAGGTAACACCTGCACTACATAGCATAAATATAAGTTGCGTGCGAAAGGGTTCATTAGATTCTGTTGTGGATTCTAGCTGTATCCAGACAAGCATTGCATCTCTAAAGAACATGATATCAAAATACAAAGACAGTTGTGAAAAGCGTGAATGGGTCTCTCTCTCTCTCTTTGTGTGTGTGTGTGTGTGTGTGCGCACACGTGCTTGCGTGTGTCGGGGGGGGGGGGTCAAATAGTCGAAGAATGGTTGAATAGTTACCAGTGAATATCGAATAGTATTTTTTCTTGAACTGCCCATCCCAACTATGAAACTCCCGCAGTGACTCCTGCAGGTACGTCAGTCACAGTCTGAAACCCGCGCAGTGACTCCTGCAGGTGCGTCAGTCACAGTCTGAAACCCCCGCAGTGACTCCTGCAGGTACATCAGTCACAGTCTGAAACCCGCGCAGTGACTCCTGCAGGTGCGTCAGTCACAGTCTGAAACCCCCGCAGTGACTCCTGCAGGGAAGACCCAGTAAAAAAATTGTGATTGGCCCCAGTGACACACCTGGTATTGAACCCGGGCTGTGGAGGTCAGCTTGTGTTCAAAACAATTGCCCTTACTGTTCAGACAGACAGACACGCGCACGCACGCACGCACACACACCTGCATGTCTCAGTTTCTGGGGCATCCCATTGTTTCCGCTCTTCCGGCACTGCAGACACAGAGCAGACTGATATGCCGCCTCACAGTGTATTACATTACATTTACTTTACATATTCAACTCCTGATTACATCGCTGAAGAACAAAGCAACAGGTTCCCCCGTATGAGTTCTTTAGTAAGTAAATAACTGAATCGGTGCACGGATGTCCTCTCTTGTGCAATTGTATAAACCCTGTCTGTCTCAGGAGCTACGCCATCCCCAAGCGTGAAGAGTGGGGGGGTGAGGGCACATGCACACTGTCCTACCGGCGGCGGGCGCTACGGTGGCCTGTTAGGACATAAAGGAGGAGGACAGCCGGGCAGGTAAAAGCAAATCGCACGTGGTCGGTGTGCACAGAGGTGTCTACAGTAAAGTGGCTGTCTAAAGTCAGGGTAGCATCTAGCTAGCTAACATTGCCTACAGTCTGACATCATTAGCAGGGACTCCTTCCTATAAGAGGACTGTCTGTGGTTATTTTTGAATAATGTGCTGCAGGATTGATGTTAGCTAATGTAACTAGTTAGTTATTTGGACTAGCCAGTTAGCTAGATATCTTTGTCAATATTTACCATAAGTTGTTAGCCACATTTGTTAGTGAGCTAGCTTGTCACAAGCTGTTGGCTAACTAGTTAACACTACCCTTAAAGAATTTGTCAGAATTGGGGTCTTTTGTAATCAGGGCTGAATAGCCAGTTGAGAAATTGATCTATTGCCTGTTATAGTGACAAATGTTCAAATACTGTTTAGCTCGCTAAGTGTTCCTGTCCCGCTGTTCTCCAGCTCTTACCCAGAGCGACTTCCAGCACAACAGAACAGAAGTTCATCCATTCAGGGTGAATGAGCAACAGCGTCACACCAGGCTAACACTCCCACACCAGTGAGTGTGAGCATAACACCATTCAAGCCCTACCACATGTTAACATGGGTATTCTGACAAAAGCCAAGTATACTACTATACAACAGTCCCTAGATCACAGAATTCAAAATACATCACAATTCTACATGTAAAATAAAGAGGGGGCGCTAGAGGAAGCAGCTGTTAGGGGTGGAGATTGGACCAAGATGCAGGGTGAAGAGGAGAGATGCTGCCCGTAAGAGAGAGTGCAGAAATGGATAAGGAGAGTAACAGATACGGACACGTGTTTGTGTGCACCTGTGTATACTGTCCACCATTGAGAGACAGACGTGTGTGTGAGCTATCGATGAGTAACAGACCTGTGTTCCCGCCTTCCCTGAGACGCTCAGATTGTGAGGACATGGGGGAACAGGTACAGCCCCTCGCCCCGCCCGATGGGGGAGCAGGTACAGCCCCCCCGCCCGATGGGGGAGCAGGTACAGCCTCCCCACCCCGCCCGATGGGAGAGCAGGTACAGCCCCCCGCACCGCCCGATGGGGGAGCAGGTATAGCCCCCCCGCCCCGCCCGATGGGGGAGCAGGTACAGCCCCCCCGCCCCGCCCGATGGGGGAGCAGGTACACCCTCTCTGCCCCGCCCGATGGGGGAGCAGGTACAGCCCCCCGCACCGCCCGATGGGGGAGCAGGTACAGCCCCCCCGCCCCGCCCGATGGGGGAGCAGGTACACCCTCTCTGCCCCGCCCGATGGGGGAGCAGGTACAGCCCCTCGCCCCTCCCGATGGGGGAACAGGTACAGCCCCTCGCCCCGCCCGATGGGGGAGCAGGTACAGCCCCCCCGCCCGATGGGGGAGCAGGTACAGCCCCTCGCCCCTCCCGATGGGGGAGCAGGTACAGCCCCCCCGCCCCGCCCGATGGGGGAGCAGGTACAGCCTCCCCACCCTGCCCAATGGGGGAGCAGGTACAGCCCCCTGCCCCGCCTGATGGGGGAGCAGGTACAGCCCCTCCCCCCGCCCCGCCCGATGGGGGAGCAGGTTCTGAGCACGTGCGGGCTGTAGGCCTGCTGCCCATTACAGTTCATTATCCTGCTTAATGACTGAATGAGACCTGCAGATGCCGGCCTGGTCAGCATCTCTCTGACATGCAGCTCTGGAAGCTCAGGACAACAAAGAACTCTTATTCAGTGAAAATATCATTACTCATCTCTCCAGAAACAGAAAACCAGTTATTATTAAAAAATTAGTCTTACAGTTCATCTGTTTTTTTCTTAGTGTTGATGACCCTGTGCGTGCGTGACTGTGTGTGTGATGGATAAAGCAGACAGACTATGCCCCCCCCAATCAGCAGTGTGAGAGTGTGAGGGTGTCCCCTCTGCCCCCGACTTCAGTAAGGTACAAGCCCCACGCACACCAGTGTGTGTGTGTGTGTGTGTGTGTGTGTGTATATATGACTCTCATCCGTGCGGACAGGGGTTCAGCGGAACAGCATGAAGGACGATGCTGAAGAAACCAGAGTTCTGTTCCTTTAAATCTTTATTCTATTTGGAAGTTGGTGATATGGAAGGTGCAAGGCTTTTTCTTCCAGAAATTCAGGTGGGACAAAATAACACATACATTAATTTTAAAATCTTCCAGAACGAACAAACTCCCTGTCATGAGCAGTACTGTTATACTGAGACCGTAAATGTTATTTTATTCCATTTGCATAAACGCTGTTTTTAACGAAACTGTTCCATCTGTTTAGTCATTGAACACTGCACATGTGAACACACTCGCACGCGCTCACACTCTACAGCGCTCACACTCGCACGCGCTCACACTCTACAGCGCTCACACTCGCACGCGCTCACACTCTACAGCGCTCACACTCTACAGCGCACTACGAGCCGCTTTGCTGTGGAGAACAGCTGAGGTGCTGGAGCGGACGTGGTCGGGGCAGCAGGGGTGGCCTTCTCAGCTCTGTGTCAGTGGGAACCTCGGGGGGCTGCTGCAGAGGTTTGGGGTTCCTCTGTGCGTCCATCAGTAACCCCCCCACCCCCCCTTACCACACACAGCTCAGTCACCACTGCTTCACCATCACAAGGCACAGACACTGTACATACGAGAGCGGAGGTCACTGGGAAATCCAAGGGTCTGAAGTTCAACTGGGTGCCTTTTCACACCACAACCGCAACAGGAGCAGGCAGAGAACAGCCAATCAGGAGCTTGAGAACGTGAGCCGGTGATGTTTCTCTTATCAGACACTGACACGTCTCCCATTGGCTGAGAGGCGGTGAACTCTCAGCCAATGGGAAACATCGATGAGGAAAAAACCTTGCCTGGATACAAGCCTGCTCCTGCTACAGACATGGTGTTAAACAGGGTGGGGGCTCTCCCCTGTGTCTGACCGCTGCCCTGGGGAGACCCCCTCTGTGACACGGCAGGTCGTTCACACACAGGGGCACACAACATACATTCATTTCAACCCGATTTATCAGACACCTTTGAAAGAAAAACACCAATCTCTAGCAGCTGATTGGCTACCATCCCTGCATTTACTGATCCATTTTATTGAAAAAAAAACGGCTGAATGTGTGTTTACTGGTGGAAAATGCTGCCAGAGGCCCTGAGACACACTGTGTACCGCTAACTACCAGTGCTGCAGTGCCTCACTCTGCCAAAAGAGGGCGATATAATGAAGACAGGCAGGGAGCTGCACAGGAGGCTGGAGTTCACTGAGGTTTCTCCATGGTGACGGCCGCCTCCTTCTCCCTCTGCATCTCCTCCCTCCAGCGTGCCTTCTTCTCCATGTTCCAGCTCGTCAGGGACTCATGCCTCCCTGCGGCCTGCAAAACGAGGACACACGCGGTCACACACACACACACACAGTCACACACACACGGTCACACACACACGGTCTCACACTGTCACACACACAGTCACTCACACACGGTCTCACACGGTCACACACACACAGTCACACACACACTGTCACTCACACAGTCACTCACACAGTCACTCACACAGTCACTCACACAGTCACTCACACAGTCACTCACACAGTCACTCACACACACACACGGTCTGACACGGTCACTCACACACGGTCACACACACACGGTCACACACACACGGTCACACACACACGGACACTTACATGGTCACACACACGGTCACACACACACGCGCATGCGCTCACTCACACTCCGCCGTGTGTCTTGTAACGTACCTGTTTTCCCAGGACGACCATGGCCAGGCAGGACAGGATGGTCATGGCCATCATGACGTAACAGGCCTTCACTCGAACCCGGTTCCTGGCGGCGTCAATCATCTCAAACCTGCAGCACACACATTAGCACGGCCTTCTCAACACCAACATCTGCCTCAGTCAGACACCCTGCTGAGCGCATGCTATCAGTGTGCTCAGTGTGCTCTCTCACACACACACGCACTGAACACGTACTGATCACACAGTGGCTGTGCTGATTGGCCAGGCCTTGCATGTGACATGCGAGCATCATAATAAGCCCATAATAACAGGACTGGCAGAGCCAGAGACTTCCTGTTTCCAGATCAGCCTGATAATTCCCTAATTCCTTAAGATGTTACTACTGCTGTAGGAGGAAGGGGCATCTGAACGATGACTGAAGCAGAGTCCTCAGTGCTCAGCCAATCAGGAAACACCTCTCAGGGGCTATGAGCCAATTAGGTTTGAGCAAACAGGTCTTGGCAGCAGACTGTGTGTGTAAACAGGAAGTGAGGACTTACGAGACCAGCTCTGGAATCTGCTCCTTGGTCTTGAAGCGGCCGGCCCAGATAAGAATCTTTTTATCAAATTCAGTGGGCCTGTATCCGGGCAGCTTGTATGCCGGGCGCACTGAGGGACGGAGAGAGCAGCGGTCAGTGTGTGCAGCAGATGACATGGTGGATTACAGAGACTCTAAACAGTGTATACAGTATCCTGCTCATCCATTTATGCAATGAGTCATGGCAATATACAAATATGACCACATACAATACAATGAGGGTGCACCAGGTAAGTTATATCCAGACACACCCACACACATGCAGACACACCCACACACACCCCCTCAGAGAGAGCTTTGCCCCCCATTTCCACTCTTCGAGTCCCCCTGGGGAAAGAGCCCCCCCAAAGAGGATTCCTCTGTCCTCAGTCCAGGGTATTACAGCTTCATGCAGCCTGATAAAGTGCCATAACACTTTTATTTTAAGTTTATGGCAGGGAGATGTACAATCCTGTCTTGTGACACAATATCTGGCAACGCTACACTGCATTACATTACCGTCACTTAGCAGTCGCTCTTACGTTCACAGGGCATTTTAAACACAAAACTTCATATAACTTCACCAATGTTGTTTTAGGAGAAATTCTACTTTTCAGCCTGAAACCGCACACCAGCACAGAGCCGTGTGTCAGACCACTTCCCAACATGCAACAGAGCAGCAGATGACCCTTAATAACCTGGAGGTTATTCCTCTAACTCACCTGATATCAGGTAGATGCCACAGCCTCTTCACATGCAGGCTTAGGGAAGCGCTGTAGCATCTCACCGTTAACTAGACCCTGTGACTTCCCCCCAACCCTGTGCTGTGACACAAACCAGCCCGTCCTGAGATGACACAGGCAGATTGTGCTCTAAATGCCAGCTCTGATTTCGGTCGGCTCCTGGCAGATGCTACGTGCTCATTCAGCTTGAATGGAAATACTTCCGTTGTCTTGTGCTTGACGTGGCTCTGGATAAGAGCGGCTGCTAAACGAAAGTAATGTCATGCAGTGTAATGTAATGAAATGTAATGGAAAGCGGCCCTTTTCTCCGCACGTACCGGGGGCTGCCGCTGGAGTCGGTACGTTGGGGCGCGGCTCCGACACGCTCTCCGGCGGCTTGTTACACAACCTGCGCCGGCTTCCGGTGTCGAACACCTGCCGGCGGCACTGCGCTGCAAAGGAAAGCGCACACCTTACAGCAATCACAGAGAGCAGCCTCATTTCTGCCCTTCAGTAAAACAACATGCAGTATTCCACTCGCAAAGCAGGAACATGCTCAATCAAATATCTTTAGCTGGCTAAAAACAACCTCGTCCGAGCTGTGTACTGGGCAATGTAGTTAACTATTTTAGCGGTTAAGACATCTGCGTTCGTGTGAGTGAACAGGCACACGATGAAAGTAGCTATCTGACCATTTGGATGGAGGTATCGCTAGCAGAGATCATCTCTGATGTTAACACCACCTGTCACATCTTAAATTGGACTGCGAGGTTGCAAACACCGGGAGGGCACAATAAAATCATAAAAATGACCAAATCACAATTAAGATGCTATTCACGAATCAGCGCAGCTTGAATACATGTAATTATCTTTTAATAAATTTAATTTACATTCTTTAATTTTTGTTGTTATCACTGTAATATTATGACTGGTCTTCTTTTCCTGGGCGCTAAATCTGTGCTGCACTCGGTGTAACTCCTTTGTTAGGAGGAATAACCACGTCATGATGCAAAATCAGGATGACTGAGCAATTTACCGGAGCTAGGTAAATTGGTAAACATGAACAATGGTGATCGTAGTTAGCACGCCGGTTTATCAGCTCGACGGGCTACGTTATAACCCGGTTATTTCTACAACCGGCTGCTGATGCATAACACAGTGCGATCAACAGTGCAGACAGCAAAGTGACCTATTTTTTCCAGACAGGAGTTTGTTTTTTGCGTGCAAGATCTAACTGTCAACCAAATCTGGCCTCTGAAATCCACGGCTAACCCTCTTTAGTCACTTCAGTGACTAACTAGCGATTGTCTAATTCGTTTATCAACACAACAACGTAAATTAACAACTTAAGTTAAAAACGTTTGCTGTTGTCAGTCAAATCAAACTGATAGAGAAGCTAACACAAAAGTTATGCACGTAACTACATCTAGCCAGCTAGCTAACACAGCAAAATCCCAAAACAATCTTTGGCTAGCAAGCAAGCGATCTCTAAAATAACAACACTAATCCAACTGTGGTATCTAACTAGCTAGCTAGTTACTCATATAATAATATCGCTAAGGTGTTTAGCTAGACTTAAAGTTGGCAGCAAGCCAGGGTCAAGAATGCCGTAGCTTTGCAACACGCGCAATAACATTGCAAGGCTGAAGGCGAATACAGGACAACCAACATTTTATCAAGCTACGCTTAACCAGCTTGCCGTCCAGCCAACCTGTTGAATCCGACTGTTTACAGCTGGTTACATTAGCAGAACTAGTGTCGTTGGGATCTAGCCTTTAATGTGGTGTCTATATCTTGCTAAAACACACTTTAAACACCACCCTTCTGACATTAAATGACTTAGCCAAATGCGCGTTAATGTAGCGCGTTAGATCCTCACCTGCGAACGCAGCAAAGGCACGACGGGGTCCGGTAAACGCGCTGAGGATCATCTCTGATGTTTTCTGGGTGATATTAGTAGCGATCTGGTTGCGCCATGGACGTGCACAGCGTGATCAGTGTCTGCCGAGTGTGAATGTCACGCAGCTGATCATTACACGCTGTTCCCTCCGGGCAGGACCCCGTCGTCCAGCAGCGCGCCCAACGCATGCCTGCGTGGATTGTAGGATTACATAAGAGCATGCTAGCGCTAAACAAAGATTAGCGCTAATGTGCAGTAGCAAAACCCGCCCCTAATACTAGCATTCTTGTTACCTGTGATTTCACTTTTGATCACTGCGTTTTTTGGCGCTATAGAACATGGTCCTTGCGTTTCGTAAATCAACTACATCTTCTCATGGTGTATATGTGCGCACCTGCTGATTGCCAGCCGGCGAAATCAAGCGGCCGATTATAAAGTTAAATCTGAGGTCTGTTCAAACACAGTCGACCAGAGTGAGATTTAGTGGTAGAATCACGAGAACGGGACTATATAAAAATGTCTTAGTTATTAACTCCGTAGGTCGTAATTTTTGTTACATTACATTACATGCATTTAGCAGACGCTCTTATCTAGAACGACTTCCATCGCAGTATACATTTTTAGAAATATTATCAAGTTAATTGGCTGAAAGGACAGTCGTTCTGTTTGGCTAATACTTTGTGATTTTCCGTTACACTTGGTGTCACTGGCCTTTGGAGAAAGACAGAGAATTCCATGACAAACATCATGGTTAATGGTTACAGCTAAGAGTTGTTTTCCTTTCCGCGCATTTTAAATCAGGCATCATCTTGGGCAGCTATTTCTTGTGTTGAGAATTGAGGACCCCTGTGCCCAGCATGGCGGCGCCCGATGGAGCCCTGAACTGTGAGGACTTTTCAATGTTTCAGGTAAGAATCACATCTTCATTTATCTGTTTGGCGCGGCTGCGGGAATGACCGCCCTACCCTCGTTGTGCAGAAGCGGGTTTGCGGGATGGGCGCGCTGCTCGTCACGCTGCAGCCCGGCAGCCGCCTTTCACCGGGGGAATGAGTGACCCTCAGCGCTACACGCTGGGGGGGAGCAGCGAGCAGCCGCTTATCCAGCTTTGATTACGGGCTTTCAGTCCGATCGGTCGCCACGGAAGCGCTGTGTTGCGGTGCTTTACTTTAGTCTTTTTGAAATGAACCGGCAGCGCGGCGGTGCTCCTGGAATGACAGTTAATAATCAAACCTGCTGTTTGCGCAGAGTGGTGTTACCATAAAGGCTGCCCCGGTCGTATGGTACGTTTCCAACATTCCATTACATTACATTACGTTACTGTCATTTAGTGGACGCTCTTATCCAGAGCGACTTAATCAGTTACATTTTTCATGTTTTCCGTTTATGCACCGGATATTTACTGAGGCAGTTCTGGGTTAAGTACCGAGGGTGCAGCAGCAGTGTCCCAGCGGGGAATGGAACCAGCAAGCTTTTGGTCACAAGTCCTGCTCCTCACCACAATGCGACACTGTATTAGCAGAAATATGAGGAGATGGCTGTGGTGTTGTTTTTGCAGATAGTTTCATGCTGAAAGTGATTGGATACTGTAGCATTCCTTGGCTGTACAGCATTTCTGTCCGGTTTTTATGCAGAATCTGTGTGCTGTAGGCTGACAGATGTGAATCACCAGTTGAACTCATTCTGAATCTCCCAGTTCCTCTGCAGGTGTGCAGGAATCACACTGTCCCAGGCGTAGGGTTAGAGTGTGTTCAGGATAATGTGAGCGTTAGGACACTGTTCAGGGTATAGGGTTAAAGCAGCGTATCCAAAACCTCTCCTGGAGGACCCCTTGTTCTGCATGTTTTAGATCTCTCGCTGCTCTAACACCGCTGATTTAAATGATCAGTTTGTTATTAAGCAGCTTCAGGAGTTCATAACGAGTTGATCATTTGAATCAGCTGTGTTGGAGCAGGGAGAGATCTAAAACACGCAGGGCAGGGGGTTCTCCAGGAGAGGGCTAGGAAACGCTGGGTTAGAGTGTGTTCAGGGCAGTGTTAGAGTGAGTGTTGTACCTCTGACAAATTTTCACTTTATGGCAATTTTTACACAGCAGTTTATAGCTTGTTGTAGCATGTCCTGCCAAGGTTCCAGATGTTAATTAAAGCGTAATCTCTTAGTCCTCTGTGGGACAGGGCACAGCAACTGTCAGGGGGTGGAAAGAGGCCTCTGGGTGCCATAGTTCTTCACTTTCCCTCCTGATAGCATTTTTATTCCCACCTGTGGCCACTAGGAGGTGCTAAAGGTGATGCGCACCATCGATGACCGGATCGTCCACGCGCTGAACACCACCATCCCCACGGCCTCCTTCAAGGGCAAAGTGGACCCAACACAGACCTGCAAAGAGCTCTACGAGTCTGTAAGAGAGAGAGTGTGCACTGTGTGTGTGTGTGTGTGTGTGTGTGTGTGTGTGTGTGTGTGTGTGTGTGTGTGTGTGTGCGCGTGCGCATGCCCGCACTGTGTGTGTGTGCACTGTATGTGTGTGTGTGCACTGTGTGTGTGTGCACACTGTATGTGTGAGTGTGTGTCCGTGTGTGTGTGCGTGCACTGTGTGCGTATGTGCAGATGCAGCATCTCTGACTGTGTATATGTATGTGTATTTGTCTGTCTGTCTGTCTGTGCAGATATAGTGTGTTTGTGTGTGTGTGAGAGTGTGTGTGTGTGTGTGTGCATGCAGATGCAGCGTGTGTGTGTGTGTGTGTTTGACTGTGTGTGTGTGTGTGTGTGTGTGTGTGTGTGTGCATGCAGATGCAGCGTGTCTGAGTGTATGTGTGTGTGTGTGCATGCAGATGCAGCGTGTCTGAGTGTGTGTGTGTGTGTGTGTATGTGTGTGTGTGTGCATGCAGATGCAGCGTGTCTGAGTGTGTGTGCTCCTCTGGCAGCTGATGGAGGCCCACAGCAGCAGAGACCGGGCCATTAAAGCGTGTATCGCTCAGACCTCGGCCGTCGTCAGCCAGCTGCGTGAGGAGCGGGCCAAGGACGGCGACAACCTGACACTCATAAAGCAACTCAGGAAGGAGCAAACCAAGGTACGCTGCTCCACAAGGGGGCGCCAGACTCCACCGCAATTACTGACACCAGCGAGGTCAGGGAAGGGAGAGGGAGAGGGACTGACTGCCGTTTGGGAAGCGTCACCATGGTAATGTTTATGTGAATGACTGACCTTCGGTGGCGTTTCACAGAGACCGTGTCTCATACGAAGCGTATCTGTCTGTCTGTTTGCAGTTAAAACTCATGCAGTCAGAGCTGAATGTTGAAGAAGTGGTCAACGATCGCAGCTTGAAGGTAAGGGGACGGTCGTGCCCGTCACCTCTGACTCCCTGTGGGGGTGTTTTGGAGGGCCCCCCTGCTTGTCCCTGCGTGATCGTCAGCTCTCGCCCTCTCTGGGTGTTCCTGCCCGCAGGTGTTCAGCGAGAGGTGCAGGATCCACTACACCCCCCCGAAAGTGCAGTGAGGACAATCCCGTCCTGTGCCAGGAGTGCCACCACGGCCAGACTGGGCCGTGGAACTGGAACCCAGCCCAACAGACCCAACGGACCCCCACCCCCACGCGGACCTCCCACCACGGCCCCCCCCATGCCCCTGCACCCCGTCTCCCGCGTGGGGGTTCCAGAGCCCCCGGACCTCTGCTGTCTCTCCGTCACTGCTGTGTCTCTCTTTTCATACAAACGTTGTACAAAAACAGGATTTTATAACAATGAAGTGTTTTCCAACGGCACTCGTGTGTTCCTGGTTTGGTGGTCAGGGTGTGGCAAGACTGTCTTGCACATAAATGGCAAAATCTGGAGTTAGGAACTCTCTGTGAGGTATGAGAGCGTGGGGCCTTCACTCTGTGAGGTATGAGAGGATGAGGCCTTCACTCTGTGAGGTATGAGAGGGTGGGGCCTTCACTCTGTGAGGTATGAGAGGATGAGGCCTTCACTCTGTGAGGTATGAGAGGGTGGGGTTTTCTGAGGTAACAAAAGCTGTCCAAAGACCACAGCTCAAACACACAGCGACAGAAACCCATTGCAACTCTCAAGGACATAATCAGGAGTGGAACCCAAGGCTGTCCCATTGTTATTTAAATGTTCCACCAATGTAAGCTCAGCATTTGTTTTTCGCCTGCATTGGCTCACAGTGCAGAGCTGCTGAGGGAAATCTTCACTGTGCTGCTGAAATTAACGCACTGCTGGGGAAAACGGCAGGGGGGTGACACACACACCCAGCGGCACGGCCCTGAGGGCCCCGCCGGAGAGAGAGAGAGACCGGCCCCGGCCTTGCCCACCAGGGGGACGTTCAGTAACACTGGGTGTCCATCCTGTGAGGGTGTGAAGGGGAGGGAGGGGAGAGCTAAGCGTGGTCATGATGACTGGGGCAGCGAGGTGCGGGCGTTGGGCCAGAGGGCGGCTGCAGAAATGGGGAAGTTGCAGGCTTGTTTCACATCCCCAGATTGCATGTGTGTTACACCTCAGAGTTCTGCAATCGCTGCACCCCAACGTGCTGCTGGCCGCTGACACTGGCGGTTGGTGGGTGTGGCCGCGGAGTGACCGCAGGCTGTGCCAGGCCGTCCCGCTGCCCCGCCAGTCAGCGTGACTGCGCTGTGATAGATAGATAGATAGATTATTGTCTTTGCACAGAGGACAGCGAAATTGAGCAGCAATCCTGATGGTGCATTTACACTTAACAAACGGCAATTAAAAACAGAAGGGAGTTCAAGCTAAACTAATTTTTAAAAAATGCTAGATAAATAAAATATAAAATGTATATATTTGCTGAACCCATAAAACAATAAGATATAGAACAATACAATATAACTTTTATTATTAGGAGCTGAGATATTGCACTTCAGCATATTGCACATTGTACAAGTAGTGCAGTTAGGAATATATGCATGCAAAGGTGCAGCTGAAATGTAAACATCTGTGCAGTGTTTATAAATGTAACTGTGAGTATTACAGCACTGACAGTCAAACAGGTCCCAAACGGTCAGTGTCAGTGTTTGGCAATGTTCGGTTCTCATATGGCTCTGGGGTAGAACCTGTTCTTAAGTCTTTTTGTCCATGATGTGATGGACCTGAAGCATTTACCAGAGGGCAGCAGGTTGAACAGATGATGTCCAGGGTGGGATGGGTCTTTCAGAATGATGGCTGCTCTACTGAGGCAGCGAGAGCTGAATAAGTCCTCCAAAGAGAGCAGTGAGCAGCCGATGATCTTCTGGGCGGTGTTGATGACCTTCTGAAGGGCTCTCCTGTCCGCTGCTGAGCAGCTGCCATACCACGCAGAGATACAGTACGTCAGCACGCTCTCGATGGATCAGCGGTAGCAGGACACCAGCACTTTCTCCTGCAGGCTGTTCTTCCTGAGGATCCTCAGGAAGTAGAGTCGCTGCTGTGCCTTCTTGACTACTGCCGTGGTGTTTGTAGTCCAGGAGAGATCTTCAGCGATGTGCGTACCCAGGAACCTGAGAACAGGGACCCTTTCCACACAGTCCCCATTGATGTATAGTGGATCGGGGTCTGCACTATTCTTCCGGAAGTCTATTTTGATTTCTTTTGCTTTTAAGGAGTTCAGGGTTCTCAGTTCTCTGAACACCACACTGCCAGTCTTTGGACTTCATCCCTACAGTAGAGCTGGGGAAAATAATCGTTTTTACGATGCATCGCGATGCGAAAGTGAAAGATTCTGCATCGATGCAGAAAAAGAAAATAATTGATTCTTAAAAACTGTAATTAACCCTTTTGCGCATACGGTCACACGGGTGTGATTAGCCGTTTAGCGCGTATGCTAAAACCGGTGCGATTAGAACTAGGGACTACAGACAGACATCACAATGTTGAGCCGGCATCGTGATTTAAGCCGCCCCCCGCCTCCCGATACAGACACTATAATCCCAATGTCTCTGCTATAACGTAAAAAATATATATTTATTACTTATTTGCGGGGATTTCCTCGGGGATCAACTTGAGCCGTAGAACTGATGAATGTGTATTTCAAGGAGTGTCAGCCAGAGAGCGCAAAAATGAAGGATGGGTTTATTCTAATTATTATATTAGCTCCTGATTTAAAGGAAAAAACAGCTTATTTAATCACACTATACTGCCCAGTGAAAGCATGTTTTAGCTTTCCTAATGCCTCTCTTCAGGTTGGCTCTAGCAGCAGCACTGTATAGGGCTCTGTCGCCGGACCTGAAGGCGGTGTTACGGTCCTTGAGGAGAGTTTTGACCTCCCTCGTCATCCAGGGCTTCTGGTTGAGGTACACCCTGATGTGTTTGTCGACAGTGCGGTTGTCAACACAGTGCTGTGTGTAGCAGAGTACGGTTGATGTATACTCCTCCCATGTTCTGAGCCTCAAAAATGTCCCAGTTTGTCCTTTCAAAGCAATCCTGCAGCTGCGAGGAAGCTCCTTCAGGCCGTGTCTGAACAGTCTTTTCTCCTGAGGGGGGTGTATGCTGGGGTTGGATATGTGTATGGATAGGAGATCTGACTGGCCTAAGTGTGGTAGTGATGTTGACCTAAAACCGTTCTTAATGTTTGAATAAAGCTTGTCTAGTGTATTTTTCCCCCGGTAGCACATTTGATGTGTTGTTCAAATTTTGGGAGACCTGCGTTTAAATCTGCATGGATAAAATCACTGGCTATGATATGGGCTGCTTCGGGATAGGTGCTCTGTTGTGAATTTATCGCACTGAGCGGGTACTCTAAAGCTATGCTAGCGTTAGCATCTGGTGTAATGTAAACAGCTGTAAACTCCTGTGGAAGGTGGAAGGTCTGCATTTGACTGTTAGGTACTCCGGATCGGAAGAGCAGTGTGTGCCTGATTTTGGTGTCAGTGCACCAGTTAAATGCATAACTCCCCTCCCTTGCTCTTGCTGGAGTCTTTGTTTCCATCCCAGCGAAAAGCTGCGTGGCCTGCTAGCTCAACGGCTGCATCTGGGATAAGTGAGTGGCTGTGTTTCAGAGCGGCTGTTTGCTGATGAAATGAACCGTCGTGCGTCTGCCTCCTGCGTCTGCCTCCTGCGTCTGCGCGGTGCGTCTGCCTCCTGCGTCTGCCTCCTGCATCTGCCTCCTGCGTCTGCGCGTCTGCCTCCTGCGTCTGCGCGGTGCGTCTGCGCGTCTGCCTCCTTCGTCTGCGCGGTGCGTCTGCGTGTCTGCCTCCTGCGTCTGCGCGGTGCGTCTGCGTGTCTGCCTCCTGCGTCTGCCTCCTGCGTCTGCGCATCTGCCTCCTGCACCTGCCTCCTTCGTCTGCGCGGTGCGTCTGCGTGTCTGCCTCCTGCGTCTGCGCAGTGCGTCTGCGCGGTGCGTCTGCGTGGTGTGTCTGCATGTCTGCCTCCTGCGTCTGCGCGGTGCGTCTGCGCGGTGCGTCTGCGTGTCTGCCTCCTGCGTCTGCGCGGTGCGTCTGCGTGTCTGCCTCCTGCGTCTGCGCGGTGCGTCTGCGTGTCTGCCTCCTGCGTCTGCGCGGTGCGTCTGCCTCCTGCGTCTGCGCGGTGCGTCTGCGCGGTGCGTCTGCGCGTCTGCCTCCTGCGTCTGCGCGGTGCGTCTGCGCGGTGCGTCTGCGTGGTGTGTCTGCATGTCTGCCTCCTGCGTCTGCGCGGTGCGTCTGCGCGTCTGCCTCCTGCGTCTGCGCGGTGCGTCTGCGCGTCTGCCTCCTGCGTCTGCGCGGTGCGTCTGCGTGTCTGCCTCCTGCGTCTGCGCGGTGCGTCTGCGTGTCTGCCTCCTGCGTCTGCGCGGTGCGTCTGCCTCCTGCGTCTGCGCGGTGCGTCTGCGCGTCTGCCTCCTGCGTCTGCGCGGTGCGTCTGCGTGGTGTGTCTGCATGTCTGCCTCCTGCGTCTGCGCGGTGCGTCTGCGCGTCTGCCTCCTGCGTCTGCGCGGTGCGTCTGCGTGT
The DNA here is from genome assembly GCF_013368585.1 of Megalops cyprinoides. Classification (NCBI taxonomy): domain Eukaryota; kingdom Metazoa; phylum Chordata; class Actinopteri; order Elopiformes; family Megalopidae; genus Megalops; species Megalops cyprinoides. The sequence goes on along the minus strand of NC_050584.1, from coordinate 69,499,168 downwards.
CTGCCTCCTGCGTCTGCGCGGTGCGTCTGCGTGTCTGCCTCCTGCGTCTGCGCAGTGCGTCTGCGCAGTGCGTCTGCGCGGTGCGTCTGCGTGTCTGCCTCCTGCGTCTGCGCGGTGCGTCTGCGTGTCTGCCTCCTGCGTCTGCGCGGTGCGTCTGCGTGTCTGCCTCCTTCGTCTGCGCGTCTGCCTCCTGCGTCTGCGCGGTGCGTCTGCGCGGTGCGTCTGCGCGTCTGCCTCCTTCGTCTGCGCGGTGCGTCTGCGCGTCTGCCTCCTTCGTCTGCGCGTCTGCCTCCTGCGTCTGCCTCCTTCGTCTGCGCGGTGCGTCTGCGCGTCTGCCTCCTGCGTCTGCGCGGTGCGTCTGCGTGTCTGCCTCCTGCGTCTGCGCGGTGCGTCTGCGCGGTGCGTCTGCGTGTCTGCCTCCTGCGTCTGCACGGTGCGTCTGCGCGGTGCGTCTGCGTGTCTGCCTCCTGCGTCTGCGCGGTGCGTCTGTGCGGTGCGTCTGCGCGTCTGCCTCCTGCGTCTGCGCGGTGCGTCTGCGCGGTGCGTCTGCGCGTCTGCCTCCTGCGTCTGCGCGGTGCGTCTGCGCGGTGCGCTCCCAGCTGCTTCCTGGCACTGCGTTGCACTCCACAGTCAGGGCCGTTGTGGGCAGTAACCCCCCCCCCCCAATTTGGGGGGATCTCTGTAAATTCATTGGCGGCTTGTAGGCCTTTACAGGGTGCACAAGCTGCATTTCTGTAAAAACCCCCACGATCTCACAGAGGCTGTTAAAGAGCTGGAGTGGGAGTGCACTGGGTGAGGGGGGGGGGGGTGAGTCACTGGGGTTGGGGAGGAGGGGTGTGGCCATCTGACTCAGAGTCAGATGAGGACACCGACACACAATAGATTTTGCATCTCTCTGTTAGATACGTTCCCCCAATCACGTAGACACTGAGAAACATGCCCTCACAAAAGCATGCGCTCATACATGCACACACTGACTCAGAAAACCGTGCACATCACTGTCCTTTAGCAGACGCTCTTTATCCACAGAGACTTGCATCAGTTCCAGGTTGATCTGCTTACACGGTTGGATTCTGGGTTAAGCACCTTGCGTAAGGGTGCAACAGCAGTGCCCCAAAACGGAACTGGAGCACTGCTGCTCCGCAGGCCACGCCCGGGACAGGTGTGCAGGTGGGATGGGCGTGTCTCAGTTCCAGTTCACAGTGCCGGGGTTTGGACTGTGACTTTTGTTTATACAAAAGGGCTTTTTTCTCTTTTCAGCAAAAAATGGACACCCTTGCAGTTTTGCCTTGGTTTTGAGGGCGGTGACCACGTGTTGCTCATGGAGGTTTACTCTGTAGTTCAGCTCAGATCTCTCACTTCTCCTGCTTTTCTGTTTTGACAAAGTGGGATCCCCCCCCCCAAAAAAACCTTTCCACTTTTCAGTTAATAGTGAATATTTTGCATGGTCTGTGATGTAAGGCTTTATCCCTGGCCACCTCAGGCACCCTGTCCCAGTGCGTTTGTGCCTCAGGTCCATCACCAAGGTGCCTGTGAGTCAGCTGACAGGCGGTGAGGTGCACCTATCCCAATCTGCGTTAGCTCTGCTGTGATGCATTGTGGGAGTTGTAGTGTGAAAAATTGCTGTTGAATACATATACCTGAGAACTGAATTCCTCTCTCTGTGGAGCTCCTGTGTGGAGCACAGCAGATGCTGCGGAGGGGCTTAATGCAGTGCTATCAGGGATCCGCAAAAGGGAGAAGCAGGAAGATGTTGACTATATAAGGGCATCTACTTAGCAGACAGCATAATGGAAAACCCCACAGGAAAGTTCACGTTGTTACTGCTATAGTTTTTGTTTTACAGCATTATAGTTTAGTGGGTTTGTATATTGCAAAGCAGGGAAGTTTCACAGTGATGTGACTGAGGGGACGTGACTCCCTCTCTCACCCACTACTGCTGAACAAGCACTTGGTTTAAGACTGCAACACATCAGCTATTTTCCTCATTTACAGGTACCCGTTCTCAAATCTGTCATGCTGAC